>NC_058133.1:39504164-39595515 GCF_016433145.1 Gracilinanus agilis | reverse complement strand
CCTTCAATTGGGGAATGGCTGAACAAACTGTGGTATGTGCTGGTGATGGAATACTATTGTGCTAAAAGGAATAATAAACTGGAGGAGTTCCGTGTGAACTGGAAAGACCTCCGGGAACACATGCAGAGCGAAAGGAGCAGAGCCAGAAGAACATTGTACACAGAGACTGATATACTGTGGTAAAATCGAATGTAATGGACTTTTGTACCAGCAACAATGCAATGACACAAGACAGCTCTGAGGGATTTATGGTAAAGATGCTACTCACATTCAGAGGAAGATCTGCAGGAGAGGAAACATAGAAGATAAACAATTGCTTGAATGCAGGGGCTGAGGCGGACATGATTGGGGATGTGGACTCAAAACTACCAGACCAATGCAGCTAACAACAATATGGAAATAGGCCCTGAACAAGGACACATGTTACAACCAGTGGAAATGTGCATCGGCCATGGGTGGGGGGAGAGCGGGGGGGGGGGTGAAGGGGAAAGTAGGAGCATGAATCATGTAGCCATGTTAAAAATGAATATTAATAAATGTTCAAATGTGAAAAAACAAACAAACAAATAAAAAAGAAACGAAGAGAATACCTGAACTATCTTGGTAGTTATCTTTTTGTCCACTTTGGGAAACACCAGGAAGGAAACCATTTCTATTTGCTGTTGTGATAACATTTTGTTTTGAAGAAGAATCACAGAAGATTCTGCTTGCTTGGACTTTGAGTCTCATCTCAGAGCCACACACTCAGCTGAGTGAGCCTCTGCCATTTTGGCTCACTGCCTTTACTTATTTGGAGACAACTTTAATATAGAAATACTTGAACTTACATATAAGGATTTCGTCAGTTTAGTCAGATAGTGTCTTTTGGGCATTTTAGTTATTGAAAAGGAGATTTTATAGAGTAGCTTGGGTGAATTCCTAAGACCAGAAGAATTTTGTTTTGCAACGAAAGAGGAGTGGGTGGAAATCTAGTTCTCTTAGTTGTTAAGGCATCCTCAGTTTATAATCCTTATATTTAACCTTTATAATACAAATAAACATTATATATATATGTATTCCACTTGTTATATATATATATATATATATTGCAAGCTGTCTTGGAGCATATATACTCTCCAAGACAGCTTGTGTACTGAGCCAAGTGAAGGAAGGTTCAATCTTGGACTTTCCTTCAAGGAGGAGAACTTGGATACTTTGTGGACACAAGGCAATGTATGTAGTCAGTCTCCATCCTAATACTATATTTTATAATCCTATTATTACAATACTTACAATGTTTCCTTCTTGTCCTGAGATCTCTGGAAATTGGACATAAAATTTCCTTGAATTTTCATTTGTGGATTTCTTTTAGGAATGATTGGTAGATTTCTTCAGTTTCTATTTTCCACTCTTCAATATCAGGGCAGTTGTCTTTTATAATTTCTTGTAATGTAATGCCTAAGCTTTTTTTAAAAATTGCTCTCATTGTAAAACCCAGTTGAATTGCTTGTTGGCTATGGAAAGGAGGAGGGTGGAGGGGTGGGAAAGAATAGGAATCATGTAACCATGAGAAAATATTCTAAATAAATAAATAAATATTTTAATGGCTTTCAAGTAGCCCAATAATTCTTAAATTATCACTCCTGAATCAATTTTATAGTTCAGATGCATTTCCAATGAGATATTTCATATCTCTTATTTTTAATTGTTTTATCTTATTGTTTCTTGGTGTCCCATGAAATCATTAACTTCCACTTGGCCAATTTTAATTTTTAAGAAATTATTTTCTTCATTGAATTTGTCTACCTTTTTTTGTACCTTTTCAAATTTTTCCATTTGACCAGGTCTGCTTTTTAAGGTGTTATTTTCTTTTTGAGATTTTTTTTGTTTCTCTTTCTTCAAACTGTTTACTTTTCCTTGCATTGTTTTAATTTCTTTTCCCCACTTTTTCTCTGCTTCTCTTATTTGATTTTTGAAATCCTTTTTAAGCTCTTCCAGGCCCTGATACCAATTCCCACTTTTCTTTGAAGTTTTGCATGTGACTACTTTAACTTCATTGTCCCCTTCTTAGATTGTATCTTTCTCTTCCTTGTCCTTCCTTGACTCCTATAATAATTTTCTGTGGTCAGGTGGGGTATTTTTATGTTGCTCATTTCCCCAATGTTTTCCTTGACATATTTTTTACCTTAAAGATTCCCAGGGTAGAAGGGCACTCCTTTTCTATTTAATTTTTCCTGGTCGCTATCCTCAGATATAGTTCTGGCTATCTGCAAATTTCAGTTCTTCCAAAATAGTATGATGATCATTGAACTGAGTGCTCTGGAGGCCATTGCCCACTGCTAATTCAGTCTTTTCCAGGGCCACCATTTCGTTTCAGGGTCAGGCACGCTGTGAGTTACTGTGTGCTAAGGCTCAGGGCTTCTGCAAAGGCTTTACTTTGAAAGCCAGAAAAAAATGCCAGAAATTTCACCCAGATTTGAATGGTCCCTTTGCTTCTGGATCAGATCCAAGTTCCTCTCCATCCCTGCTTCACTTGCTTCCTAAATAGAATATCATTACCTACTTCCCTATCCCTCTTTAGGAAAATTATTTTTGACTTCATATAAGAATGATTTTTACTTTATTTCCTATATATTTGAGTTTATTGAAACTGAAAATGCTTTGATTCTAGGAAATCAGTCTATTGTTGGATTGTGTATGTGTGTGCATATGTGTTTATTATAGATATAGACATCTGTATCTTTACCTATATGCCTCTAGGAAGAGTTTTGAACACCAAAGAGAGGATTCTGTATTTGATTGTAGAGGTGACAGATAACCTCTGAATATTATAGAATATATATATGATATGGTCAGATCTGAACCTAAAAAGATAATTTTGATAGCTGAGTGTAGGGTGCCCTAGAGTGAGGAGAGACATGACACATGGAAAATAACTAGAATAGTATTACATAGTCTAGGCATGAGGTGATGAGGGCTTACAGCCAGATAGTGTTAATGTTAAAGGAGAGAAAACACATGAGAGATGTTGTAAAGTAGAATCAGTGGGTTTTGACAATAGTTTTAAGATGGAAAGTAAGAGATAGTGAGGACTGGAGGATATCATCTGGGTTAAGAGCCTGGGTAATTGGAAGGATATCGGTAACTTCAACAGTAATAGGAAAGGTAGCTCAGGACCCACACACAAGAATCTTGTGAATAACAATTTCCCTCAAACCATAGACTGGCTTCCAGCCTAGATCCTATGCCACCTTTGAAAAGAAAAAATCACTGTAGAATGGAAGCTCATCTTCCACAATAACAGTAGCAATGACTGCTGACCAATCACTACCAAGAAGAAGATAAGCATAGGAATCCCATGAGTGGCCATTATTACTATTACTGCTTTTAGCCCAGCCCTCATAAACACCCTATGCTGATAGCTCTGTCCCTATAGTAGCTCTTTATGGTAGGGTTCTTTTTTGATTGTTTGCCCATTCTTCTAGCCTGTGTCCTGACTTTCAATCTGATGTTAGAACTAGCCTCTGCCACACTTCTGTAGGGAAGGTCTGTGCTGGTCTTGTTGCTGCTTTCCTGGGGTATTGAGTGTTGTGTTATTATAGGATCTCAGTGAATAGCTGGAGCTCTGTAAGCTTCTAGGGCTCTCAACATGATCTGACCAGACAAAAGTCTGTTTGCTACCTGCTTCTTGCTCTTTTCCCCTTCCTTCAGCCACCACTTTCATATCTTGAGGTCTTTAGTTTCAAGACCTTGCTGACCTTGGTTTGGGTCTGTGTAGACTATTGTTGGATTTTCATCCACAGGAAGCTTCTGTTAGTTCAAAACATCAGAATTGTAAGTTCCCATTTGGTATAGAAGTCCTGTCTCCATTAATTCCCTACAGGCTGGCCTAGATCCTAGAAATGAGATCCTGCTCTGCCCTTGGGGTATAAGCCACGTCATCATTGCTATTGGCTTCTGAACTTCCTCTTTTCTCCATAAAGAGCCCAGAGCCTCCTTATACATGGTAACCTGTAGAATTCCTGTTCTCAGTCCCCATGAATCAGTGATGCCAAACTGGGTAGTAAGTGACAAAGCCACCATTTTGTACATGTTCCCATTTCAGTTCTCAAGTGTGGGTCTAGCAGTGCCTCCATATGGGTCTCAGACCCTTCTTGCCCTGGGTATAGTCTTTCCTTGGGTGCTTGAGTGCCTCTATTCCCAAAGTCCACAGACCTCCCAGTGTAGTTCCCTATGCTGAGCTAGGCTGGACAAATGACTCACTATGATTCTTTTCCTGAATTTCCCCATAAGGATTAGAGCTGGTACATTACCTTGATCTGTTTGGAGGAGTCTATGAAGGGGAGTTCAATTCACCTCCCTCCTTCCTATCCCTCTATCATATTGGTCAATCTTTGACTATGGGTCTTTTCCATATTTTTGAGGCTTAACTCTTCCATCTATACTGCCTCTCCCAGTAGATTGTGAGCTCCTTAAGATAAGGGACTGTTTCAGTTTTTATTTGCATTTGCAGTGCTCAGCACATAGCAAATAGTTTATAAATGCTTTATTCGTTCAAAGGCTGTAGAGAGGTCACGTGATGAGATCTGAGAAAAAGGTCATTAGATTTGGTGATTAAGAGATCAGTGGCACCTTTGGAGAGAACAGTTTCAGTTGAATGATGAGGCCAGAATCCAGACTGTAGAGAGTTAAGAAGGGAATAAGAGGAAAGGAACTGGAGGCACTGATTTACAGATGGCTTTCTCCATTCTTTCACAGCCCAGAGCTCTGCCTCCAAGGCACTATCTGTCTGTCTGTCTGTCTGTCTGTCTGTCTGTCTGTCTGTCTGTCTGCTTGGTCCCAGGAAGCTTCTGTAACCTCATAAACATATTGGCTGCCTCTTGAGACCTGAACAAAGCTCAGCATCTTGGAGCCAGGATCTCCATGACACTAGAAGGAGGGAGTCTGGGGTGTGGATTATATGTTTGTGGTGAGACTCTGTGTTGGTTCCTGGGCTTGGCTGGTACAGCCTCACTGTTGGCAGCAGTGAGCTCCTGGTATGTGTCAGTTCATTGACTTTTGTTTGTTTTTAACCTTCTTTGGGAGACCCTGGAGATGGGAATTGATTTTAAGTCCTACTTCCGAATGTTACCAACTAACTGTATGACCCTGGGCAAGTCATTTACTTTCAGTCTAAGTTTCCTCCTTTGTAAAAGAGATCTAATAATGGCACTTATGTCCCATACTTCTTGTAAGGACCAAATCAGAGGATATATTTCCTATATTTTGTAAACTAATGCTAGCTACTATAATGGTCATAATTATCACAGCCCTGAAGAATATCTAGTTTTTAATCTTGTTTAATTTATTCCAGTTATTGCCCTTAATTTTTAAAGCAGCGAGGTGGCATAGTGATTGGCCTGAGTCCTTAATTTAGAAAGACTGGAGTTCAAATCCAGCATCTGACACAGAGGCACTCCTTGTGAGCTCCTATTGATTCTCTATCAGCAGACTTCTGAAGACAATCTACATTTTTTTATAACATTGGGTTGTGAGGAAACAAAGTTTTTATCCTTTCATTCTCTGTTTCAAAATTAATTTAAAGATACCTCTGAATGTTAGTTCTTCTAGACAACCCTCGTCTTCTAGAGGGGATCAAAGATGAATTTTTTTTGAGTACTTATTTGGTCTGTGAAGTCCAAGATAATCCTTGCTTGCATCTAGATTGCAATTTACCAGCTGTATGACCCACAGCTGATCATTTCACCTCCCTCTGTCTTACTTTCTTCAACTATAAAATCAGGATAATAAGAATCCCTTGTTCCCTAGGATGTTGTGTGGAGCAAATGAGCTAATTTCTCTAAAATGCTTTGCAAACCCATATAAATGTTAGCTATGATAAAGATGGAGGCCTATACTTTAGATCTGGAGGTGCCTTTTTTCTTCTTCATTTCCTAGGGACAAGTTTTATATTTATTTTAATTTTATTTAGACTCTCTTGCTGCTTCTTAAAACTGGCCCTATTCATCCCTCTCTCCTTCTCATTCCTGCTCCCCAAGATGGAAAGCAATCTGATTATACACAAATAGATTTGACATGTGCAATCATATAAAACATTTTCCTGTCTTAGTCATGTTTGTTGGCAGCTTCCTTTGTCAGAGTGCTAACAGCTTAGGGTCACTCACAGACATACTGTTAGAAAACCAGGCAAAGGGCTTGAAATTCCTCTCTGGCTTTGATCAGTCCCTTTGCACCTGGATCACTTCCAAACTCCCCCTTTACCATCTGCATCCTCACTCAGGTGCCAGCAGGTAACGTTTCCCCCTTTCCCGTAGAGAAAGACTTTCCAAGTTCAAGATAAGAACCAACTGAACTTTCTGCCAACTAGGATCGAAACTGAATCTGGTTTGATTCTAGGAAATGGACCTATTTCTCCACTGTGCTGAGCTGTGCTGTGTGTGTGTGTGTGTGTGTGTGTGTGTGTGTGTGTGTGTGTAAGTTTGTACTGCAGGCGTGAGATCTGTGACAAGAAAAAGAAAAGATTGAGAACCTCTGGGGAAAGTAACTATTGTTCGTTTAGAGATTAACATCAAAACAGTGACGTTAATTGAATTTAGGATATAATGAATTGTCAAGAAGTCGTTTAGCATCTGGAAATATCCTGTGAAATTCTTTCTCCTATGGGTGTGTTCCTTCCAGAGTCCTCCATTTGGGCAGGACTGCCATGCTCCATTCCTTCTCTGGAGGGACTTCTGACTCTCCCTCTCCCCACCACTTTCTTGTATTTTTTTTTTGCTTCCTTTTATGTTTTGTCATTCTTTATCTGAATATAAACCCCTTAAATGCAGACAAATTTCTTTGCATTCGTATACCCAGCCCTTAGCAGAGCACTTGACATATAGTTAAATGCTTAATAAATAATGCTCCTGGCCTTGCCTTGCCATTTTCCTTTGAAACCTGAAGTCCACTGCCATGGGCTATTCAAACAACTGTGTATCAGTCACTGGCAGTGCTATTTTATTGGAATGTTATTGGGAATTGTGCTTCTTGTTCTCCTTCTTTCTTTCTCCCCCTTTCCTTCTTCCCCTCGTCCCCAGGGACAGCATCCAGGCTACATTCATATTTTAGTAATACTTAAGATAAAATCTAAAGTATGTATTTTCTAGGTTTTTATCTAAGGTCTTTATCTTTGGGGATTGGATTAAACTGCAACAGGAGCATGTGTTGAACTCAAATTAGCATCCAACTAGGTAATAGAAATGGGAACTCATTCATAAGGTTATCTTAACATGGAAATAATTCTGTAGACCAATTACACTGTGCAATGTAGAGCGATTCACAGACTAAAAGCAAACAAAAGCATGATTTCTCATTGATATAATGACTTCGTTGAGGGTGGTAAATCAGGACTGCTTTTACAGTTTACTTGCTTTAAGCACCATGAATTTATGAGTTAAGTTCAGTTTGCATTCAAAATCTAACATCTAAATGTGAGACATACACACTCAAATATATATGGATATAACAATTTAATGTGTCAGTATTCCTCCTCTATGAGTTTTTTGTACTGTTCTTTTGGGTTTTAATAAATACAATTTAATTTGAAATTAAATGGGATGATGATATAGAGAGTATATCACCTAAATGAAAATTCTTCTCCATCTTTAGTTGACCTGGAAGTATTCATTGTTTGACAAAGAAAATGAAAAAGAAATGTGTCTTGAAAAAAAATAACCTGGGAGGCATCTGGGTGGCTCAGTGGATTGAGAGCCAAGCCTAGAGATGGGAGGTCCTAGGTTCAAATCTGGCCTCTCAGACATTTCCTAGCTGTGTGACCCTGGGCAAGTCACTTAACCCCCATTGCCTAGTCCTTATCGCTCTTCTGCCTTGGAACTAATACATAGTATTGATTCCAAGATGGAAGGTAAGGATTTTAAAAAATAATCTATCTTTATGAAGATGCTGAATTTGCTTAATTGGATTTTAATGTAATTTGTTTACTCTGGGGGTGTTTCATTTCTACTACTTGGAATTCAATAGTCAACCAATCGAAAATGTATTAAGCCCTACCGTGTGCTAGGTACTCTAATAAAATTTTGTTTGAGATATCTTGGGATAGAAAGGCAAAATAGAGTTTCTTCCCAGTTTTTTCCCTGGAAGAAATATCAACTCCAACTCCTCACTTTCTCTCACCTTCTATTAGGGACAAGCAGAAAAATACAAAGAACTTCTCACAAATAAATTATACAAGAAGGAAATAATGAACAGAAGGAAGGTACTAGAGGTAAGAGTAAAGAAAGATCAGGAAAGGAGGCTAATGTCTGTGAACTGAAGATTATGTGGAAGGGGATTTGGATTAAGAAGACAAGAAAGGTAGGGGCTAAGAGAATGCATGTCATTAAGCATCTACTATGTGCCAGGCTTTATATGCTAAGTGGTTTATAAATATCACCCCATTAGATGCTCACAATAACTCTGTGAGGTAGGTGCTATTTTATCTCATTTTACTATTCAAGAAACTGAAGCACACAGTGAGTAAGTGACTTGCCCAGGATTATACAGCTAGTGTATAAGGTTGGATTTGAACTCTGGTCTTCCTGATTCTTCTTTCTAGGTTTCCTGGAATACTACTCCCTCCTGATTTTTAGCCTGACTTTCTCACCACTGGTTTTCTCACTCTTTTGCAGATCTTCCTTCAGATCATACCTTCTAACCTCAGGATTCTGTCCTGGGTCCTCTTCTTTTCTCCTTCTGTATTACTTGAATTGCCATATTCATCAGCTACCATAGATTTCATGATCACTTCTGTTCGTTTCTACTGGGCTGCTAGACTAATCAGTTCCTAGACTTTATTCTTTTACCATCTTCCCTTTAAAATATTTTGTCTTTTCATTTTTCTGATTTAAAACAATGACCTTTGAAATCTACCTGGGCTAAAGTGTTTTATTTTCTGATGCAGGTTGATGGTGAAAGGATGAAAAGGTTTTCACTTTGAAGAGTTAGGAAACACTAAACTCATTCATCAAAAGGTGAGGTCTGGTAAGAGAGCATCCTGAATCCATTCAGAGCAGAGAAAAAGTCCGAGTATCATCTTTGTCCCTTAGGTCTATTGAGTTCATAAAAGATTGATAGGGATAAAAGCTCAGGTGAAATAAAGCTTGAGAAACTCAGTTTTGAAATGGCTGGAGCTTTCTGTTAGTTTACTTTTGAGACCTGTTGCTACAGCGTTCTGGACTGCTAGGCTTTGAGAGAGCTTTAGGGGTCACTTTCAGCTTTTCCCTGATGCCTAAAGGGTTTCTAGCACCAAAACATATTCTCCATCTGATACAATAAGTGAGACTTTACCCAGGACCATCATTTTTATTTTACAAGAGCAACTTTTTTACATATATGAGCATATTACAAAGAGAGGACCTCATCTAAGACATACATCACAGAGGAAGCTAGATTCTCTCTCTCTTTCTAGGCTAGGGATTGGAAGTTAGCATCTTCCCTGCAATTTATAGGGTGTACTGGATATTCAAAGAAGACTAGTACCTCTGTTGTGAGGGCTTTCTGAGTCCTTTTCAGGGGCACTTTCCTCTTTTGCTGTCCATCTGCCAACCACCTCTCACTTGAGACTCTAAGAAGCATGCAAAACAACCACAACCCACTCAGTCATGACAGCAAATTGGCTAAATCAGGTTGAGGGTAACCAATAGGCTTCCAACCAAGGAGTGACTTGGAGGTCCGCTCCTGGCATGTAAAGACTTCCCCTAGTGGAAGGGGCAGGTCCAAGGGCCACGAAGGCAGAGGAGGCAGGATGCTATGGAGCACTTAGAGCTTGGTTAGACATCAAAGATGCCTAGATTGTCCACTGCATCCTGAGCTATCACCAGTCAGTCTGGACTTCCTGCCTCACCACTGGACTTTGATGCCTGGAAGAAAGATTGAGCCTGATGACTTTATGCAACTCTACCTCACTTAAATCTAATTTGTTTGCAAATCAAGACATCACCCATGATACCATTTTGGTCCTCTCTGAGTTGTCTAGCTCACTGAGAAGTGAAATGACTTGCCAAAGATCACACAACTACTCTGGGTAGGGACTTGAACTTAGACTTTGTAGCTCCAAAGTAAGCTCTCTGTTGCCCATGACGTTAGACATACCCACACCTTTCTTCAGATATTCCTGTTCATATTTTCTGCTTCGATACATAATTGATATGTAAAACATGTAGGGGCTCTCTATCTGATTTATGTAAAAACACATTTCACAATATTACAGAAGGAAGTTTTATTTTGAAAAGAAGAATAAAACAGACATTTGATTACATAACTATCAGTCTGAAAGATGTGGTGAAGGAAATGAGGGTGCTTTTGTTTGGAAAAGACTAAAGGGGAATATAATAGGGACCTCTAATTAGCTGTAGGGGTATTATATGGAAAAGACATTAGATTGTCTCTTTTTGATCTCAGAAGGTTGAACTGGAAGTGGTTCTCAAACAGTATGGTGAGGCTCTCCATGGAGCTGTAGAGAATTCACAGGGGCATCACTGGATGTTGTCATTTTCAAGGGAAATAGGGTTACTCAGCAGCTGTCTGACACTGGGAAAACTACTGCCTAGGGATAGTTCACGGATTCAGCATTAGATCACGCTACATTCCTTTCAATGACATTTTGGAATATTTGCGATAAGTCAACTGTTCACTTGGGCTTCTGGTTAGGATGGCTAAGTTCCTATTTATGACATCACAACTTTGTGAAGTTGAGTTTTGGGGCAGTTGCTAAATTAAAAAGCAAGCAGTGAGAAAAATCACTGTGGAATAGGAAATGGGGGTAGGTGGGTGGGTATAGAATCTCATTAGATTCTGAAATTTAAGAAGTTGCTCTGTGCCCAATAGGCACACATATCCCATTAGTAATTGTAATTATTTAAGAATGAAATAATTTTCCTTCCATTAATATAAGTTAATTTTTTCAAAGGGCTACTAAGTTTTTGGGACATCAAAACTTATTACAGCATTTAATAACTGGGACTGTTAGGCATTTCTTTTGTACTAGGGTTAAAATAAAAAATAAAATAAAATACTGAGATGCTAAGGGTTTTCTGAACCAAGAAAAGGAAGAGGTCTCACTGCTATGTTTTTAAAAAACCCTTACCTTCCATCTTAGAATCAATACTATGAATTGATTCCAAGGCAGAGGAATAGTAAGGGCTAGGGAATGGGGGTTAAATGACTTGCCACATAGCTAGGAAGTATCTCAGGTCAAATTTGAACCCAGGACCTCCTGAACTTGGCCTGGCTTTTTTATCCACTGAGCTACCTAGCTGTTCCTGACCCCCTCCTCCCCAGGACTTTTTAAAGTGGAAAATTATATTCTATACATTTCTTTTGAGAAAGTAAAACCCATTTGATTAGGACATAGCATGGCCCAATCCCTTTATTCCTAAACCAAGGAGTTTTCCTGCCCCAGGTAAAAGGACCATCAATCCAGTGCCAACTGTATCTAAAATTGGAGGCCACCAGGAGGACCTTTGACTCTGAGCAGTCTCAATGTTTGTTTGTAGCTCTTCTATCTCTTTCTTCATCTCTCCAGCTTTGTCATGAAATCCTTCCTCAATCAGCTTCTTTTGTTCCTAAGAACAGACAAAAGCATATCAACCTTGTACCCTGGTTAATCTCTATTCCACCAAGAACCAGCCACCTCAATGTCTTTCTCCTGCCTAAAGTTTGAGCCTGAAGTAAATTGGAGGAAGAGGAAAAGGAAACAGGTGATTATTCTTCAAGGAACATTCCTGAACAGTGAGAAAAATAACCTAGGGGATAGGCCTTTGCTGCAATGACTGCAGGGTGGTCCTGATTGCAGTGGGAGTGGATGTCTTTTCCCTGTAGCTATTTCTATCAATGAGGTTACAGGACCAGCTTTCTCTCCCATTTTCAGAAAAGAGCAAAGTACCTGGGAATTGACACAATGGAATGTCTTGAATTTAGCCCTCTATAGGTTTCAGAAAAGGTACCAGAAGGGACCTGGGACAAGTTTAGGAATGGAAGTTAAGCCAGGACTTTCTGACCTGAAGGCAGAGAAGATGCTGACAGAGATAATGCCAGAGATTTCTGACTAGGAAATAGAATTTTTTAAATGGCCTTAAGCCTGTATACAAAAGTTAGTTGAGATGGATTTTTGTTCCAAATAGCTTGGTGGCTGAGTTTTCTCTCCTTCTAGAGAAAAAAGGTGGGTAGCAATTGAGGCTAAGAGAAATACATCAATCTTTCATGGGAGAAAAACCAATGATGGTTGTTCACTAGACTGATGACTATAATTTAAAGTGTCTGCTTTGTATCAAAGGGCTACAGCAGAAAAGCCTCTGGGCATGAGGTCTTTGTTTTGAACTGATTGTTGTCTTCTGGTTGACTAGAAAAACACAGACATAAGTAGGGGCTTGTGAAATTTGAATCTCATAGAGGGTGGACCTGTATAGTAACTTGAACTTCTCTTAGACTTGTCTGGACATCTCATTGTGAGAGCTGGCTGGATGATGCATGGTGACACAAAAATCATTTGATCAGTACAGTAGTTCTGTGGGCTCAGTGAGACAGCTGTGATTGTCCCTATTTTACAGGTGAGAAAACTAAGGATGAGAAAAGAGAAAGGGCTCAAACCTAGATCTTCTGAGGAAAAGTCTAGGACTCTTTGGTCTTCACCATGCTGACTCACATGTAAGTGTCCATTCCTTTCTTTCCATAGTAGTGTTGCCACTTCCTAAACACAACCATTGACCCCAATTTAGGTGTACCTTTAGCTTATGATTCAGAATCATTTCCTGTTCTCTCATCATCTGGTTCCTTTCTTCCTCCATCTTTATTTTTAATTGCTTTATGTTTTCTTCATAACTTCTCTTCTGAGCTTCCATCTTTTGCTGCATTTCCATCTGTTGCTGTTCCAATAACTTCTGCTCCTTCTTGGCTGTTTCTCTTTTGATTTGTTCAGCTGCTCCAGTGTTTGATGGAATAGAAAGTATGAGATTAAAACAGGTGAGACTAGTTTTCATCTCCTGTCAGTTAGTCAACAAGCATTTCTTAAGTTCTAACTAAGGGCCAAGTACCTAGTTAGAAACACTTGAGAGACCAAACAAAAAAATAGAGCTAAAAACAATTCCTGCTCTAAAGAAGCTAATATTCTGATGGAAGAAATAAGTTCCAAATAATTTCACAGGTGTAAGGAATATGAATATGTAACAAATAAAATCCCTTAAACATCCACAGGAAGTTTAGACCAGAGAACTCAAGATTTGTTCAAGGACCCCCAAATTTCCAATATCACAAATAGTGAAGAGGAGAAAAAACAAATGGGAAAGGCAGCATTAGAAGCTGGTAGAGCCACCTTTTGAGAAGGTGGGATTTTAGTTGTCTGTAATGGAGCCAAGAAGTAGGCATGACACAGAGGATTAATGGTGTAGGTGACAGCAAGTAGAAAGTCTTGGAATTTTGTTCCCAGCTGCCCACTGGAAAGGAGGCCAGCCCAAGTTACCCCCACCAAGAAAAGGTAGGCCCCCTTTGCTCCTTGGAATTTGGAGATGACACATTGTGTCCAAGGATGAAGGGAGAAAAGTATAATAAAACAAGAAAAGTAGGAAGAGGTTAATCTATGAAGGACTTTAAAGGCTAATTATGACATTTACATATGATTCTGGGGGTAATAGGAGTCATTGAAGATCCCTGAGCAGGAAGGTAACATATGCATTTCTTCATGAACTCAGAATCCAAAGTATGAGAAACTGGAAATTCCTATATTTTTCTTTCTTAATTAGAGTAAGAGAAACAGAGCTTCAAAAGTCTGAGGGAGTAGTCCTTTTAAAAATGTTGGATTTATAGTCATATTCACAGCAGAGATTGGTATAGAAGGAATCCCAAGTACTTCAGGAAAATCTTCATCACACTCAAGCCATTAGGGAGAATTTTGTTCCAACCCCAACTCTAAAACCTTCTATGACTAGAATATCACACCCCAGGCCCCTGTACCTTTCAAAGTCTTCTCGTGGTCAGTGAGAGCTTCATCTGTCTTCAGGATAGAATCTTCTATCACTGCCATCTCCTCCTCAAACTTTTGGAGAACCTCGCCTGCCTGGATAACCACATAAGACAGATGCCACATGATTTTTCCCCAGACCCAGTCAGATGCTGAGAAGCACAAATGATAGGAGCAATATCTGCTATATAGGTTAATCTATTAATATCCTTAAAAGGTATTGAAAACATTTCGGGGACATGATTGGTTCAAGAGACTAAAAACAGGAGCCATTGACATGACATTGATGTGGTCAGTGAGTACCAAAAAACCAGGACACAAGAAAGTACAGCTATGAACATCTCATTTCATTCCAATTTTGGACCTGAGGTACTAGGCCAGCCTGCATCAAGCCTAACCTAGTATGTCTCTTCTATGGTCTAGCTTCTGTGCAGGTGGAAAATTTGCCACACCTGAGCTACATTCCCAGCATCCTTTTCAGTACGTCGAAAGAGGGTGTACTTAAAAGGATGCTGGGAATGTAGCTTAGGTAGCTGGGAATGCACACTTCATAAAGCAGATTCTCTTGTTAGGAAATAGAGATTTCTGTCATGAACTTGCTGTTGAGATAAGGACAGAAAAATCAAATGTGTGTAGACCTTCTTCTCTTGGGTGATTATTAGTGGGAGAAAGTCAATGCTGAAACACCCAGTGGGTCAATGAAGCCCTCCTCACCACTCCCAGATCCCAGACCTTTCCTCACCTTTATCCCTTTCCTGGGTATTTTATCATAATTGTTCAATATTTTTTCTTTTTCTTCCCTGAAGAGATTGTAACCTCCTGGCACAGAGAAAGTGCCTCGAGAAATGGCTTCCCTCAGGGTCTCAGAGAGGTGGGAAAGCTTAGATTGACAATATTTGATTGATTTTTCCTCATTTTGACATATGAATTCATTCTTCTTGTTTTCTAAGATTTCCTGCCATTAAGATGGAGAGAAAACCAGTTAAGGAATAGGAAGAGATTTAATAGCAATAATAATAATAATAATAGCTAATGATACCTCTAAAGTTATCAAAGTGCTGTATGTGCCCTATTTCACTGGCAAGGGAGTGGGATTCTAAAGAAACCACTGTGAGGAGGTCTACATGCTTTTGCTTTTCTGGAAAGATATATAGTGTGGTAGAATAAAGCTCAAAACCTTGGTCTGGGACTTGGAACATGGGTTCTGATTTCAAGTCTGCTACTCTTTAGCTAGGTCACCATGGACAAGTCATCTACCTTCTCTTGAGTCCAAAGTTCTCACTCCCAAAATGAGGTGATTACATCAAATGATCCCCCATATCCCTGCCAGTCTTGGAATCCCATAATAATGATTCTCCCTTGGGGCCAGGCCAAGTGAGTACTAAAAGGTTAAATAATTGTGGGCAGACCTTTCAATTGGCAGGAGATGCTCCTAGAAAGATGCTGAGAGTGTTGGGAGGAAGAAGGTGTATAGAAATAAGTAAGTCTGTGAGCTGGAGCAAAACTACAGTGTGGTCTGAGAGAGCTATGATGCCATCTATTCAGCAAATATTTGAGAGGATGGTATTGAGTCTTCTAAGGAAGCAACCTATTTCAGTGTCATACAGAAGACAATTTTCCAGGGAAGTAACATTTGGACCTTCATACCTTTATCTCTCAGAAGAGTCCAGGTTTTTCTCTCATGAGCTGGGGATGCAGGCCAAAAAGTCAACAAAATCTGAACGATTGTTGACCAGTCCCTAGTGTTTACTCAAAAAAGAGAGGCAAGCTTGATCACATAGGTCAATGGGGCTATGACTGGGGATGTAGACTCTAAACCAGTGATTCCCAAAGTGGGAACTACTGCCCCCTGGTGGGTGCTTCAGTGATACAGGAAAGCGGTGATGGCCACAGGTGCATTAATCTTTCCCATTAATTGCTATTAAAATTTTTAAAAATTAATTTCCAGGGGGCTAAGTAATATTTTTTCTGGAAAGGGAGTGGTAGGCCAAAGAAGTTTGGGAACCACTGGTCTAAACAATCACTCTGGTGCAAATATCAATAATATGGAAATAGGTCTTGATCAATGACATGTAAAACCCAGTGGAATTGTGCGTTGGCTATGGAAGGGGATTGGGAAAGGGGAGGGAAAGAACATGAATTATGGAACTATGGAAAAATGTTCTTAATCAATAAAAAAATAAAAACAAAAAACAAAAAAGAGGCAATAGAATGTATAAATTGCTGAGAGAACATACCACCAATTCATTTTGGAAATAGTGCATGTCATCCTTGAAAGAATCCTTCATGAAAATTGAGATGGCTTCTTTCTCACAATCTGCATGTAGGTTTAGCAGGTCCTGGAGAGTTTCTGTGGGGAAGTCCACCTTGAGGACCATCTGCTCTACGTAATGGTTGGTAGCTTTTTGCACAGCAGCTGAGTTCTCAATCTCAGCCAATGCCAACACTGCATTCTCCAGGCAGGGAATGTCCCCACCAGAGATGGTTTCCACATAGACTTCCAACAGATTTCCCAACCCTGATATACAAAATGAAATGGGATATGAGGCAAAGAGAACTCATTATCCAAAATGATTCTATTGTTAATTATTTAGTAGAATCTATGACTGGCCAGAGATCTGTGACAATATTTTTAGCAAGTGGCTTTGATTATGAGTAAGTAACTTTGATTTAACGGGAGCCCATGACCTTTCAAGATACTCTATTTTACTTTTTAAATAATTTAGAAATTAGTAAATCTCAATTTTTATCAAACCCAAATATATCTCTTAGCAAATTCTACCCATTTCTCCTGATTTTGACCCTCTGGGGTCAAGGAGAATGGACCTACACCTTCTTCTATAGGCTCATTCTTGTGTAAACTTCAGTCCTTTCACCAATTTTACTTATTTTATTCTGGAAATGTTTGACCTTGTCTAGATCTTTTCTAATGTGTGATGCCTAGAACCAAACCCAGAATACCAGATATGGCTCAAATGAAGCCAAATAAATCCTGGGAAATTATTATGTCACTTGTTCTTGGCAATGAAGTAGTGAATAACTTGGCATTTGTGGCTTCTGACTGCTATAGAACTTGTCATTCATGAAACTCCCCAGATCTTTTCTCCTTGGTCTATTGACTATCCCTATCTCCCCTTCTTCTATTTCAATTAATTTTTTGTACCCAAATGGAGAACATTACATTTATTCTTATCAGGTTCCATTATTCATTTAGTCATTGTTTTAACCTGCCAGGATAGCCATCTTCTATAATTTTGTTGATGTTATTGAGAAAGATCTTCCCCAGTTGACAAATTGTCAAGGGACATGAATAGGCAGTTTTCAGATGAAGAAATCAAAACCATCAATATTCACATGAAAAAATGTTCTAAATTCCTCCTGATTAGAGAAATGCAAATCAAAACAATACTGAAGTACCACCTCATACCTGGCAGATTGGCCAATATGACAGGAAAGGAAAATAATAAATAATGGAAGGGATGTGGCAAAATTGGGACACTAATACACTGCTGGTGGTGCTGTGAATTGATCTAATCATTCTTGAAGGCAATTTAGAATTTTGCCCAATGCATGCCCTTTGATCCAGCAATACCACTACTAGGTTTGTGCCCTAAAGAAATAATAATGAAAAATGTTTGTACAGAAATATTCATAGCCTCACTCTTTATGGTGGCAAAAAATTGGAAAATGGGGGGTGGGTGGGAGAGTGTCCCTTGATTGAGGAATGGCTGAACAAATTGTGGTATATGATGGTGACGGAATACTACTGTCCTGCAAGAAATGATGAACTGAAGGATTTCTATATGAACTGGAAAAAGCTCCAGGAACTGATGCGGAGTAAAATGAGCAGAACCAACAGAACATTATACACAGAAAGTGAAACATTGTGGAATAATCCAATGTAATAGTCTTTGCTACCATAAGACAATCCCAAGGGACTTATGAGAAAGAATGCTATCGACATCGAGAGGAAGAACTGTGGGGGTAGAAACACAGAAGAAAAACAAATGACTTATCATTGGTTTATATGGATATAAGTTTGGGGGTTTGGGTTTTAAGATTGCTCAATTGCAAAAATGAATAATAAGGAAATAGGTATAAGTGATAACATTTGTATAACTCAGTGGAAGTGCTTATTGGCTCTGAGACTGGGGAGGGGAGAAGGGAGGGAAAGAAAATGAACTATGTTAACATGGAAAAATATTTAATATATGTATATATGTTCAATATATACACATACATATATGTATAAGTTCAACTTGTAAAAAAATTAAATTAAAAAATTTTTAAAAGGAAAAAGAAAGGTCTAAAGTCCTAAAGCACTCCAAGTTGACCTGAAACTATTAAGAATTATTTTTGAGGGTCTGATCATTTAATACATTCTGAAAGCAACTTATAGTTTTATCATCTTTTTTTTACACATCTCTATCTTGTTCGTAATTGTAGTGTGTTATACTATTAAATATTTTCTAGTATGCTAAATTGACACTATTCCTCTGATGTACATCAACCCAGTTATGGTGTCGAACAAGGAAATTTGTTCAATCTGCTGGATTTGGGTGATATTTACTTCCCTTTCTTTATGCTTCCAAACTCTTTCCTTAATTATGTGCTCTAGAATTTTGTCAGATATACAAGTTAAAATCACTGGTTTATAGTTTATTAACTTCACTCACTTTGCTTTTGGAAAATTAAAGCAATTGTCTTTTTCTATTCCTGTGTCTAATGGAGATTTAATCTGCATCAAAGATCACTGGCATTGTCTAAGAACACATATTCCTAGGGATTTATAAACTGAAAAAAAATAGGGAAACAAGAACAAATAAAGCACCATCCAAAGGGAGATTAATAAAAAAATTACAATATCTATATACATACAAGAAACAAGATAACTATCCAATCCCGATCAAATATGCATTGGGGCAAAGAAAAACTCACGATTGCCATTGATCTTGATACCCCCACTAAGGGTCTTGGGTTTTGCATTGGAAAAGATGTGAAAGCAGAACTGGTCTGCTTGATGCTTGAACATAGGGTCCAGTTGGCTGTCGTGGACATCTTCAAGATGGGATAAGAGTGACTTATCATATGTTGGTCGTTCAAAAGTAAAACACTTTCGGTTGGGAAAGAATTTTCTGATGCATTCTCGTGGATGGTTTGTCAATTGACTTTTGGGGTTCTTGCCTGAGGGAAAGAAAAACAGAGATGGTGGTAAGGCACAGGCTTGCGACAAGGGGGGCATGAAAACTGCATAAGATCAGGAATTGCTGTATTCAAGTTTACATTTATCCAATCCTAAGGCAGAATTATAGACACAGAATTTTTAAAACCAGAAGAGATTTAAAATGATTGCTGGAAATCAAACAACTACTAGTTCTTATAGGATGATGTGAGAAATAATTTTACTCCTAAACTATTTTAGTAGATATCTACCCATCTTAAATCAGTCATTTTACCTCTATGATTAGTTCTCAGTATTATCTAATTTAATATTATTCCATAGGGATGGTGATTACTTATTTATTATTAATTGACAATAATCAGAAATAACTAGGTATAGGTTGTAGTCCAGTCTACAGTGCACCTGACCTGTGTAAACCTAGAGTAAGACCCAGAGCCCCTGTCCAAACCCAAGGTAAGGCCTCAAGTCCCAGGGCAAGGGAGCCCACAGTGTGCCAGGCTGGTATAGGCCCAGAGTGAGGCCTGATGCCCTGCCCAAGCCTGAAGTTAGGGCCTCTGCTATAGCACAAGGTAGCTTGCAGTGCCCTAATCCTTGCAGGCCATTAGCAGTTGTGAAGAGAGACTAAATCAGCAGCAGGAGGTGGCTTTCAGAGCTCCCAGCCCATAGGCCATCATACTACATTTAAAGAATCGAAACTTACTGAAACCCAGAATTTGAAGTAAGCGTAGTAGCAAGGAAAAATTGAAGTTTAAGAAAGTGCCTCCTCTACCCTGAGAACAGAGCCCACCTTTAAGATAAAAGTAAAAGTCAAGAAAAAGGTTGGGGAAAATGAGCAAACAACATAAAAAATTAGTATGGAGATAAAGAAGAGCCAGGTACAGACTCAGAGGGGAACAGTGAGATCAAAGCAGCTACATGCAGAACTTAAAAGAAAAAGTGTGAATTGATCTCAGGCTCTGGAAGAACTCAAAAAGGATTCCAAAAATCAGTTAAGAGAGGCAAAGGAAAAATGGGGAAGAGAAATGAAGGCAATGCAAAGCAGAGTTGGCCAAATGGAAAAAGTGGCACAAAAATCTAGTGAAGAAAAGAGCTTTTTAAAAAGTAGAACTGACCAAATGGATAAGGAACTTCAAAAGCTCAAGGAAGAAAATAATTTCTTAAAAATTTAAGATAATTTAAAGATTATTGAACTACCTGAAAGTCATAATAAGAGAAAAAATCCTAGACAGCATAATAAAAGAAATTATCAAAGAAAATTATTATTCCTGAACAAGAGGGTAAAATACGAATTAAAGGAACCCACAAATCACCTCCTGAAATAAATGCCCAAATGACAACTCCCAGGAATATTATTGCTAAATTCAAGATCCTCCAGGCTAAGGAGAAAATACTGTGAGTATCCAAAAAGAGACAATTTAAATATCATGGAGTCACAGTCAGGATTACGTAGGATTTAGCTTCCAAATTAAAGTATTGAAAGTCTTAGAATATGATATTCCAACTAATCCTGAACAGATTCATGAGAGCTATGATAACTCTCAGCCTACATTTCTATAGTTTATGAGATTCAAAAGAAACACAGGAATAAACAGTTAAGCACCAAAGAAAAGGGGAAAAAATGATGTAATTTCTTCCTGTTCTGTCCAGGGCCACCCATACACCCAAGCTTGTTTCTTGATACATTACCTTTACTTAGTTTTAAGGCGTTTTCCAAGTATTCATCTGAGGTGATGGGTTGTCCATCTAGCTCAAGGTCCAGGGCAAAATCTCGCACAGTCCACACAAAGTCTGGGAAAAAACTCACAAAATTTGCTGAGTCTTCTTCTGCATCAGGGTTAAATGAGGACTTGACCTTGATTCGCTCAGTCAGTTCTGTCACATATCTAAGATCTTGGATAAGGAAAAGGAAGCATCCACCCACATCAATTCCCACTTTTACCTTCTGGCTCTTCCCTTCCCTCCACAGTCTTATATATTCTGTCCCCCACCCTCTCTTCTCTACTCAGAGGATTTCAATTATAGATGTAAAAGGGAAAAGGAAGAGCTTTTTCAGAGGAGTCCCTGATTAACCTGCTGCATTTTCCAATCAACTTAGTGAGACTCCAGGACTCATCGTGGCCTCTGATTGATATAACATTAGAACACAAGGTCTTGTACTGAACCAATCAGTCAACAAGCATTCATCAAGTGCTTTCTATGTATCAAACACTATCCTAAGTGCCAGGCATATAAATAAAGACAAAATCATGGCCCTTCTTATCAAGGAGCACCCATTCTAATGGGGGAGATAACATAGTTATTATTCTATAATAACAGTTATTATACTATGTACATACACAGTATGTATATATTTTTTGTTTGTATCAATGTAATCCCAGAGGGAAGGTAGTAGAATGGGGAGGCTAGAAATATCCCTTTCTGAGGGTGAAATTTGAACTGAGTCTTCTTGGAGAAAACAAGAGAAGGTAGGAAGTGGAAGGGAGGAGGAAGAGAATTCTAGGGATGAAAGATATTTCCTGTAAAGGCAGAGCTTAGGAGAAAGGGTAGGGTTGGATAAATAGATATTAGTATCATTCGCATAAGGATGGTAATTGAATCCCTTAAACCCAATGAGGTTACCAAGGAAGAAAGTGTAATGGGAGTAGAGAAGACAGTGAGGGGTGGGGTAACTTGGTAGCACAGTGGATAGTGTGCCAGATTTGGAGTCAGGAGGACCTGGATTCAAATCTTAGATACTTCCTAGCTGTATGACTCTGGACAAGTCACTTAACTTCAATTTCCTGGCTTTTGCTATTCTTCTAACTTAGAATTCATACTGGATTCTAAAACAGAAGGCAAGGGTTTTTTTGTTTGTTTGTTTGTTTGTTTTTTGTTTTTAAAGAAGACAGTTCAGGGAAGAACTTTGCAGAACACTAATGGTTAGTGACCATGAACTGAATGAAGATCCAGCTGAGGGGAGGTCAAACAAGTCAGAGGAGGAGAAACAGGAGGTCTGTGTCATGAAAATCTTGAGAGAGTATCTAGGAGAAGAGCTTGATCCAGAGTGGCAAAGGCTGCAGAGAAGTCAAGAAGGAAGAGGATTGAGAAAAGGCCATTAGATATGGTTATTAAGAAGTTATTGAGTTTTTAGAAGAAAGTGAGAGGAAAGGAAGTAGAGGCACTGATTATAGATAATCTTCTCAATGAGTTTCACTATGCTGGAGAGTAGGGATAACAGGTTGTATCTTTTAGAGACAGTAGGATGAAGTGAAGGTTTTTTTTAAAGAATGAGGGACACATGGCTAATTTGGAGGTAACAGCAATGAAACCAACCAATATATAGGGAGAGATAAAAGATTAGTGAAAAGCAAAGATGACATAGAGGATAACCTGTTGGAAAATACAGGATGAGATGGAATGAAGAGAGGTTTGCCTATGCAAGTAGAAGAGCCAAATCTTCATGTGAGACAGGGGTGAAGGATGTGATAAAGGGGAAAACATGAATTATGTTAGATGAAAATGAGGGGAAAAGAAGCGTGTTGGTGACAAGAAAGAGGAAAAGATGGAATGATCAAGGCTTTTTAGAGTTCTTGAATATGGAAGTGTAATATTTATATGTAATGACAAGCTGAATGAAAGTCCACCCATATCTTCAGTTATCCAAGGATCAGTCATTCTGGTTTGTGGGCATTGACACAAAGAAGCTTGACCACCTAGTGTCTGGTTTTTCTGGGCAGAGTAATTCATGATGATAGCTTCTAAAGTGTAGATAGTTTATTGTCTGTCCTGATGAGGGAGCACCTGCATTGAGGATATCATAGATATTCTGATATTCTAGAAGGATACTGCATCTCTTCCAAAGCCTGGTGGTTAATGGTATTCATGCTGTTATAGACAAAAGTGCTGCTGAGCAGGATGGCCAGAGCAAAGATCCATGAATCATTTTTGGAGTCCCCCTACAAAACAAAACAAAAAATGTCAGTGGACCTATGATTCCACCCTTCTTCCAGGATAATGTATAATCCCTAGAATCAATGGTCAATGTCCTTGGAGTCATGGAACACTCATTCACTTCTTGGTGCTTTAGTGTTGGGACTAGAGACTATAGTCTAAAGCTTTTCCTGGAATCTAAGCCTAAAAGATTCTATGTCTCTCTCTATCTCTTTCTGTCTCTCTCTGTCTCTCTCTCTCTGTTTATACATCTATGCATCTGTCTATCTATCAGTCTATCTACCTATGTAACCATCCTCATTTTAAAAATAAGGAAGCTAAAGAAGAGAGTTCACATGCCTTGGCAAGGGTCACACAGCATATAAATGTTTGAAGCAAAATTTAAACTCAGATCTTTCTGACCCCAAATCTCTCTCCATCATATCATCTGACTGGTCCTTAAAGGCAGAGACTATATAACTTGGGTATTTGGTCCCAGCAGGGAGTAGGTTCTTAGCAAAAGTTTGTTACTTTGTAGATTGTTCAATTTTATTCACTGGTGAATTTATAACCTTGAGGAACAGGTTCAGAAGTGGTTTTCCAAGTTTTTGTTGTTTGTTGTTGCTGTTGTATTTTTAAGAAATGAGACCCTCCTACAAGAAATAGGATTCATAAAAGATTAGTCTGATCTGAGATCCACTGCAAGTTTCATCTTTGGATTTGGGGTCAACTTCCTCTTTTTGATCCATCTATGTCTTGTACTGGAACTTTAGGAAAGTCCATGATATAGAAGAAAATGATAGGACTTAGTTATGGGTCTTTTATGTCAATGTGACATGGCCTCCTTCTTCAAAGTAATGGCAGCATCCCAGAGTTGGCCCTGGAACCCAATCCAGCTAGCATGTATCCTCAGATGAACTGAGCAGAGAATCCCTTGGCTAGACACTGTCATGCCCACAACCCTGTCAGGTACAGAGCCAGGAAGACAATCAAGTGATCACAATGTCATTGCTTTGATTTACCTTTTCCACATCACCAAGGCCCTCGGTATCAAGCAGAACTATGGTATAGTCAGGTTCTGTGGGGTGATCGATGCACCACATCCAGATGCCCTTTGTGTGAGATTGAATAGTGGAACCAAGGGAGAAGCCTACAAAAGAAGGATGAGACATGAGCACCCAGTGGAGGCAGGAAGCCCAAAGGCTGGAGGAGTCAAACTCAGAGGTCCTAAAAAGAGAAGAAGATGGGAAGTTCCTCAATGAGGAAAAAATAATAACAAGGATAATAATTTGGATTTATATACCCCATTTTACATGTGCTATTTCACTCTGTCTTCACAGTAATCCTGTGAAGTAAATGTTACCTTTATCTCCATGTCACAGAGGAGGAAGCTGAGTTTGAAAAAGTTAAATTAGCAGCAATGGGTCATATAGACAAGAAGTAGCTGGGATGGATTTCAAACTCAGTTGTTGGTTCCCAGTCCTACATTATCCAATCTATCTATGAAGAGAGGAATGCATGCATTAAGTTCAACTAAGAGCAATGTGAGATTAGACTTATGGGGTAAGACCTATGGTAAAGATGGTAAAGAAGATCATTGAGACCTTAGGGGTTGCATGGTGAAGCCACTTTTCTGGAGAGTATCAGCCACACCCAATGCTACAAAAAGACCAAAGACCAGAAACCTGAGGATTAAGAATAAGCAGCAGCACAGAGCAGAGCATCATGGCAGGGGCAGTAGAGAGCAAGGAAATGGCTTGTAATGGAACCATGGACACATACCTAACAGCCTTGTGAACTTGGGTGAGTCATTTAATCTCTATGAACCCTTCTCCCCCAATTGCCAGGAAACTTTTTAAGACCTGAAGGAACAGGGAAATTGCGAATCTCCATGGGAAGACAAAGTCTCTACACTGCAGGAATCACAGTACACAAATACACAAACCCACAACTTCCCCCACCCACCCCAACACACACACACACACACACACACACACACACACAGCTAACAGTAGGAAACTGCCAGATTCCCCAGAGGGAAATCCAGGAGAAGGAAGGAGACTTTTGTGCCTGAAAATAAATGGGTACAATTTGTGGAATCTATATGTTTTTATTTGAATGCTGTTGGGTGGGGTTTTGGCTATAGGGTTTTCCCAGAACGTATTTGGTAAAGATTAATTTCCTGTTACCTAAGTTGATGCAGCAGTAGGTTGAGGTCATTCTGGCACTAAAATAGTTAATTGCTAAATGAACCTAGACTTGATAAGGTGTGAATGCTACTAGTCCTTGGTAGAGCTCCTTTGAAAGGGAGGGTTGCCTGACCATCAAGTAACCCTAAGTGTTTTTTCTTTTTCTGGAGAGCCTTGGTAGAAATGGAGTCTTCCCAGAGAGGGATACTTACTTGGTAATGAATGGAGACATATTACAGCATATTATTACACCATCCTTATTTCCAGATGGATCATTGACTTAAACAGTTTTGAAATTTGAACCATAAACGAATAAATGGTAAATGGAAAGTTATACTTTCAAAGTTGTAAGCAGAAGACAAGCTCTTTATCAGTCATGTTGCATAGGAAATTATGGGGTAAAAAAATAAAAACAACTAAACAAAAAAACAAATTTAATCAAAGTCAATAAGAATGATTAATGAGATTCCCAGAGTTCAAAACCATTCCATTTAGATCTAGAGCTATGGTCTTCGATCAAGGACAAGATATAGATAGATACATAGATAGATAGATGATAGATACATAGAGATATGTATAGATATCAATAGATATATGAATAGACTGATATAGAGATAGATAGACAGGTAGGTAGGTAGGTAGATAATCTATCTTAATTCATATGTCAGATCTAGAACTCAGGGATTTTATCTTATTTCAAAAGGAATTTTATCTTATTTTATTTTATTTTATCTTACCTTATTTTGTCTTATTTCTAAAGACCTATGAACAGTAGCATGCCTCACGCCATTAGTCCTCCTGCCAGTCTTGCCCACAAATCCAGAATCCAGGAATTAAACTCTCCACCAGAGAAGAGAATCTCCATCTCTACTACTCCTTATAAAACTGCTGACCAACTGCCCCTCAAAGGACTAGAAATTCAAGCTCTATGAAAATGTTAGACATCCTGAGTGGAAGTCAACATGTATCAGGGGATCACCACCTCCATCTTGATCATTTCCTGCCCTCAAACTTTGAGATAGAGATAGCTCAGATCCCTTCTCCCAAAATCTTTAGGAAAAGGAGCACCTTCAACCTGTGACCCAATCGATAGCCTTGCTTCCAGCCTGGCCCCTGCAGCCATTATTCCAAGAAGTAGCCCCTTTGGGGAAGAGGCCAACCATGTTTGCCACCATTTCTACCAATAGTTGAACAATTGCCACTTATTGGCACCACTTATTAAGAGAAGGTAAGTCTAATAGCCCTGGAGACAGCAGCAGTTGTCTCACCCTAACCACTAGTCCTTTATTCAGCCCACCTCAGGCAGCCATGGTCCAGGGGAACAACTCCTTAGAATTAGGTACTGACTCTGCAGGTGCCAGAGCCCTCATTTCTTCAGTAGCCACAGCAAGTGAAGACCCAAAAAACAGTATTCTCACCATCCAAATCCTTGGAACTAACCAATGATTCTGCAAACATGGTTTTGAGAATTATAAAGATCTATTATTCTCTGATTTTCTCAGAATTCTTAGGACAAACGGACTGTTCCACCTGACTTTAAACTGAAACCTTTTCTATGTGCTACCTGCTCATCAGACTTCCTTGAGCATAGGCGCCATCTTGATTTTTTATTGGTATGGTCATGCTTAGCAGTGTACTCCTTGGCATGTGATGCTTAATAAATTCATTCATGAAGGTAAAAAGGGGAGAAGGAAAGATTCTGAAGATAATCTTGTTGATATTGTTGAGGGCTCACATTGCATATAACATCAAGTTAAGTCGATTCTAAAGATGTTTCAGTACACAAATTCCAATGTGTAGAAATAGTGCAGGAAGTGTTGACTCCAGAATAAGAGGTTCTAGGCTCCAATCTGGCCTCTGTTCTTGACTGCCTGTATAACTTTAGGTCGACTGCTAAAACCCTCTGGAGCTTAGATGTCCTCTCAGGTCCCTTCCAACTCTAAGCTGATGATCCTATGAGAACAGTCAGTATGAAGAAAATGTTTTGCCCTTGTGATTTGGATGGTCTGATTCATCATGGAAATAACTGACAACCAAATTCTCAGATTAACATAATATGGAGTTGAGGCAATAATCCTGAGTAGAAGTAGGGGTATCACTAAGTAGGATAGATAAGCGCAGGGGGAGATGGAGCTGCAGAAAAGCAACCAAGGAGAGTTTTCAATTTTTTAAGAAAAACAAATGAGTTTAATGCTAGACCACTTGGGTCTCATGTCATAAAGATATTTATTCTGCAGTACTCTAATTCATAAGTATTACAGTGTAAGTTCTAAGTCCTTGGTGGACTCTATCTCCTGACTCTTTCTCTCTTATCTGGAATATCTTCCTCATCCCTGTATTTGGCTTTCCTGGCTTCCTTTAATCTCAGCTAAAATGAAATGAGAAAGCACATGAGAAAGTGCTCTAAATCTCTAATAATTAGAGAAATGCAAATCAAAACAACTCTGAGGTTGGCTAAAATGATAGGAGGGGAGAGTAATGAATGTTGAAGGGGATGTGGCAAAATTGGGACATTAATCCATTGCTGGTGGAGTTGTGAACAGATCCAACCATTCTAGATGGCAATTTGGAACTATGCTCAAAGGGCTATAAAAGACTGCCTGCCCTTTGATCCAGCCATACCATTGTTGGGTTTGTACCCCAAAGAGATCATAGATAAACAGACTTGTACGAAAATATTTATAGCTGCACTTTTTGTGGTGGCAAAAAACTGGAAAATGAGGGATGCCCTTCAATTGGGGAATGGCTGAACAGATTGCGATATACGCTGGTGATGGAATACTATTGTGCTAAAAGGAATAATGAACTGGAGGAATTCCATGTGAACTGGAAAGACCTCCAGGAGTTGATGCAGAGCGAAAGGAGCAGAGCCAGAAGAACATTGTACACAGATGCTGATACACTGTGGTAAAATCGAATGTAATGGACTCCTGTACTAGCAGCAATGCAATGACCCAGGACAATTCTGAGGGATTTATGGTAAAGAACACTACCCACATTCAGAGGAAGAACTGCAGGAGTGGAAACACAGAAGAAAAGCAACTGCTTGAACACATGGGTTGAGGTGGACATGATTGGGGATGTAGACCCAAAAAGACCACACCAATGTAATTATCAACAATTTGGAAATAGGTCTTGATCAATGACACATGTTAAAACCAGTGGAAATGTGCATCAGCTATGGGGGAGATGTCAGGGGGGTAGGGGAAAATAAGAGCATAAATCATGTAACCATGTTAACTTTTCTAAAAAATAAAAATTATTAAATGAAAAAAAAAGAATTCCTACTCTTGAGGTACCAGAAAAAAATGAAATGAGAAACTTCTCTTGGTCCCTTGAGTGCTAGTGCCTTTCCTCAAATGATTATCTCTAACATATCTTGTGTAGATCTCATTTGTACAATGCTGTTTGAATGTTATCTCCCTCATTAGACCATGAGCTCCTTGAGAAAAGGGATTCAATTTTCCTTTATTTGTATACTTGTACACTTGGCATAGTTTCTAGCACATCGTAGATACCTAATAAATGCTTATTGACTTCCTGGAAGGCAACAGTAAACCAGGGGCCAATATTTAAACCTTCACTGGGTCTCAGACATGCCCTGTTATAACTCTAACCTATGGCACAAAATCCTCCAAAAGCAGACTCCCAGAGGCCAGACACTCCACTCACCTTTGTTCCTTCCTGCCAGTCTGTTCAGCAGGTAGGATTTTCCAGTACGATACAGACCAACAATAGCTACCACCACCACAGGCTTGGTGATAGAAGTTAGAATTCGCAGGGCTTTCTGGCTCACCACCAGCTCTCCACTATTGTTTTCTACCAGACATATGGGGGCCTGCATGGGCACTTCAGATGCCATGGTCACCTGTAAGTGCAAAGGGGTCACTTAGACAAAAATCAAGATGCAGTTAATAGGGGAAGATATTTGTAATAGCAAGAGAGGGTGCTCTGCTCTTGCAGAATTCTTTTTTTTTTTTTTTGGAAGACAATTAGCAATGGCAGGTAATAATGATCATGATACTAATGACATAATAATAATTACTTTTATATAGCTCTTTAGGTGTTAGAAAGCACATTACAAATCTTATTCTGATGAAAAGCATGGGAGGAAAATACAATTATCAGCCCCAAACTTACAGATGAGGAAACTGAGGCAGACAATTTCTAGTGTTTGAACACAAGTCTTCTAATTCCTGGCCAGCACTCTATCCACCACTTAGCTGCCTTGACCAACTTTCCCATCACTTAATTTGTGATGCCTAGTGCTATCTCATAGGGAAAATATTCTAGTGTTTGAAAGCCCCACCCCTAAAGTTTCTACCTGGTGCAGTAATAATATACCTCCAGGCCTGCCTTGGTCATGACCATTATTGGGTGTGAGGGATAGATAACATGGAACATTGTCTGCAACAAATATTTTGAAATAGTTTCTTATTAGTGTCTGGGGCTAGTCCCTTCTTGGTATTCCCTAACTAAGTTTGAGCTGATCTCTGTCCATCCCTTTCTACCTCCACCCCATCTTGAAGTTTCTGACCCCTACTTCAATTTCTTTTTCCTAAATCCTGCTTTGTCCTCTGTGAAAATTTACTTTTCATATGCTGTATTAATTTCTACATATCATGGAGAATAACTACATATTTTTGCATCTGGAACCTGGGCCAGAGATAACATCGAGTCTCTCTTTTTTTTTTCCATTTTCTTTGTCTTTAGGATCCCCAGGAATATCTTCCCTTTTAGTAGATTTTGGTTAATAAATGGCAGGCACAAAGATTCTTTCCCTGCCTGTGGATGCCCCACAAACTTTTCTTGTTAAAGCTGACCCCTTGTCTCTTTTCACTGAGTTTTAATTTTTGAGACAAAGTTTATGACTCCAGGGGAAAGACGCAGGGAAGCTAAGAAAACAATTGGAACTCATCCATACCTGTTTCACGAGGCTCCAATCCAAACTGTTCAGGAATGCTCTCACAAGATTCCTCTTTTCTTAGTGATTCCCTTGCTCCCTCTTTGTTCTCTCTTCTTTTCTCTGTGGTTTCTTATAGTGCTTCTATTTTTTATAATAAGGAATTGTGGGAGGGCAACAGAAATTGAAACCAAAAGCAACACGTGGTCTTTCTAACTCTGAGAATCTGGAATTAAAAAATAAAGTGGGTTTGGTTTTTGAAAAATGAAACTAGTATCCATTTCCCAGAAGTGAAGGCTTTACAGAAGCAATTTTGAACGTCAACATCAAAAACAGCTTCTCTTTTTGTTTATATTGGCCAGGAGAAACAGAGAACCCGGAGCCTCACACTGCAAATTCTTTAGGTCACTGACTTAGGTCAGTCCACCAGGTCAGTGGAGTGTCTCTGATTGCTGGCATTAAAGAAATGTTAAAATATTAAAACCTCTTATCTGTTGTCATTTATTTTAGTGCCCGACATACCAGACCAAGGCAATGGGTAGAGATTTCTCATTTGAGGAAAAAAAAAAATAAAAAAGGAGCCCAGATACTTTGGACATTTGAGCATTTCTGGAATTTCTGCAGGATTGCTCAGGAAAGTCTGGGTTTCCTGAAGGAATTATACCATTCAACTAATGGCGAGCTTTCCTTTAGATCTCTGCATCTCTCTTTGAGGATATAAACACACCCAATAGCATCTCATTGAGAGCTGAGGTCTGGTTCACTGATCCAGTTCCATCTCCCTGAACATAAGAGATTATTTCAGCTGAGAGATAATTTGCATGAAAGGAAAAAAAAACAACAACTCATGTAACAAATATGTTGTTAAACAAGACAAATTCCCCAAATGGCTCTATCTAAAATGGGCTACAATTCTGGACCCCTTATGTGGTCATCTCTTTTATTCCTCCTCCTTCCTTGGAATTAAGATCATCTCATCCATGCCTGATTTCCCTGGAAGGGGAACTGGAGCTGGAGGTCTTCAGAAGACAAGGCACTAGTCCATCAGAACCAGTTCTAGTTGGGGGTGGAGATAAGATTTCTTCCTGCTTGGTGGCAATCCCTTAAGAGGAAAGATGGGGAGAACCTCAGACCCAGCTCACAGGCAGTCAACGATGAATACTAAGTACCTTTGGTTCTTTGATTCTACATGTGTTCCTTCATACTAAGGTGGATTAAATTGAAAATCATGATGGAGTGAATTTCCAAATGGCAGGAGATTGAGCCACCAAGATGTCCAGATATAGAGTCCAGTCTGGGGTTGGCAGCCAGCTTGTCAGTCTTTGAGAGCCCAAAGGGTGAGGCGTGGTCTTGAGGGCATAGTCCAGAGTAGCTGAGACAAGGGCTCTTCTAGCAGCTGTGCCATATTTGGGCATGAACTTGGTAGGATCAATGATATATAGACACTGGATGAAGTCTGAGGCCAGTCTTCAGAGGTCAAGGTGACAAAGGGGAGATTATGGCCCTGATTATGCTCAGGGGTGGGGAAAGTATTTCTCCTTCTGCCATATCTTTGATGTAAATGCCCCTTTGTAGAAAGGGAAAGTATTCTTTCATTAGCCTAATTCTCTCCCAAAGATGCTACATATCAGAATACTTTCCCATACCTACTGTTCCTTTTCTCATATCTCCTGAAGCACTGGGTCAGAAGGATGGGGCAACATGTTGCTTGACCATAACACTTACTCCCACACTGTCTCTTTGCCATCATCATTTAGCAAATTCACTTAGAGGCAACATAGTAGAGAAAGGTTAGCATTTTCTTGTTTCAGTTAGAACCTCATTGCTCTAAGAAAATCCTTTAAAAAAACCCTCTAACCTTTTTTTTTGTCCTCAAAGTTCCCTCACCATCTCTTATCTCCCTTTAGTAAAAGTTGTCTTCTGTTGTATTGAGAAAATGAATTCCATCTCTCTTGAATCCCTCTTCACCCCCTCTTATTAAATTTTCATCTTTTTTATTTTGTGGTTAAGCCCAGATTTACAAAGTAGGTTGCCTTGGGATGTATCTTAAGCTCTGTTGTTCTTTGGAATACATTATTTCATTTTTTCCCTATTTCTGTGGGGGAAACTAGGTAAGGTAGGGGGCAGGCTGAACAGTCTTGAGTGGAAGCTAGGTGGCTCAGTAAATAGAGTCAAAAGACTTGAATTCAAATGAGCTCTCAGACACTTATTAGCTGTGTGACCCTGCACAAGTCACTTAACTTCTATTTGCCTTAATCCACTAGAAAAGGAAATGACAGATCTCTCTAGTATCTTTGGCAAGAAAAGCCCATGGACCATGGACGGCAGGTGTCAAGAAGAATTGGGCAAGATGTATTGACTGAACAACAAGGGAAGGATTACAATACTCAAAAAGGCCCAGAACCTGCCATTGCTGAATTAATTTAGGGGAGCTTGGTGGTACAGTAGACAGAACAATGGGTCTGGAGTCCAGAAGGCTCATCTTCCTGAGTTCAAATCTGGCCTCAGACACTAGCTGAATGACCTTGGGCAAATCACTTAACATTGTTTACCTCATCTTTAAAATGACCCAGATGGGGAAATGGCAAACCACTCTAGTATCTTTGCCAAGAAAACCCCACAAGGGTTCATGAAGAGTGAATCATGACTAAAATTGTCTGAACAACAGCAACAGTCTTAAGTAACTGGAATTTAATTTCCTTTATATTTGAAAACATTTTGGTTACTTACAGAATTTATTATTTCTCAACAGAACTGTTAAATTAAACCATTATATGTCTTAGAGTTTGCAGATTTGGGTTCTGAGGAAGAGCAAAGAGGCTGACATCTCTAAACTGAAGAGTGTGTGGAGGGGAATTAAGATTCAGGAGTCTGGAAAGGTGGATAATAAGGGAATAAGCAAGTTATTAAGCACCTACTATGTGCCAGTCACTTTGCTAAGAAGTTTAAAAATATTATTTCATTAGATACACATAATAACCCTGTGAAGAAGATGCTATTATATCCTATTTTACAGTTGAAAAGGTGAGTAAGAAATTAGGCGACTTGCCCAAGGTCACACAATTAGTGTCTAAGGTTGGATTTGATCTCAGGTCTCTGATTATTCCCTCTAGGTTTCCCTGGGACACCACTGTCTCCTGATTCTCATCCTGCCTATCTTACCACTGGTTCTCTGTCTTCTTTGCCAGATCCTTCTCCAGATCCTCCTCTCTAACTATCGGTATCTCTTAGGGTTCTGTCCTGTGTCCTCCTCTCTTCTCCCTCTATAGTACTTCAGTTGGTGATCTTATCAGATGCCATATTTACCACCTCTATGTTGATGATTCTCACATCTATCTTTCCAGCAACCTTTACTGATCTCCAATCTCACATCTCTAAAAATAGATCCTCCAGGACACATCTCAAATCCTAAGTGCCCAAAACTGAACTCATTATCTTTCCCCCTAAACCATTCCCACCCTTTTCTGATCTTCCTTATACCTGCAGAGGACAACACCATTCTCTAAGTCCCCCAGGCTTGAAATCTAGGAAATGTTTTAACTCCTCGCTATCTCTCACCCTCCATATCCAATCTGTCGCATCTCTCAAATATGCCCCTTTTCTTCTCTGACAGGGTCACAGTTCTAATGTAGCCCCTCATCACCTTGCATTTGATTTGTTACAATAGCCTGCTGATGGATATGCCCATTTCAACTTTCTCATCACTCCAATCCATCCTCTATTTAACAACTAAAATGATTTTCCTAAAACATAGATCCAACCATGTCACTCCCTTACTCATTAAAATTCAGTGACTCCCAGGATCAGATGGAAAATGCTGTTTGGTACTCCAAGCCTTTCATAGCCCAGTCCCTTCTTTCCTTTCTAGTCTTTTTATGACTTGCTCATTGACAGATTTTCTTCAGTTCAATAACACTGTCATCCTTTCCATTCCATGTACAAGATACAACATCTCTCAACTCTGGACATGTTTCTCTGGCTTCTCCCCCCCCATGCCTAGAATGTTTTCCATCCTCCTCTTTGCCTATAGACCTCCCTAATTTCCTTGATTCCCAACTAAAATCTCTTCTAGTACTGGAAGCCTTCCCCAATCCCTCTTAGTTCCAGTGCCTTCCTTCTCAATTTGCTTCTTATTTATTCTCTGTATATCTTACTTTGTATACATTTGTTTGCATTAGAATATATTAAATACATAGGATTCCTCCATTACAATCTATGTAAGCTCTTTGAGGGCTGGGATTATCTTCTCTTTTTATATCTGCACTATTTACCACCATGCCTATAAACACCAACAGGTATTTAATCAGAATTTAGTGGTCAACCTGATTGATTAATTCCAGGCTCAGCTTTCTCCCCATTTAGCTACACCTAGATAGGTGAATATGAAAGGCTTTAAATACCAGAGGATTTTGTATTTGATCCCAGAAGTCACATTATATGGTCAGACTGAACTTTAGAAAACTTTAGGAAAATCACTTTTACAGATGAGTAGAGAATGGACTTGTGTAGAATTGTGGCAGGAACAGCCACCAGCAGAATATCACAAAAATTTAAACATGAGGTGATTAGCCTATAGCAGGATGGTGGCAATGTCAGAAGAAAGAAGGAAGTGCATAGGAGAGAGATTACAAATGTAAAAAAGTGAAGGGCTTTTGCAGCAGACTGGATATGGGGGTTGAGAAAGAGTGAAAAGTTTGATGATGCCTGGATGGAGAGCCCAAGGCACTGTGAAGATACTGTCCTGGGCATTAATAGGGAATTATGGACAGTGTAGGGGTAGTTGGGGGAAAGATAATAAGCTCAGTTTTGAATAGAGTTAAGATATCTATGAGATATTTAGTTCAATATGTGTAATAGGCAAGAAATACAAGAGTGGAGAACTATAGAGAGGGCAGGGCTAGATAACTTCATTTGAGAATTATTAACATAGATAAGATGACTAAATCTAGGGAAACTGATGAGGTCACCAGGTGGAATAATACAGAGGAAAAAGAGAAGGAGATTCATGATGAAGTAGGACATTCCTGTTTAGTGAGGAGAACCCAGGGGAAGATCCATTAAAGGAGACTGAAAAAGAGTAGTCAGGAAGGAAAAGAACCTGGAAAGAAGAATGTCTGAAAACCCTAGAAAGAAGAGACTATCAAGACAAGAGTGTGACCAAGATTGTCAAAAGGCTGCAGATGGATCAAAAAGGATGAAGACTACTTGTACAAAAATATTTAGAGCAGTTCTTTTTGTAGTGGAAGAGAACTGGAAATTAAGGGGATGTCCATAAATTGTGGAATTGCTGACCAAATTGTGGTGTATGTTTGTGATGGAATATTATTGTGCTATAAGAAATGATAAGTAAGATGAATTCAGAAAAAAGCTAGAAATATGTGCAGGAACTGATGCAAAGTGAAATAAATAGAAGTGGGAGAACATTGTACACAATAACAGCAATATTGGCCAATGATTATCTGTGAAAACTTGGCTACTCTCAGCAGTACAATGATCTGGGACAATCCTGAAAGACTTATGATGGGGAATGTTATCCACCTCCAGAGAAAGAACTGTTGGAGTTATCTCTTAAATCAGTGTATTTTATGGTTTTATTTTGGGTTTTGGTTATGTATGACTTTGCTCTTACAACAATGATCAATATGGAAGTGTGCTTTGACACTTATGACAATAAAAATGACAATAAAAATAAAATTTTAAAAAATGTTGAAGACTTCAGAAAGGCCATCAGATTTGACAGGAGATCATAGATAATTTTGGAGAAAAAAGTTTCTATGAATGGTGAAGTTGTAAGACAAACTAGAGTTAATAAGGGAGTGGAAAGAAGCAAAGGCATCTATTGAAAATTTAACCACAAAAGGCAGGAGAGATATAAAATGATGGTTAACAGGGATGGAATGTATATATTGCAATTATTGAAGATAAAGAATGTGAGGGAATGGAAATAAGACTCATGATGCATAGTGAGATTTGAAGTAAAAGTCATTAAGTTCTTTAATCCTCATGATATTTAAACACCTTAGGCCTGTGTTGGTGAACTTATGGCACATGTGCTGGAGGAAGCTGTTTCCTTCCCCTTTCCCACCATGCCTAGGGAAATTTTTCATATCACCCACTCCTCTGCTCAGCAGTCCAATGGAAGGACTTCCTCCCTCCCCTATCTGGGGTAAGGGGGTGGACCACATGCTGCATGAGGGTTGCAGTTTGGGCACTGGGTCTCTAAAAGGTTCACCATTGCTGCCCTAGGCAATTACCTGATCAAATTAATTCCTCATCTACTAATGTTTATGATGGCTATTCCCCAGTTACCTCTCATTTTGGGAGCTCACTCCAGTCTCAAAAATTCACACAATGGAAGTATTTTCTGGGACTGGGATCTCTCCTTCTAATTGGATCATTTCTCTGAGAACTTCATTTCAAGGATACCAAAACTAGACTTGTCTTCATTCTCTTCCATGCTTCTTGTTTTTCTCCTCCTCTTTCCTCCTTCCTTAACTCCTTTGCTTTCACCTTCTTCTTCTCCTCTTTCTTCCAATCAGATTCCAAGTTTTGAAGAGTTGTGCTGTGCCCAACAGGAACATATATCTCAAAAATAATTTTTCTTTCCATTTATTATTTTTCAAATGACTGTTAAGTTGTAAGGACATAAATACTTGTTACAGTATTAAACCATAGGACCGTTAGGCATTTCTTTTGTCCCAGGGGTGCTTTGAAAGAATCACTGAGTTTACTATGGGTTCTATGAATTGAGAAAGTTTGGGAACCTCTCAGGTAGAAGTTGCAAAGAATCATATTGAGGCTTGTCATGAAACATAGCTACACTCACTTATTCATTTATTAATTAACAGAGAGCCTTCTTTGCTTGGATATTGTAAGTGTACAAGTTGCAAAATCACTTTGTACGACTTGGAAACTCAATATGTTAGACATTTTTAGGACAAGAGTAGAAAGGGGATTCTGGGACCCCTATCTAAAATCTACACAAAATAGATAAGATTTAGAGCTGGAAAGGGTCCAGGAGATTATTGAGCTGAGCCTTCTCATTTTGCCATTGCAGAAGCTGAGTTTGGGGAAGGTTAAGTGAGTTATCCAAGGTCAAATAGGCAATAAGTCAGAGTTGTTATTTGACCTCAGGTCTTCTGACTACAAATTCAATATACTTTCTATTGGTCATACTTAAAATATTGCTACTTCAAAGGATAATAGGGGGTTCTGAAATCAGGGACTATTGCAGTTGAACTTTTAAGAATCTGAAGCACACAGGGATAAATGTGTGTGTTGTCATCTATAAAGAGAGGCCAAAAAACTTGCTCTCCATGGTTATTAGAACATGTCAGTCAAAAGGCCTCAGCTTAAGCCTTGTCTTCTGTGTGACTTTGGGCAAATCACTGTGTATCTCTGAGCTTCATATTTCATACTATTAATAGCTCATATTCATATAGCACCTTGTGGTTTCCACAGAGCTTTGATCCTCACAACAAACCTTGAAGTAGGTGGTGTGGTCACCCCCATTTCATGGATGAGGAATCTGAGATGCAGAGAGGTTCTGTGACTTTCTTAGGTTCCTACATCTTACAAATATCTGATGCCAGATTTGGATTTAGGTCTTCCTGACTTCAAGTCCTACTCTACCCATTGTACCATGTAAGGAGCAAACAGGCAGCAGGTTGGTGAAGCCTGCAAAACTCTCAAGCCTCCTGTGAGGGATGGGTACTCCAAAGGCCAGTAGCTATTAACTCTCCCCACCAGAGGCTGGCCTAGCTGTTCCTTACTAGGGAAAGGCAGGTCAGTGGCCTCATTGAGAGGATCTGATCTAATTCTTTCTCAACTTGATGAAGTGGTTGAGAGAAGAAGTATTTCTACAAGGAGAGGTGTTTTTGGCTGATAGGTGAGATCCACACACAAGGACTAATGATAAAATCAACAAGACCCACTCTGTTGAACTTCCCACTAACTGCCAGTCTTTGGAGTATTGGAGAATTCTCTTTGGGTGAATGATGATGCCATGGCTTTCGTCAAGTGAAGAATCAAAAGGCTATTTGAACTGTAGAGTGACTTCTTTAATGACTAAAGAAAAGTAGATGGGGAAAAGGAATGAGGGTAAGGATATTGGAATTAGGAGGTCTCTATAACTAATCAAGTTGAGTCAGAGGTTGGCCTCACCCTGCAGGGCAAAGCCCCTCCTTCACTGTTCTTCCTTTCTCTCTTCCTACACTGAAGCTCAAGTACCTAACTGAATAAGTAAATGAGTAAGCATAAGCTGGATATTAGTTGGTGTTGGTTGAAGATCTTTTAGAGATGATACTTAATCTCAGCTAGCTGCTTGTAGGATCTTATAGCAGTTGGAGGAAGCAGGACTATGTGAGGACAGTCTGGATTAGTTGATATTTTGAGTAGCAAGGAAAGGCACAAGGAGCTTCTGGTAAAAGGGAATAGCTAAGGTTTAATCAGTGTCTTGTTCACACCACCAACCACCCTAGACCCCTAAAGCCAGAATGTGTCCTCTGCCTGGGGTACTCCCCCTTATATACTCCAGTTCTAACTGCCCCTAACTTCCCTGAGCATCTTGTGGTTCCAAAGTCTGAACCCCCTTTAGCCTTCTGGCTTACAACCACCAAGGAGCCATTTGTAAAACGAGGTAGATTCCATGATTGTCTGGTCTCCTGTTAGCTCTGAAGTCTTCAAAATGAAGGGGAGAACTCAAACTTTCTGCTTTCTAGACCCTTTAGCTTAAAGAAAATGAGCCTTTCACTTAGTAGAATGAAAACATATCTAACTAACACTGGGGTGGTGGATACTCTTCTTGTGAATTTTCCCCCTGTATCCTTTGTCTTTTCTAAGGAGCATCCGCTTACATTCTAAATACTTGAGTGAATTAGAAGCAGAAAATATGTATACATTCATAAACACATACAAAGAGATCTCAGTTTTGTGGGAGTTTTTAGGCAGAAAAATTATATTCCATAACTTTTGAGGAAGTGAAACTCATTTGATTATGATATAGAATGGTCCAATGGTCTAAAGGCAAGGAGTTTTCCTGCACCAGGCAATATCTCCATCAATCGAATGCTAGCATCTAACACTGAGGTGCACCAGGAGGATATTTTACTCTTAACAGACTTAATATTTGTCCATATGTTCTCTATGTGTCTCTTCATTGCTTCAGCTTTATCATGAAACCCTTCCTCCATCAGCCTCTTTTGTTCCTAAGAGAAGACAAAAGAACATTAGCATTGCATCTTGGTTAATACCCATTCCACCAAGAACCAAGGCTCCCTGATAATTGTGTGGACTAGCACCTCTATATATTTCTCCTGCATAAGGTATAAAGCCCAAGTGGATTAGAAGAGGGAGGGGAAAGCCTGAAGAGGATTTGTCTTCAAGGTACATTCCTGGAGAGTAAGAAAAACTCTCTAGAGTTAAGATTTTCTCTTCAATGACTCAATACTTCCCCACCACTAGAGACAAGAACCGAGGCTTCAGGGATGATGCTAAAATACATAATAGCTGAACACAAAGACAATTTGGTTGGAATCATAGTTTTAAAAAGTGGGAGGTAGGTAGTACCATGCTAGTTCTGAAGTCAGGAAAACCTGAGTTTGAATCCTGCCTCTGACACTAGCTATGACTGGAGTCATGTTCCTTAATCTATTTGCCTTAGTTTCCTCATATATAAAATTAGCTTAATCATAATACTTAACTCCTCAGATTGTTATCAGTATAAAAAAGAGGTAATATTTGCTTTGTAATCTTAAAGTGATACACAAAGGATAGGTGTCATCTTCTTCATTATTCTCAATTCATATTCAAATGGTGCAGGTATCAACATTTTTAAGAGGCCTAAAATATCAGATAGAAAATGCCTCAGACTAGGGCAGCTGGTTAGCTCAGTGGATTGAGAGCCAGGCCTACAGACAGGAGGTCCTGACTTCAAATATGGCCTCAGATACTTCCTAGCTGTGTGATCTCTTTGTCTAACTAGACTTATTGCTCTTCTGCCTTGGAACCAATATACAGTTTTGATTTTAAGATGGAAAAGATGGAAAGTAAGGGTTTTAATATTATTTAAGTGACTCATGGTGGAGTCAAGTCAACTTCAGAGTGGCTTGGCTCTTTGATCAACACTGAAACAAATGCAAATAAATATCTGTTCTCTCTCCATTACTAGCCTGGGTTGGTTTTGGCCAAATTCCATGAGTGTAGATACGACCTATTCTATTACATGGTGCCTTGGGCAGGGGTCTATTAATAATGGTTCTAAAGGAACCAGGTCAGCCACTAGATGTTCTTATCCCAAGATACCACAGTTTTGGGCTAAGGTAGGACTGTAGAGTTGACTCAGTCTGGGATCCTAGCAGCCTCAAATCTCAGGAGACTCTGGATTTAATTATACTGTCCATGGCCCTTAGGATTACAGATGACCCCATAATTAGCTCGAATTTTTTAGGGTCTTTGTTAAGGACAAAGATGTTTTGATCTGAACTCAGGGAATCCAGACAGAAGTAGATCTAATCCAATCCAATTCCCTTTAAGATTTCCCTCTCTGTACCATTATGGTGTTAAAAGTATTAATCACTGGACCTCAAAGGTTCATATCACTTTGTGATTTTCAAAGCTTTTTTTAATAGATAGAACAGCTCCTTGCTACCACAATCATATACAAAAGACCTGGATTCAATTCCTTCCTCTGACACAAGCTGACTGTGTGATCCAAGACAAGTCATTTAACCTCCTCCATGCTCCAAGCATTCTCTAAAACTTTCTTTCCAAGTTGGTGCTGATAATGGTAGAGGGAGTCTTCTTATGCATTTACCTCCATCAGTGAGGTCACAGAACCAGCTAACTTTCTCTTACATTTTTAGGGGAAAGCAAAAAATGATTTGGGGCTTTACCTAAGGAGAGGTGACCTGAATTGTGCCCTCTACAGGTTTCAGAAAAAGTATGTGATAACAGATGCTATCTTGGATGTTTAGAAATGGAAGTTAAGTCAAGACTTTCTAACCTCAAGACAAAGTAGATCTGGACAAAGATAATGCTAGAGATTGCTGATCAGGAAACAGAATTCCAAATGCACAAGTTAGTTGGGATGGCCCTGGATCTTTGTTCCAAGGAGCTTGATGCCTGGGTTTTGGAATCTCCTTCTGGAGAGAAAAGGCTCATTCCAAATGAGGCTGAGAGAAATACATGGGTCTTCCATGAGAGAAAAATCACATAGGGATGTTTCCTAGACTAATGACTGTTTATATTAAGGTATCTGCATTGTATAAAAAGATGTACCAAAAAAGTCTCTTAAGCCTTTGCTTTGAACTAATTGTGTCTTCTGAATGACCCAAAAACCACAGACATTTGGTAGGAGCATGTGAACTTTGAATCTCATAGGGTGTGAACCTGTAGAGTAACTTAATCTTGAAGAAGATTTGCTTGGGTAGCTCATAGTGAGAGCTGAGGGGATGCTCCATGAATGACAAAAAATCATTTGATCTGTATATCAGTTCTGTACACTCAGAGATAAAGATGTAATTACCCAGATATTGTAGAAGGGAAAACTAAGGATGGGATGGAGGAAAGGGCTCAAAACTAGATCTTCCGACAAAATAGTCCAAGTCCTTTTGCTTTCCACCATGCTGACTCACATGTAGGTGATTTTCCCTTCCCTGTCTGTCTATCCCTTTCTGCCATGGTGGTGGTGCTACTTCCTAATCATAGTCATTGATCCCAAATTCTGTGTACCTTCAGCTTATGTTCCAGCATCATTTCCTGTTCTCTCAGGATCTGATTTCTATCTTCCTCCCTTTTCATTTTCAATTGCTTCATGTTTTCTTGATAAGTTCTCAGCTGAGCTTCCATCTTTTGTTTCATTTCCTTCTCTCGTTCATCCAACAGCATTTGCTCCTTTTTAACTGCTTCTAATTTGACTCGTTCAGCTACTCAAGTGTTCGATGGAATAGAAAATATGAGAAGATTAAATCACGTGGGTCTCCTGTTAGGCAGTGAAAAAGTATTTAAGTAACTGAAATATTGTGGGATGATCAACTGTGATAGATTTTGCTACTAACAGCAATATAATGATCCAGGATAATTCCAAAGGACTTACAAAAAAAGAATGCTGAGAATGACGTACATTTTCTCCTAAACTCAGAACTCAAATTGATTATGAACAAGGGATTGGAAATTCCTAAATTTCTCTTTCCTCTTCTAGACCAAGAAAAGCTGAACTGAAAATGCTGAGGGGAATAGCCCTTACTGACCTACTACATGTGCAGTCATGATCACAGTTGCTGTTTACATATCCAACAGAGATGGGACAGTAGAGAAGAAGGAATCCCTAGTATTTCAGGAAAATTTGCATGTCTTATTCAAGCCATAAGGGAGAATTTTGTTCCAAACCCAACAAATACCCTCCATAACTAGAGTATCACTTCCTATCTCTGTGTACCTTCCAATGCCTTCTCTTGTTCAGTGAGTGCTTGATCTGCCTGCAGGATGGATTCTTCTGTCATTGCCAGTGAATTTACAAACTTTAGGAGGACCTCATCTGCCTGGACAACCATACAAGAGAGACACATCATTTCCCCCAGACCCAGTCAGATCCTGAAGCAATATTAGACATATAGGCTACTCTATTAATTTCCTTAAAAGGTATTGAAAACATTTTTGAGACATTATTGGTTCAGGAATCTAAACAGGGGTCATAAATGTGACCAACTGGTTAGTGAGTACCAAAAGCTAGAATACAATTTGTAAGCATCTCATTTCCTTCCAAGCTCTAGCCTGATGTACTAGGCTAGCCTGCATCAGCTTTGGTCTATTTCAACCCTCCTATGGCGCAGTTTCCTAAATTCTACAATAGACTGTGGTCAGGAAGAAGAGATTTCTTCCATGAGCTTCCAGCTGAGATGGGACCTGAAATGTTAAACCTGGCTAGACCTTCTCATCTTGCATGGTCATTGGTAGGAGAAAGTCAATGCTTACATACCCAGTGGGATCAATGGAATCTTCCTCATGGTGTCACCACTCCTGAACCCCAGATCTTTCCTCACCTTTATCCCTTTCCTGGGCACTTGATCATAACTGTTCAATACTTTTTCTCTTTCTTTCTTATAGAGCTTGTAACCCCCTGGAACAAGGAAGGTGCCATGATCAATGGACTCCATCAAGTTCTGTGAGAGGTAATTAAGCTTAGTTTGACAATATTCAGTTGACTCTTCCTCATTTTGATGTATGAACTCATTCTTCTTGATTTCTAAGATTTCCTGCCAGTGAAATGTAGAGAAGAGATACAACAGCAGCAATAATTAGAATTAGTATCTCAAAGGTAATCATAGTACCCTATTTCATTGGAGAGGGAGGGAGATTTTAAAGATGTTATAAAACTGTTGAGACAAGATCTACCTGCTTTTGCTTTTCTGAAAAGATATACAGAGTGTTAAAACAAAACTCAAAACCCTTGTCAAGAAACTGGGCCACTTGGGTTCTGATTTCAAATCTGCTACTCCTTAACTAGGTCCCTATACACAAGTCACCTATCCCTCTGGGGTCCAAAGTCATCATTCTCAAAATGAGATAATGATGCCAAATTTCTCCCATGTCTTTGCCCATTCTGGAATCCTACATAATGATTCTGTCTTTGGGCTTGACCAAAAATACTACAAGGTGTATAATTAGAATTTGCTCCCTAGAAACTCTCTTCCCCATCTTCCCATGTTCCTTTTCACATTATGTGCTTACGTAGAGAGTATAAGTTTGTATGTGACCCTGCCTCATTCTCTCTTTTCCCCACAAACATGGCTGGGAAAGATTGCTTTACTCAGACTTTTACTTTAGTCCTTGTATTTTTCCTACTTCAAGTGATTATTAATAAATCTTATAAAATATAATACTTGGGGTTATTGGATATTAATTTTAATATTTCAAAGATTAAGAAAGGTATTTGTCAGGAGAAGCTCCTAAAAGGAATCTGAGGGTGCCAGGAGGGGAAAGGTATGTAGAGATGATTGAGTCTGTGAGCTCAAGAGAACTGCAGTGTGCTCTGAGAACACTATGATGCCATCTATTCAGCAATTATTTGCGTGGGCAGTATAGACTTTAAGGAGTCACTTATTTCAGTGTGGCACAAGGAAGGAACACTTTTTTCATGGCAAGTGGGATTTAGGCCTTCATTCCTTTAGCTCTTAAAGAGTCCAGCCTCTTCTCTCATAAGCTGCGGATACAGGCTTTAAGGTCAACAAAATTCAAAAGAGGCTGACCAGCCTCTAGATTTCACTCACAAAAGAGAGTTAAGATGGACAAATAGCTGAGAGAACATACCACCAATTCATTTTGGAAATTGTGTGTGTCATCCTTGAAAGAATCCTTCATGAACATTGATATGGCTTCCTTCTCACAGTCTGCATGTAGGTTAAGCAGGTCCTGGAGAGTTTCGGTGCGCAAGTCCACCTTTACAACCATCTGCTCTGTGTAATGGTTGCTAGCTTTTTTTACAGCAGCTGAGTTCTCAATCTCAGCCAAAGCCAACACTGCATTCTCCAGGCAGGGAATGGCCCCACTAGAGATGGTCTTCACATAGGTCTCCAGCAGCATTCCCAACCCTGATATATAAAATGAAATGGAAGATCAAACAATGAAAAACCTTCATTCAGTTTAGCCCAAGTATTAATTATCTAGTAGAACCCATGCCTGACCAAGGCTCCCTTTGAATTTTCTATGTCTTTCCTAATGCATGATACCAATAACTGAATGTAAAATAACAGATATAGCCCAACTGGAGCCAAATTAATCCAGGGAAATTATTACATGACTCATTCTCAGCAATGCCAGCTTGAATAACTTTGTATTTATGTTTATTGACTGATATTGAGCTCACAATGCAAGAAATTTCCCTGATCTTTTCTCAAAAAAAATAATGCCTATCCTTACCTTACCCTCTCCTCTACTTCAGCTGCTTTTTGAACCCAGACAGGGAAATTTGTATTTATTCTTAGCAGATTCCATTATTCATTTAGAATCATTGTTTCAACCTGCTAGATCAACATTTTATCTTGTTTCTTTTATTCAATTTAATAGTTCTTCCTCCGAGTTCCATGACACCTACACATTGGATTATCATTCCATTGACATCTTCAGTGACTTTGTCATTGTTAATGAGAAAGCTCTAAAGACTTCAGACATGATCTTCCCTTCAAGTTGACCTCAAGCTTCTAAGAACTATTTTGGGGAACTGGTCATTTAATAAATTCTAAATCTACCTAATACTATTATCATCTAGGTTATATTTCTGTTTCATTCATAATCATAGCATGACACACAAAAATATTTTGTTGAAATCTAACTATGCAAAATTGACACTATTCCTCTGATCTACATAAATCCAATTACGGAGTCAAACAAGGAAATTTGCTTAATCTGTTAGATATTCATGATCTTTACTTCCCCCCTTTTTTTATTTGTGCTGACAAACTATCTATCTCCTTGATGATATTCTTTAGAATTTTATCAGAAATAGAATTCAGAATTATTGGTTTATAGCTTACTAATTTCACTCATTTTCCCCTTGGAAAATTAAGTCAATTGCCTTTCTTTACTCCTGTGGTACCTGTCTAATAGATTTAATCTCCATAAAAGATCACTGGCCTTGTCTCCGAGGACATATTCCTAGGCATTTGTAAACTAGAAGTCAGGAAAACAAGAAAAAAGAAACCTACACCCATAAGGAGATTAACACTAAAATCTTTCAATATCTGTACACATACAAAGAATGTATATCTAATCAAATATTCATTGGGCTAAAGAAAACTCACGAATTCCATTGATCATGATACCCCCACTAAGAGTCTTGGGTTTTGCACTAGAAAAGATGTAAGAGCAGAAGTTGTCTGCTTGTTCTTTGAAAATAGGGGCCAGCTGGCTGTCGTTGACATCTTCTAGATGGGATAAGAGTGACTTATCATTTGTTGGACAGTCAAAAGTAAAACATTTCCGGTTGGGAAAGAATTTTCTGATGCATTCTCGTGGAAGGTTTGCCGATTGAACTCTGGGGTTCTTTCCTAAGGGAAAGGAAAACAGAGAACATGTTAATGGATAGGCTTGAGATAAGTGGGTGTGATGAAGATGTTTAATACTGGGAACAGTTGTATTAAAAATTTCATGTATCTGGACCTAAGACAGAATCAGAGATATAGAATTTTTAAAAGCAGAAGAGATTAGAGACATTACTAAAAATCAGGCAACTACTCATCTCTTGCAAGGGTAAGCATTATATTATTCAGAGAACACACTTAAGCACGTGCAAAAAAAATGGATTTGCCCTAAATCTGAATGGAATCTCTCATGGATTCATAGTTGAGATATGACTAGTTAGAACATGGCAAATTACTGGTCTAATTATAGATAATGTTGAAAGAGAATTATGATTCCCTAATATGAAAAAGATCCAAGAAAGGAAGGCTATGATCAGGAAGGAAAACCATTCTTGAGTTAATAAAAGATGTTCAGAAGTTATCTTCAACACTTCATTCTCACCCATACTCTCTATAACCAATCAGTTGTTAATTCTACCGTATAAGATCTCTTGCATTTATTGCCTTCTATCTACCTTCTCCCAAATTCACTCAAGTTCAGACCCTCACTAACTCTCACCTGGCCTCTTGCACAGCCTCCTAACTTGACTTGTAGCTTCCACTTTCTCCACTTGATTACTCAGCTTACACCTATTACCAAAAAGATATACTTGAATAATTCTGATTATGCTATTCTCTAGCTCAAGAAACTAGCTACAATGGTTCCTTAATGCCTCTGAGTCCAAGACAAGCATAATTCTTGCCATCAAGTCTTTCCCAATCTTGTTCTGAGCCTTCTAGATTGAACTCACCTTGATCTCCCTCTTCACTTTATAGATGAGGAAATTGAGGCTCAGAGACATTAAATGACTTTTCCAAAGTCATATAGCAGTAAGTAGTAGAACTATCATTTGAACCCAAGGTCTTTGACTCCAAATATCATTCCCCTCTTGATGTACAACATGGCCTCTGAAGGACAAAGCTGCCTCTTGTCATCAAAAAGGTCTAAGCTTTCTCTACAGAAGGAGGATTCCTCATGCTGTGCCAGCCTGGACTGAATAGATAACTCTGAAAATCAAGTTATATTCCCTTTTATTAAAATTCTAAGCAAATGAAGAACATATAGAAACATCTACCTCATTTTGTAAATTTATATAATACAAACCCATCACACAGAAGCTGAAAAACTCAGTTATCTCATGGACTACTTCCCCTTTGAAGAGTTCATGAGGTTGTGGAATTTCTGGAACTACAAAAAAGATCAATTGAACTTGAACAAAGCCATGAAACCTAAGTTAGCTTTCAGCCTCCATTTATACAGTCCATGAGATTAAAAAACAATCCCCAGGAATAAAATGATATGCTCCAAAGGAAAGGAAAGACTTTTGGTGTTATTTCCCCCTGTAATGCCCAGGGCCATCTGCCCAAACTTGATTTTTGATAAATTACCTTTACTGAGTTTCAAGGCATTTTCCAGGTACTCATCTGAGGTGATGGGCTGTCCATCTAGCTCAAGTGCCAGGATAAAATCCCGCACAGTCCACACAAAATCTGGGAAGAAGCTCACAAACTCTTCTGCATCTTCCTCTCCAACAGGGTTAGATGAAGATTTGACTTTGATTAACTCAGTGAGTTCTGTCACATATCTAAGATCTTGGATAAGGAAAAGGAAGTACCCATCCACATCATCAATTCCCAGTTCTACTAGAGGACTCTTCCCTTCCCTCCATATAAATTCTTTCCCCCTACCCTCCCTTCTGCACACATGGGATTTTAACTACATTTGTAAAAGGGAAAGGAAGAGTTTTTCAGAATGAAAGTTAGCAGAAAATATATGTGATATGAGATGAGGAAGAGGAGAGAAGAAGGCTGGCAATGAAAAAGCAGAGGGAAAGAGGAAATGATCAAGGAATTTCAGAGTTCTTGAATATGGAAGTGGAATTCTTATGTGTAATGTCAAGCTCAACCATAGGTCCACCCAAGGCTTTAGTTATGAGCCTGATGCTGGACTGTCATTTGAGGTTTGAGGACTTACTTGGGAACAATCTGATTTAGGGACACTGTTCCCAAGAAACTTGGTCATGTTGTGATAGATGCTTCTGGGCAGACTAACTCATGATGGCAGCTCCTAAAGTGTGGGTTGCTTATCATCTCTCCTGGTGAGGGAGCACCTGCATCGATGATGTTCTGGATGTTCTAATGCTCTGAAATTCTGAAAGGATATTGCAGCTGTTCCAAAGCCTGGTGGTTAATGGTGCTAATGCTGTTGTAGACAAAAGTACTGCTGAGCAAGATGGCCAAGGCAAAGATCCAGGAATCATTCTTGAAGTCTTCCTACAAGACAGATTATGTCAGTAGGCCTATTATTCAAGCCTCCATCCAAGATGCTGCATGAACTTTGGGTCAAGATCAATTCCTCTGGAATCAGCAGTCATCTGTTCAAGATGTTGTGCTTTAAGATTGGGGCTAGAGGTTGTTGTATAAATCAAATTGCCTGGAATAAATGCCTAAAAATTATCTATAGATTCATTAATTTATAAATTAATCTATTGATCAATTTATCTATTTGTCTATGTCTATCTGTCTGTCTATATTTTACATGGTCCTTTTTGTTTGTAACCCTAACCTTCTGTCTTAGAATCAATACTGTGTATTGGTTTCAAGGCAGAAGAGCGATAAGGGCTAGGCAATAGGGGTTAAGTGATTTGTCCAGGGTCACATAGCTAGGAAGTATCTGAGACCCAATTTGAACCCAGGACCTCCTGTCTCTAGGCCTGGCTCTCAATCCACTGAGCCCCCTAGCTGTCCCCATGGTCTACTTTCTAATCTAATCAATCAAAGAAAGATCAAGGTTGGCAAAGCCAGAACCTATCTTTCCATACAGGTTAACCAAGCAACCAAGATATCCAAGGGAGGAACAGAAATTAGCTTGTGTATCATCACCACCTTGACCACCACCACCCCTGAGAACTGGATAGAGATAGCCCAGGATTCTGAATCCAAGATGGCTCTACCTCTTGTAATGGTAACGCCACCCAAACAACCCAACCTCCTTCCATCCTGGACCCCAAAGCCATTTTTATAGGAATATAACTTTGAGGAAAAAAATCATTTCAGAGAAAGGGCCTACCTCCTTGTCTACCATCACCACCATTGCCAACTTCCACCAATAGGCAAAAGGGCCCAAAAGATGTGGAAATGACAAATAACCAATCCAACTTGCCACCTGCTACCATCAGCCTGACTAGAAACCTCAATAGAAGTGTCTCCTCTTCAGTAATGTCTCTTCTGATAATGAAGTCACAGCAATTGATGACCAAGGAAAGAATGTTCTTGCCCCCAAAATCCTTGGCACAGTCAAGAGATGCAATAACAGAAATGGATATAATTTTTATCAGTGTAAATTACATTAAAGAAGAAGCATTTCCTACTGCTTTGCCTCTGCGCCCTGAAGAAGGGTCCTGGGACCTCTCTTGACTTACAGCTGAAATTTCTTCTATGCTGTCCCATCCATTAGAAGAGGATTTCTAATTCACTTATGATATCTCCCTTTATGCCTAGGCCAGGTATCCATTTTGACCTTATCTTTGTAAATTGTGTAAGATATTGGTCTGTATCTAGTTTCTGCCAGACTGCTTTCTAGTTTTCTCAATTATTTTAACCAAATAATCAATTCTTTGCCCCAAAATTTGGATCTTTACTTTTGTCAAACATATGGTTACTATAATCTTTTACAACTATTGTTATATGTCTGCTCTATTCTGCTGATCTACCTATTTCTTAGCCAGTACAAGAGAGTTTTAATGATTACTGCTTTATAAAATAGTTCAAAATCCAGTACTGCTTATACTGGTACTCCTTCCTTTAAATTTTTTATTAATTCCTTTAATATTCTTGTCCTTTTGCTTTTCCAAATGAAATTTTTCTAATTCAATAAAATAATTTTTATGTTAATTGGAATGGCATTGAATAAGCAGAGTAGAACCAAAAGAACACAATGTAGAGCAATAGAAATATTTGAAAACTATATGCCATGGTTAGAATGTTCTCTCTCTCCCACCTGGCATCTTGGAACTCTTAGCTTTCTTCAAGGCAGAGTCAATATGCCACCTGTTTCAAGAGGACTTTTCATGATTTCTCATGTCCTACAGCCAAATCACTTTGTGTTTATTTACTATGCTTTCTTCTCTCTATGTACCTGTGGCATGTCAGGTCCTTACTATCTAGGTGACACTGTGGCCTTGAAGTTCCAGATCAGCTAGTGGGAAGAGATAAAGGAGAGAGGATGCAACCAAGAAGGAAGTCCAGCAGTTACTTGGGTTCTAGATCACTCTGTGTGTGTGTATGCATGTGGTTTCTATTTTTGAGGATGAGAGATCCCATGCATATGGGATGTGTATCTGTAATGTTCTTTGTTTTCTCTAGTTTCCATGTACTACTATCATGCCATGATACACAGTCTGGGATAACAGACCTATCCTGGGAAGGCTCATTGTTCTAGATATTATTAGGGTGTGAATTATTTTAGCTAAAGAAGGTTAAGTGGTACAAAAAAAAAGACTTCATTTAGTTATCACTGAACTTTAGAAAAAGGAGAAATCTTCCTGGCAGATTAGGGCTTTAAAGTAAATAGTCATTGGCAAAAAATTACAATGGGAAACTTCCATGAAAGTAAGTCCTGAGGGGACTTTTACTGCCAAGGGAAAGAACCTTGACAATGAGACTCTCCTTTTTCAATCAGTGATTGGGCTCCAGGGAATGCCCTTCATTCCTCTTTTAGAATAAGCTGATCACTTAAATTTTTGGTACTCAACATCGTCTCAACTTAGAGGCTTAGAGGGCACAACAGCAAACTCTTCTAAAGGTTTTCTTTTATAAGAAATTTCCAGGTGACTCTCCATTTTCTATTAGCAGCTCTGCTTGGTTATGACTCCATATAACATCAGATCCCTGCTCCTGACCTCCCAGTTTCCCCTGCTAAATTTTCAGCTTTCTTTTTTTCTTCCTCCATTAGTTTGTAAGCATCTTGAGTGCAAGGATGGTCTTTCTTATTCTTATTTGTAACTTCAGTATTTAGCACAGTGCCTAACACAATGTAGGCACTTAATATATTTTTATTAAATTGACTTGGCATGATTATAAGCCCCTTGGGTAAAACAATAGGATCTTTGCTCCTAAGACTTCCCAATTTTCCCTTGAGATTCTACCCATGAATGTGGACCTAAATGGGGATAAGGGAACTGCAAGCAATCTAAAGTTAAAGAATATGAGGCCACAGCGGGCCAACATAGCGAATGTAGAGATGGTTCTATTCATGTGCCCATACACTAGCCCACCATTTTAGTTCTTTGACACTTACAGAGGAAGTATGGGGTCTTTACATAAAAAAAATCTAAAGCATAAGAATATCCATACTAATAAAGCAACCACAAATAAGATATAATAGAATGCATTATGGGATTATCAATCTCCCTTGCTTTCATTTATACCCTGCCAGTAATTTACTTTTATACATTGCTTTGCATTTGTATATAAGTTTTGCAAAGCATTTCACACAGACTATTTCATTTGATCTTGACAATAACCATAAGATGTAGGTGCTATTGTTATCATTTTAAAGGAGGAAACCAAGGTAGAGTTGGTTCAAGTGACTTGCCCAATGTCACACAGCACATAAGCGTCGGAAGCAGAATTCAAACTCAGATTTTTCTGACCCCAATTTCAGCATTCTCTCCACTAAATTACCTGGTGCCTCCATGAAGACAGGAACTTAATGACTTGGGTCTTTTTGTTCCCTTTACACAGCAGAGAATAAGTTCTCAGTAAATGTTTGCTACTTGGTACACTGATCATTTGGGATTCATTGGTGAATTTATAGCTTGCAGTAATGGATTTAGAAGTGGAATTTCAGTTTTCTTTTTTTTTTTTAAGAAATGGGACCCTTGTACAAAAAATGAGATTCACAGGATACCAGGCTAACCTGATACCCAGCGCCAGCCTCATCTTGGTCTTTTGGCCCATCTATTTCAGGGCTGGAACTTTTGGGAAGTCTTTTATACAAGGAAAGCAGTGGGAGACCACAATGGATTTTTCAGGTTGATATGGCATTACCTTCTTCCTCAAAGTGGTGGCAACCTCCCAGAGCCCCAGTCTCAGGCCAGGGGCCAATTCCAGCTTGAGTACTCCCTACATACATTTCAAAGAGCATCCCTTGGCAATGTATGCTCATGCCCACATAGGTCTGCCAAGTGCAGAGCTAGGGAGGAGAACTGAGGCACAACATCCCTGTTTCCATTTACCTTTTCCACATCGCCAAGACCCTCAGTGTCAAGCAGAACTAAGGTATAGTCAGGTTCTGTGGGGTGATCGATGCACCACATCCAGATGCCCTTTGTGTGAGACTGAATGGTGGAGCCAAGAGAGAAGCCTGCAAGAGAAGGATGAGACGTGAACACCTGGTGGAGGCAGGAAGTCCAAAGGCTACAGCAGCCAAACTCAGAGGTCCTGAAGTGAGAAGCTGTGAAGCTCCTCAATGGGGAAAGAGTAATAAAAAGGATAATAGTTTGAGTTTATATAGTGCAATTTATAAGTGTTATCTCATTGTCTTCAACAGTTATCCTGTGACGTCTATGTTACTTTTATCTCTATTTCATAGAGAAGAAACCTGAGTGTGAGAAAGGTAGATGACTAGTCCTGGGTCTCACAGCCAGTAAGTAGCTGAGGCAGGTTTCAATCTCAGGTCTTCCTGGTTCCCAGTCCTCCATTATTCAATATCCTCTAGCTAGGGATAGAGAAATGCATATATTATGTTCAATCAGGGCAATGTGAGATTAGACGTGTGGAGGGAGATAGATGATAAAGGTGGTAATCAAGATCCATGAGACCTTTAGGCTTGCATGGAGATGCCACCTTTCTGAACACAATCAGCCCCATTAAATGCTTCAAAAGATTTAGAGCCAGTCCAGAATCTGAGGATAGAGAATAAATAGCAGCCTGAAGGAGAGCATAATGGCAGGACAAGGCAAGGAAGCAATGGATTTAATGGAGCCAAAGACCCATGACGACAAGCTCTGCAATTCTGGGCAAGTCATTTAGTTTCTATTTATCCCTCTCCAATATGCTCTTCCCCAGAAAACTTTGTAAGGTCTGAAGGAATAGGAAAATTGCTTCTTTACATAGGGAGAGAAAGTCCCTAAATCTCAGGATCACAGGCCAGTTGCACACAGACCAAGCACAAAAAAACGAGATTTCCTGAAAGGAAGCCAGTTTCACTTTCATTCTGACACAGAAAATTGTTACCTAAGAATTGTCATTACATGAAATCACAAAATCTTTCTCTAAGTGGGGGATAGAAGAAAAGGAAATAAGTATTTATTAAATACTTACGATGAGCACAGGTACTGTGCTAAGCACTTCACAAACACTTCACTATTTCATTTGAGACTCCCAGCAACCTATTGCTATACTTATTTTACTGTTGAGGAAATCTAGAGAAACTGAGATCAAGTGACTTGTTCAGGGGCACCCTACTAGAAAGTATCTAAGTCCATATTTGAATGGCAGTCTTCTTGACTCTAGATTCAGCATATTATCTACTTTGAAGGTTTGTCCAGAATGCCCATGAGCAATGTGTCTACAGAAGAAGGATACTTCTGTACCCTTATAACCCCAAATGTTTTCCTCTCAAGGAAAATTATCTTTCTTTTCACTATTTCCTGTTATTTAATTTTAAGTAGGCATTTGTTGGTATTTAGTTTATTTGTAAATAAACTCTCTGTTGTGTTTTTTAATATCATTGGAGTTTGAGGTCTATTTTTTCTGTACATGTTGGATGGTCAAGTTTACCCTGATGTATGCCAGAAGTAAAGCATGAGTGAGCCTACTGGAATCTTGTTCGATTATTTGTTAGATTTGAATGTAAGCACTAGAGGTACCCAGCTATTGTGGGTCTGAACTCTAACCAAGGAATGCTGGTAAGAGAGTGGAAGCACCACTGAAAGGTCTTTGCACAAAGCGTGAGTCATTTAGTTTATTTTTTTTTCCAAATGCAAGACAGACTTTATTTCACTTGATTTAAAAATACAAGGTACTACTATTTACTATTATTTATAGACTAGCGTTTCAGCTTCTTACCTGGCATTTTACAGCAAGTTCATAAATCCTGTAGGGTTGATTGAGCTCACAAAGAGTAAAGAGATCTCATCCTCTCTCTCCAGCATTCCCCACTTCCCCAAGGAAAACCCTAGAGGTAGAAGACTTCCAAAGACTACACAGGAGGGAAAGTGGGTCACACACTTTAGAGCATTAGACATTTTAGAGGAATGTGAGGTCCTGGAAGAGCTTTCAGGAAAGAATTAATTGTCTAAGAGAGCTTCTTGACAGTAGGAAACATTGCCAGATTTCCCAGAGAGAAATCCAGCAAAGGGAAAGCAGGCTGGTATGCCCAAAGGTAACCCACTATAACTTCCTAGGACTATGCATTTTTATTTGGGGAGTTAGTGGTAGAAGTTATAGAAGATTTGCCCAGAAGAAGCATGGTAATGATTAATTTCTTGTTAGTCTGATTGATAAAGTGATAGATTGAGACCATTCTGCCACTGAAAACTTTTAGTGTTAAATAAACCCAAACTTGATGGGATCTGAATGCTTCTAGTCTTTAGTGAGGCTTCCTTAAGAGGGAGGGCCTTTGACGATCTAGTAACCCCGAGTGCTTTCTCTTTTGGGGAAAAGGCTAGGTAGAAATGTATTCTTACCAGAGAAGGATACTAATTTGGTGACAAATTGAGAGATTGTTATACACCATACCCATTTCCAAATAGATCATTGATTTAAACAGTTTTAAAATTTAAACTATAAAAGAATTTATAATTTTTATAATTGTTGGAAATGTTATATTTTTACAGCTGTGGACAGAAGAAAAGTTCCTTATCAAACATATTTTAAAGACAATTATGAGGTAAAATGCAAAAACAAATAAAAATGAAAATTATCCACCCCGACCACCACCAATAGTCGTACACCTGTCCCTTATCGTCACCATCTATTCAGAGTAGGCAAGTCTGAGAGCTCCAAAAACAGCAACATCCTTCCTGTCATCCAGCACATTCCAGGCAGTCATGGCCCAGGGGAAGAACACCTTAGATCTGGTTACTGACTCTGCAGGTGCCATAGCCCCCATTACTTCAGGACCTACAGCAAGTGAAGAACTACAAAGCAATATTCTCATCATCCAAATCGTTGGAACTAACCAATGGTTCTGCAAGAATGGTATTAATGAATGGAAAAGATAATAAAGAAGATATATTAATCTCTGATTTTCTACTGAACCCTTAGAAACAATAAACCTTTCCATGTGACTTGTACCTAAATCCTGTTCTGTGTATTATATCCTCTTTAGAATCTGAGTTTCTTGAGGGTAGACACCATCTTGATTTTGTATTGGTATCACCAATGGAACTTAATAAAGCCTTTCATTCATTAAGGGGAAGAAAGGAGAAGTGGGGAGATTCTGAAGGTAAACTTGTTGTTATTGTTCAGGGCTCATTTTGCACTTAGCATCAAATTTTGTCAATTCAAAATATATTTCAATACACAAGAACAGGGCAGAAAGCCTTGACTCTAGAGTAACAGGACCTGGATGCAAATCTTGCCTCTGTTGTTACTATCTGTGTGACATTGGGTAAATCACTACAAACTGGGGATCATTTTCCTCAATTGAAAAAAGGGGGTTCAATTACATGACCTCTATGATCCTCACCAGCTCTAAGCTGATGATCCTTTGAGAATAATTAGTAGAATGAAAATATTATTTTGATGTTGTGAGTTGACTGATCTGATCCATCACAAGAGTAACTGACGATCAAATTATCAGATCAACATAATGTGGAGTGGAGGCAATAATCGTGAGCAGAAGTGAGGGTAGCTGGAAATAAGGACAGTCACTAGGAGACTACAGCCAGGAGACAGCAACCAGGGATGCTTTTCCATTTCTCAAGAAATGTATATATTTTTAATGTGAGACCATTCAGGTGTCCACGTCATGAAGATATATATCTTGAGGAAATCTAATTCACAAGTATTACAGTATAAGTTCTAAGTCTTTGGTGGATTGTCTCATCTCCTGACTCTCCTGTCTGAAATAATCCTTCTCCTCATTTTAGTCTTTTGGCTTCCCTGGCTTCCTTCAGTTCCCAGATAAAATTATGGAAGAAACTTTTCTTGATCCCGTGAATGCTAGTGCCTTCCCTCTAATGATCACCTCCAGGATATCTCATATTTATCTCATCTGTAAACTTGTTTGCATGTCATCTCCCTCATTAGATCGTAAGCTCCTTGAAGGAAAGGATTGAATTTTTTCCTTTGTGTCCTCAGCTTTTGGCATAATTTCTAGCACATAGTAGATAGTTAATAAATGATTATTGACTGACTGCAAGGTAACAGTAAACCAGGGACCAATTTTTAATCCTTCATCAGGTCTCAGACATTCCTTGTAGCAACTCTAACTCTGTGGCATCATGTTCTCCACAAGCAGACTCCCAGAAGCCATAGACTCCACTCACCGTTGTTCTTTCCTGCCAGTCTGTTCAGCAGGTAGGATTTTCCAGTACGATACAGGCCAACAATGGCTACCACCACCACAGGCTTGGTGATGGAAGTAAGAATCCTTAGGGCTTGCTGGTTCACCATCAGCTCTTCATTCCTGTTTTCTACCAGACATATGGGGTTCTGCATGATCTCAGCTGATGTTGTGGTCACCTGTAAATGTAGACGAGCCAACTAGATAGAAATCAGAATGCTGAATTTATGTAATCTTCAATAATTAATTGTGGGAAGCCAATAAGAGAATAGATAAAAATCTGAGACCCCTCTTTTGACACCTTTTATGACCCATACCTTTTCTTATTGGAAAAACATTATAGACTTATTGAAAAGCTTTGAGTCCTTAATCAGACCAGTAGCTACTGAGTTAACAATTTCTCTCCTTGATAATTAAGAAGCCTAAACCCTAAAAAATATTACTTAGATAAGCTGGAGCCGGACTTTATCTGATCAGTTGCAGTCCTGTAAATCAAGGCAGAACACAATTAGTAAACATCTCTATGAAATATATTTCTGCTCCCAGAATTAACCCCTACTAATTGGTGGTTGGAATTTGGCCCTTGCCCTTGTACCCATCTCTCTACTTTTTAGACTTTAATGGGTTGTGTATGATTTGTAACCCCTTCACAGCTGTGACTCTTTCTTTGTGTTCTTTGTTTGAAACCAGTATAAAATAAACTCCAAATCCCATAGCGTTAGATCAACATGGGCTAACCACTAGTCTGGTTGTTCTCATTTTCTTTTTCCTGTCTTAACAATCTGATGCCACAAAATGCTACTCAGGACCCCCAAAAAATATAGAGAGCTGGCTCTCTATAATTAATAGCAGTACTAGGTCTGTATCCCAAAAAGACATGAAAAAAAAATTGGGAGAAAAGGGCCTATTTCTACAAAAATATTTACTGGAGCTCTTTTAGCAGTGACAAAGACTTAGAAGTTGAAGGAATGTTCATTAATTGAAGAACAGCTGAACAAATTCTGGTATATAATTGTGATGGAATATTATTTCACTAGGTGCGAAGTAAAATACCTCCATGCCTTGGCACCCCAATAGTGGGACACAGGAGTCACAGAGTCACATGTTGTGTCTGATCTGATGGTCTGGTATAACGTTGCCACAGAAGGGCAGACAGCATGACTCCATTAGTTCCTTCTACACTGGTAAATAGCCTTTTTTGTCATTAGTTCCTTGGAGCTGTCCTGGATCTTTGCACTGCTCATAATAATTAATTCATTCACGGTTTATCATTGTATTTTATTGATGTTGCTGTGTACATTATCCTGGTTCTGCTCACTTTATTTTGCATCACTTCACAAGTCTTTCTAGTTTTTGTTTTTTTTATGATTGTCTTGTTCATCATTTCTTCTGGACAATAGTATTCCATTAAAAGTATATACCACAATTTGGTTCAGTCATTCCCCAACTGATGGAAAACCCTTTAGTTTCTAGTTCTTTGCCACCACAAAAAGAGTTTCTGTAAATATTTTTGCACAAGATCTTTGCTCTCTTTGGGACTCAGACCTAGTAGTGGTATTTCTGGGCCATAGGGTATGCAGTTTTGTGGCCCTTTGGGCATGGTTCCAGACTGTTCTCCAGAAAGGTTGCATCAGTTCACAGCTCTACCAGTGGTGTAGTAATGTTCCGATTTTACCACATCCCCTCGAGGTAAATAGTTTTTTATTAGTGTCTAGTGCTAGACCTACATTGGTAGAGAGAGTTTTATCTCTAGGAAAAATATGATAACAAAGAAACCTTGGGTCCCTGCCAAAAATAAAACCCTGAAATAATATTTGTGAAAGTCACCCCTTTTCCTAGTAGGGGTCAAGGACCTTGTACTGACCTCATGATAGGATTCTAGAACTGCTGTTCCGACAATGACAAGACACTGGCTGCCCTCATCCTTCCAGTGAAGGTTCTGGAGTGATGCGGTATAGATGAAAAAAATTAATATTCAAAATACTCCAAGTTATATTTTGAATGATTTATTAAAATTAAACTTGAAGAAAAAGGGAAACTAAAAGGCTAGGTCAAGAGGGAGCTCACTCAAGCCACACATGTGGAAAAGAGGAGCAAGAGAGGAGTTTTCAGAACTATAAAAACAGTGTAAAGACACAAGTAAATGAAAAGGGAAAAAGGAATTTTGGAACGGGGAAAGAATTCTGGGAGAAGGAGTCTTAAGGTACAAAATTTCTAATTAATACAGCAGCCAGATCTCAAGTGCAGAGCCCCAGCTGGACTCAGCTATTACAGAAGTGGCCAAGTTGTAAAGAACTTGAAAGGACTTTCTGGGAGCCAGGATATGAGGTCAAGAGTAAGGACGACACCCTCCTAGTTTCCCAGGGTCGCCAAGTAGTCTTCTTGCCTAGTTCAAGCATGCTTTTCCATAGTTTCTGAACCAATGTGGATAGTCTATGGTTCTTTACTCCTGTGGACATCCCACAGCCTGTGACAAGACATCCTTCATTGGAGGGCAGATTGTTCTCTGTATTGATCCTGATTTTATAAAATATAGTTCATATTGGACAATGGAGAAAAATGCAAGGAGGTTTTTTTCCATTTCTCTTGGATTTGAAATAGTCAGTATCTGGACATTCTGGGCCAGGAAAGGACAAGAAAAGGAATAAGTCCCTAACATGGGACTTGTCGAGGGACTTAACATGGCAACTTGGATATAAGGCTGGACTTGGAGTCAGGAGGAGTTGGACTTCTGTCCTGTCAGCTACACATCTTGGCTAGGGGACAAGGGGCATAATATCTGAAACTCAGGTTCCTCATCTGTGCAATGAGCACAAACGCAAATGACCTTCTTTACTGGGTTGTTGTGAGGCTTAAATGAGATAATTTCTCTAAAGCACTTAGTGAATCTTGAAGGTCTTTTTCCTCTTCCTACTTTTCCTCAACATTCTTTTGAAAAGTTAGGTCTCACTCCTTCTAATGAATTAACCCAATTTACTCTCAATCAATCAGAAATTTTCCCATACAGAATCCAACCTTTGATTCTGGTAGTTCTCCTGGCATTCTTCCAGCACCCTGCTGAACAGGAATAAAGCCACAGAGCCCAAGGAAATCCAGAGAAAGGGCCATCCCTGCTGCCCACGTGCCAAACAGCACCCAGGAAGCATCAGGGACAGGCTCAGAGTGGTCCATCCAGCATGGGAGGTAAAGAGGATTTACTGATACTCCCTCTGCACCTGCCCACAGGCTGACCCCTACAACCCACCTAGAGTGATCCAAGAACTCAAACTGCCTTGCTCTTGTGCTTTACATTTCCCAACTGATGTAGACTCAGGAGTCTTTGCCTATTTTATAGAGTCTGTCTTCTGCCAGCCACAACGAAAGCCTCTGCCACTAAAATTGCCCAGGTGACAGAAGAGCAGCCCCCATGCACTGGAAATCCAATTCTAATGTGGTTTCCACTACACTTGGCTGAGAGGCATTGATTCCACATTTATCAAAGACCTCAGGAAGCCATGTCTGTACAAATGTGACATATTGTCTCCACTTTTACTAAGGAGAAAACACTGACAGAATTAAAGGATCAGACATCTGGAAGAGACAGACAGCACTAGGACTAGAAGCCAGGCCTTCCACATCGTGGTTAAGTGCTTTATACTTTCAATTTGTCCTCCTCTGTTTTCTGTCAGCCTCTGCAGTTCCCAAGGCTTTAAGGGCACGAATTGCAGTATCTCCAGAACACAAAGCCAGGGGCCAGTGTTGGACTTCTGAATAAGTAGCTAAAGTCAGAGGGAGCTGCTTGGATAAATTGGTGGCAAGCAAGCATATTTTTATTAGAGAAAACTTACCTGTTTCACGAAGTTTCAGCCCAAACTGTTCAGGAATGTTTTCATAAATTTCTCCTTTCTCTCTGCTCTTCTTCTATTTTTCCTCTTCCTCCTTCCTCCTTCTCTGTTGCTTCCCAAAATGCTTCTGATATTCGGAGTAAGGGAGAAGGAGTGGGAGGCCAACAGAAACTAAAACCAAAAGCAACTTTTGTTGTTTATAACTTCTTAAGTCCAGAGCAGGAGAATAAAGCAGATGTGTGGATTTAGTGTTTGAGAAATGAGAAAAAGGGCTTAATCATTCCTGACTGTGTGAAGGAAATTTACCCTCCCCCCTTTCTGGGGTCGCCCATTTCCTGTCCACTATCTGCATACTTGGCGTCCAACCTGAACTTGACCCAGATGGCTAGGACGGGAGCAGGAGAGTCAGTGGGTAATAAAAAGAGCTAAGCAGGAAGTTTGAGCTCTCTCTGAATCTGGCGTTCTGCCCACAAATTTGCATATTGGAATCTGCTGGAAGAGCCACACAGAAAAGCTAGATTAGGGTCCCTTTTCTATCTCTCTCTCATCTTCTACCTATCCAAAAAATCCCAATAAATTTTATTAGAATCTAAGGACTGAGGGGCAGCTAGGTGGCTCAGAGGATAGAGTCAGGCCCAGAGATGGGAGGTCCTTGGGTACAAATTTGACCTCAGGCACTTCCTAACTGTGTCACCCTGGGCAAGTCACTTAATCCCCATTGCCTACTCCTTACCACTCTTCTGCCTTGGAACCAATACATAGTCCAAGATGGAAGGTAAGGATTTAAAAAAAAATAGAATCCAAGGACTGACTCCCATTTTAATCCAAACACCAAATCATTACAGTGGGAAGGGTCAGAAAGGTTCAAATGGAATGAAAACTTCCAACTCCAAATTCAATCATCATCATCAAAATCATCATCAACATCAACAACATCAACATCATCAAGATCAACATCAAATATACATCATCAACATCATCGTCATCAACATCATCATCAACAACATCAACATTATTATTATCATCCACCTACATCTAACTATCCATCTTTTCCTTGCCCAGGAAAGATTTTTGCTGTGTGGCCTAACCTAATAGCATACTATGCAGAGTACTGAATAAGAGCCAAAAGACCTAAACTCTAGGCATAAGTGCCACTATGTGTCCTTTGGGGGATAAAAAGAAAGTCTTCTTTTTCCTGGACTCAGTTTCCTCATTTATGTATGAGTTAAGCTTACCTGGACTCTGCATTAAGTTAATCAATTAAATCAAAGAATAAACCAGGTGTAAATAAGAAAAAAATAGAAAAGTGAGTCAGTTCTTGCCCTCATGGAATTTATTCTTTAATGGGAGGAGAAAACACCCAGAAGGGAATGGGATCCAGGGAAGGGAGTTTTGATCTGAGGAGTAACAGGGATACTGAATGGAGGCAGTTTATTGTTATACCTTTATTAGGTGATAATTATGAGTATTTATATATGATATTTAATACTATATTGATATGATATTATTGATATGATAATTATCTCTCAGGGATAGTATACTAGCTTTAGACGATTAGACTAGATTATTTCTAAAATCTCTTCCATTTTAAGGCTCTATGCTCTTTTAGTTGTATATTATAGAAAATGTATAGCTAGATAGACTACAGTCATTGATTTTTGTTTCTTTTGCTTATCAGCCCTTGAAGAAGGAGTCCACCTATTGGATCTGTGCTCCCTTAATAGTACAACATGGTACCATTTAGTGGGATTGAAGGCCTGATGTTCAGGATGAATTAAGTTTTGAAGGGTTATGCCTTCAAAATTAAATTCAGTGTCAGAAAGTTACAATAGGAAGTGACATTTTCCACCAGAAGCACCATGGCCCTAGTACCAAGAAGATCAGTTCCCATTTTACAGGATTTGGTTGTGTTTTTTCTCCTCTTACTAGATTGCAAGTTCCTTGAGAGTAGAAATTATTTTTGTTTTTCTCCCTAGCAAGTTGTAATGACTTGCCCATAGTAGCCACTTAAAAAGTGTTCACTGAATGAATGATTTTTTAAAATGAATAAAGACAGTTTAATAGAAGTAAAAAATAAAAATATAGAAGAAAAATGGGAAGAAAAGTGGGAAAAAGAAATGAAAGTAATGCAAAAAGAAAACAATAGATTAAAAGGCAAAAGTGCCAAATGGAAAGAGAGACATAGAAATAAAATAAAGTAATAAATAGATTAAAAACCAGAATTGACCTCCTGGAAGAATAGAAAAAGAAGTCTAATGATGAAAAGAGTGCCATGAAAAGCAGGATAGACCAAACTGAAAAGATCATGGATGAAAATCAGTCTTTAAAGACTAGAATTGGACAAGTAGAAGCTAATGACCTCATAAGACATCAAGAAATAATGAAACAAAACCAAAAGAATGAAAAAATAGAAGAAAGCATGAAATTTCTCATTAAACAAAACTGACTTGGAAAATAGGTCCACGAGGGACAATTTGAGAATTATTTGGACTATCTCAAATCCATGACAAAAAAAGAAAGCCTAGACATTTTATTACAAAAAATTACCCATGAAAACTGCCCAGATATTCTTGAACAAGAGGGAAAAATAGACATCAAGAGAAACTAAAGATCACCCCCTGCATTAAATCCCCAAATGACACCTCCCAGGAATGTTATGACTATATTCAAGAACTTCCAGACCAAGCAAAAAATACTGCAAATGGCCAGAAAAAAACAATTCAAATATCATGGAGCTGTAGTCAGGATTACATAGGATCTTGCAGCTTCCACACAGAAGGACCGCAAGACTTGGAATATGATATTCTATAAGACAAGAGAACTGGGTCTACAACCAAGAATCACCTATCAAAACTGACTATATACTTTCAGGGGAAAGTATGGGCATTTAATAAAATAGATGATTCCTAATCATTCCTAAAGAAAAGACCAGTACTAAATGGAAAATTTGATATCCAGATACAAAATTCAAGAGAACCATAAAAAGTAAACAAGAAAGAGAAAAAAAAAATTTTAAGGACTTCAATAAGGTCAAATTGGTTATATTCCTATATGGAAAAATGTTATTTGTAACTCTTAAAAATTATTTTCATTATCATAATAGATAGAAGAAATACACATAGGCAGTGGCTTTGGTATGAAGCTGTTTAGGACAATATGTAAAAAAAATGGGGGTAAAAGGATTAAAAGGATTATATTAAGAGAAACATGAAGGCAGAGGTAAAATAGGATAAATTATATCACATAAAGAGGTGCATTGGGCAGGGCAGGGAGTGGTATTATTATAAGAACAAAAGGAAGAGAGTGGTGACAGATAATAATTAAACTTTACTCAGTGGAATTGGTCCTGAGAGGTATAAGGAATTAAAATTAATTAAAGTTTCGACTAAAATATATGAAAACTCTAAATAATATGGTAGTCTCCAATTTAAAATATTATAGCTCAAGTATATTGACTTTCAATAGTTTTGTATACAAAATAGGTGGAGAGAGTTTAAGTTGAGAAATAAAAAAAGAGGGTAGAGAAAATATTTAGCCTATCATTAAATATTGCTGTGGTCCTCAACTCAGCCTGGCATGACTTGTTAATCCTCAACCAGAATTAATCTTTCTCCAGAAGTCAGGAAAGGAAAGCAGCTATTCACTCACCCAAGGTCTCTCCAAGAGGTAATTTGAGCTGAAGACAACAACCTGTCAAGGATTACTGCTGAAGCCAACATCTAGCCCCAGAAACTCAGGGCTTTTATAGTGACTTCTTGTCCCTTCCCCTCTTCACAGGGACCAACCACAGCTTTCAAATTGTCTAGCACTGCCCAGGTGAGAAGTGTCTTGAAGAATCTACTTCTCATCCTCTGGAGGTATAATCTCTTAACAAAAGGATTCACAATTTCTTCACTGATTGAGTTGTTACCCACTTTAGCAAATAATTTGGATATACTCTTACTTAGTGTCTGGTGAGGTACTAAGTAGAGGTACTAAAAGAAAGTCTGATTCACACTTCATAGTCTGGTGAGGTATTAAGTAGGGGTACTTAAGTTAGTGTTAACTCGAGATAAAAAAATAGAATAGAGTTCCCTTTCACAGAGAGAAGAAAAAACAGATTCATTGGGGGATAGAATTCTATCTTACTCTATAGAGAAGGAGAAAAAGAAAAAGGAAAGGGAAGGGTGTGTGTGTGAGTGTGTGTGTGTGTGTGTTGTGTTAAAAGAGAGGGAAAAGTTGGTGGGGGAGTGACCAAAATATCCTGAAGAGAATTAGGAGGGGAATAAGAAGGGAGGGGGTGGGAAAGAGAGTAAAATAAGGGTGACAAAAAGGGGCATTGATTAAAAGCAAAACACTGGTGTGTAGGGAAATAATGAAAGAAGTAGGATTAAAAATGGAAATAAAAATGATTAGGAATATACAGATGTTAATTATAACTCCAAATATGGGTGGGATGAACTCACCCATAAAATGGAAGCAGAGAGCAGAGGGGATTAAAAAAAAAATATATCATCTACAAGAAACACATAAAGCAGGTACGCATACACAGAGTAAAAATAAGAGGCTGGAGCAAAATTTATTGGGCATCAACTGAGAAAAAGAAGACAAGAGTAGCAATCATGATCTCTGACAAATTTAAAGCAAAAATAGAGCTGATTAAAAGAGATAAAGAAGGTAATTACATCCTGATAAGAGGCAGTATAAATAATAAAGAAATATCAGTACTCAACATATATGCACCAAATCATATATAGCATTCAGGATTTTAAAGGAGAAACTATTGGAGCTTAAGGAGGAAATAGATAGTAAAATTATACTAGTGGGGGACCTCAATAGTCCCATATCTGATCTAGATAAATCATACCAAAAAATAAATAAGAAAGAAGTAATGGAAGTGAATGAAATTTTAGAAAAATTAGAGTTAATAGAGATCTTGAGAAAAGTAAATGGGATAAAAAGGAATACACTTTCTTTTCAGTAGCATGTGATACATATACAAAGATTGACCATTGTGGTATTGGAAATTTGGGGGTCCTTGAACTAATTTTGAGGTCCCTGATCTAAACTTCCTGTGGACATTTAAGGCTCTTTCAAATTACATTTCCCAAGAGCCAATTGGCTTCCTCTCTTGAGTAATCACGTGGACAGGAAGCATAATAATGTAGACAGAAGGATAAATAGTGAGAGGTTGGATTGGTACTTCCTCTTTTCTGCCTTTGGAGCAGAGCCAGGATGGGAGGAGGAGGTAACAGGGCTTGACCTTTAAAATGACTCTTAGTATATGGCACATGAGTTCATATTTCCAATGACTACCAATAAATCCTTTAAAACCCTAATATTTTTAAATCTATCTTATTATATCCATTTTATTTCTTACACCATGTAGTAGGGCATAAAAAATTGCAAACAAATGCAGAAAAGCAGAAATAATAAATGCAATTTTTTCAGATCATTGATTGGATTCATGGAGAGGCAAATTAAAAATTAATTAGAAATTAAATAATCTAATTCTCCAAAATTGGTGGTTTAAAGAACAAGTCATAGAAACAATTACTGATTTCGTTAAAGAGAATGACAATGAGGAGACAGCATATCAAAATTTATGTGATACAGCCAAAGCAGTACTCGGGGGAAAATTTATATCAATGGTTCCCAAACTTTTTTGGCCTACCACCCCCTTTCCAGAAAAAATATTACTTATCCCCCTGGAAATTAATTTTTTTTAATTTTAATAGCAATTAATAGGAAAGATAAATGCACCTGTGGCCATCACTGCCCCCCTAGACTGCTGCCGCGGGTGGTAGCACCCACTTTGGGAATCACCAATTTATATCTTTGTGTGCCTATATCAATAAAAAAGAAAAAGAGGAGATCAATGAATTTGAAATACAACTAAAAAAACTAGAAGAACAAATTAGAAATCTTCAGATAAAGACCAAATTGGAAATTCTAAAAATCAAAGAAGAAATTAATATAATTGAATGTAAAAGAACTATTAAACTACTAAATAAGACGAGGAGCTGGTATTTTGAAAAAAAAACAAATAAAATAGATAAAGTATTGGTTAATCTAATTAAAACTCTGTGAGATGCATCTAAGCAGTACTCAGGGGGAAATTTATATCCTTGAGTGCATATATTAACAAATTAGAGAGGGCAAAGATCAATGAGCTGAGCATGCTAATTAAAAAACTAGAAAGGAAACAAATTAAAAATCCCCAGCTAAAGACCAAATTAGAGATTATGAAAATTAAAAGAGAAATCAATAAAATGGAAAATAAAAGAATTATTGAATTAATAAATAAGTCTAGAAGCTGGTACTTTGAAAAAACAAACAAAATTGACAAAGTACTGGTCAACCTGATTAAAAAAAGGAAAGAAGAAAACCAAATAATCAGTATCAAAGATGAAAAGGGAAACCTCACCTCTAATGAAGAGGAAATCAAGGCAATCATTAAAAACTATTTTGCCCAATTATATGGCAATAAATATAACAATCTAGGTGAGATAGATGAATATTTACAAAAACATGAATTGCCTAGATTAATAGTAGAAGAAATAGAATACTTAAATAATCCCATATCAGAAAAAGAAATTGAATAACCCATCAAAGAACTCCCTGAGAAAAAATCCCCAGGACCAGATGGATTCACAAGTGAATTCTATCAAACATTCAAAGAGCAACTAATTCCAATACTATACAAACTATTTGACATAATAAGCAAAGAAGGAGTTCTACCAAACTCCTTTCATGATACAAATATGGTACTGATCCCAAAGCCAGGTAGATCAAAAACATAGAAAGAAAACTACAGACCAATCTCCTTAATGAACATAGATGCAAAAATCTTAAACAGAATACTAGCAAAAATACTCCAACAAGTGATCACAAAGATTAACCATCATGATCAGGTGGGATTTCTACCAGGAATGCAAGGATGGTTCAACATTAGGAAAACCATTCACATAATTGACCATATCAACAAGTAAACCAACAAAAATCACATGATTATCTCAATAGATGCTGAAAAAGCCTTTGACAAAATACAAGATCCATTCCTATTGAAAACACTAGAAAGCATAGGAATAGAAGAACATTTCCTAAAAATAATAAACAGTATATATCTAAAACCATCAATAAGCATCATCTACAATGGGGATAAATTAGAAGCCTTCCCAATAAGATCAGGAGTGAAACAAGGATGCCAATTATCACCTCTATTATTTAACATTGTACTGGAAACACTTGAAGTGGCAATTAGAGAAGAAAAAGAAATTGAAGATATTAAACTAGGCAATGAGGAGACTAAGCTATCACTCTTTGCAGATGATATGATGGTCTACTTAAAAAATCCTAGAGAATCAACTAAAAAGTTAGTAGAAATAATCAACAACTTTAGCAAAGTTGCAGGATACAAGATAAATGTACATAAATCATCAGCATTTCTATATATTTCCAACACATTGCAGCAGGAAGAGTTAGAAAGGGAAATTCAATTTAAAATCACCCTAGACAATATAAAATACTTAGGAATCTATCTGCCAAGACAAACACAGGAATTATATGAACACAACTACGAAACCCTTTCCACGCAATTAAAACTAGATCTAAACAACTGGAAAAACATTGATTGCTCATGGGTAGGACGAGCTAACATAATAAAAATGACCATCCTACCCATATTAATTTACCTATTTTGTGCTATACCTATAAAACTACCAAAAACTTTTTTTACTGAATTGGAAAAAAAACTATAACAAAGTTCATTTGGAAGAACAAAAAATCAAGAATATCAAGGGAAATAATGAAAAAAAAAATGAAGGAAGGTGGCCTAGTGGTACCAGGTCTTAAACTATACTACAAAGCAGTAGTCATCAAAAAAATATGGTACTAGAGAAGAGACAGAAAGGAGGATCAGTGGAATAGACTAGAGGTAAGCAACCTCAGCAAGACAGTTTTAGATAAACCTAAAGATCCCAGCTTTGGGGACAAAAAACCCACTATTTGACAAAAACTGCTGGAAAAATTAGAAAACAGTATGGGAGAGACTGGGCCTAGGTCAACATCCTACTCCCTATACCAAGATAAACTCAGAATGGGTGAATGGCTTGAATATAAAGAAGGAAACTATAGGTAAGTTGGGTGAGCACAGAATAGTATACTTGTCAGATCTATTGGAAGGGAAAGATTTTAAAACTAAGTGGGAGTTAGAAAAAAATCAAAAAATATAAAATAAATAATTTTGACTACATTAAACTAAAAAGTTTTTGTACAGACAAAACCAATGCTACCAAAATTAGAAGAGAAACAACAAATTGGGAAAAAATATAACAAAAAACTCAGATAAAGGTCTAATTACTCAAATATACAAGGAGCTAAATCAATTGTATAAAAAATCAAGCCATCTCCCAATTGATAAATGGGCAAGGGACATGAATAGGCAATTCTCAGACAAAGAAATCAAAACTATCAATAAGCACATGAGAAAGTGTTCTAAATTTCTAATAATTAGAGAAATGCAAATCAAAACAACTCTGAAGTATCACCTCACACCTAGCAGATTGGCTAAAATGATAGCAGGGGAGAGTAATGAATGTTGGAGGGGATGTGGCAAAGTTNCATCATCTACAATGGGGATAAATTAGAAGCCTTCCCAATAAGATCAGGAGTGAAACAAGGATGCCAATTATCACCTCTATTATTTAACATTGTACTGGAAACACTTGAAGTGGCAATTAGAGAAGAAAAAGAAATTGAAGATATTAAACTAGGCAATGAGGAGACTAAGCTATCACTCTTTGCAGATGATATGATGGTCTACTTAAAAAATCCTAGAGAATCAACTAAAAAGTTAGTAGAAATAATCAACAACTTTAGCAAAGTTGCAGGATACAAGATAAATGTACATAAATCATCAGCATTTCTATATATTTCCAACACATTGCAGCAGGAAGAGTTAGAAAGAGAAATTCAATTTAAAATCACCCTAGACAATATAAAATACTTAGGAATCTATCTGCCAAGACAAACACAGGAATTATATGAACACAACTACGAAACTCTTTCCACACAATTAAAACTAGATCTAAACAACTGGAAAAACATTGATTGCTCATGAGTAGGACGAGCTAACATAATAAAAATGACCATCCTACCCATATTAATTTACCTATTTTGTGCTATACCTATAAAACTACCAAAAACTTTTTTTACTGAATTGGAAAAAAACTATAACAAAGTTCATTTGGAAGAACAAAAAATCAAGAATATCAAGGGAAATAATGAAAAAAAAATGAAGGAAGGTGGCCTAGTGGTACCAGATCTTAAATTATACTACAAAGCAATAGTCATCAAAAAATATGGTACTAGAGAAGAGACAGAAAGGAGGATCAGTGGAATAGACTAGGGGTAAGCAACCTCAGCAAGACAGTTTTAGATAAACCTAAAGATCCCAGCTTTGGGGACAAAAACCCACTATTTGACAAAAACTGCTGGAAAAATTGGAAAACAGTATGGGAGAGATCGGGCCTAGGTCAACATCCTACTCCCTATACCAAGATAAACTCAGAATGGGTGAATGGCTTGAATATAAAGAAGGAAACTATAGGTAAGTTGGGTGAGCACAGAATAGTATACTTGTCAGATCTATTGGAAGGGAAAGATTTTAAAACTAAGTGGGAGTTAGAAAAAAATCACAAAATATAAAATAAATAATTTTGACTACATTAAACTAAAAAGTTTTTGTACAGACAAAACCAATGCTACCAAAATTAGAAGGGAAACAACAAATTGGGAAAAAATCTTTATAACAAAAAACTCAGATAAAGGTCTAATTACTCAAATATACAAGGAGCTAAATCAATTGTATAAAAAATTAAGCCATCTCCCAATTGATAAATGGGCAAGGGACATGAATAGGCAATTCTCAGACAAAGAAATCAAAACTATCAATAAGCACATGAGAAAGTGTTCTAAATTTCTAATAATTAGAGAAATGCAAATCAAAACAACTCTGAAGTATCACCTCACACCTAGCAGATTGGCTAAAATGATAGCAGGGGAGAGTAATGAATGTTGGAGGGGATGTGGCAAAGTTGGGACAATAACGCATTGCTGGTGGAGTTGTGATCTGATCCAACCATTCTGGATGGCAATTTGGAACTATGTTCAAACAGCTTTAAAAGACTATCTGCCTTTTCATCCAGCCATAGCACTGCCTAGATTATACCCCAAAGAAATAATAAGGAAAGAGACTTGCACAAAAATATTTATCGCCACACTCTTTGTGGTGGCAAAAAAATGGAAAATAAGAGAATGTCCTTTGATTGGGGAATGGCTGAAAAAATTGTGGTATCTGTTGGTGATGGAATACTATTGTGCTCAAAGGAATAAAGTACTGGAAGAATTCCATGTGAACTGGAATGTCCTCCAGGAATTGATGCAGAGTGAAAGGAGAGGATCCAGGAGAGCATTATACATGGAGACTGATACACTGTGGTAAAATCGAACATAACAGACTTTATACTAGCAGCAATGAATAATCCAGAGCAAGGCTGAGGGTCTTATAAGAAAGAAAACTAACCACATTCAGAGGAAGAACTGTGGGAGGACAAACACAGAAGAAAAACAATTGCTTGAACACATGGGCTGTTGGGGATATTGTTGGTGATGTAGACATAAAATGACAACTCTAGTCCAATTATCAATAACATGGAATTAGGTATTGATCAATGATATGTGTAAAACCCAGTGGAATTGCATGTTGACTAGTGGGGGGATAGGGAGGCTTGGGGAGAGGGAAAGAACATGAAATATGTAACTAGGAGAAAATATTCAAAATAAAAATAATTTCAAAAAAAAATAATTAAACAACAGCAAAAAAATCAGTTGTAATAACTAACTCATTCCTAGAGGCCTCTTGTAAGAAAAAAACAGAAACAGAAACGAAATAACTTTTTGACCGCAAATAATATGTTTTTCTCCTTTTAACTGATTTTTTTTGGTTCAAATTTTAGTTGTTTTGTATTGTAGTTTATAACTCACCTCAATTCCTTTTTGAAAGTAGGATAGAAACCCTAAATAATAATAAATGAAACATCCATGTTGTAATGGCAAAAAATAAAATAAAATAAAATAAAATCACTCTAGACAAGATAAAATATCTGGGAATCTACCTGCCAAGACAAATTCAGGAATTATATAAACATAACTACAAAACACTCTTCACACAAATAAAATAATAAATAAAGAACTAGAAAAACATGAATTGCTCATGGGTAGGATGAGCTAATATAATAAAAATGGCAATCCTACATAAAATAATTTACTTATTTAGTACTGTACCTATCAAACTACAAAAACACTTTTTTATAGAATTAGAAAAAATTATTACAAAGTTTTTCTGGAAGATAAAACGATCAAGAATGTCAAGGGAACTAATGAAAAAAAATTGAGGGATGAAAGGTCTAGCTTTACCAGATCTCAAACTATACCATAAAGGAGTGGTTATCAAAACTATATGATATCGGTTTAGAGAAAGAAAGGTGGATCAATGGAATATACTTTGGGTAAATCACAGTAGCAAGATAGTGTTTAATAAACTCAAAGATCCCAGCATTTGGGACAAGAACTCAGTATTTGACAAAAACTGCTGGGAAAATTGGAAAACAGTATGGGAGAGGCTAGGTTTAGATCAACATGTCACACTCTATACCAGGGGTCAGCAACCATTTTGGCCGTGAGAGCCATAAATGCCACGTTTTTTAAAATGTAATTTCATGAGAGCCATACAGTGCTCACAGTGCATGCTCCTGTAATAGCACCTGAAAAAAAATTGACTTTATGGCTCCTGCAGAAAGAGCCATATCTGGCCCTCAAAAGAGCCAGATATGGCTCGAGAGCCATGCGTTGTCAACCCCTGCTCTATACCAAGATAAATTCAGAATGGGTAAATGACAAATATAAAGAGTGAAATAATAAATAAATTAGGTGAACATAGCATAGTATACCTGTTAGATCTATGGGAAAGGAAGGAATTTAAGACCAAGCAGGAAATAGAGAGCACTATGAAATGTAAAATGAATAATTTTGATTACATTAAATTTAACTGTATAAACAAAACCAATGCAACAAAATTAGAAGGGCAGCAATAAACAGGAAAAATTTGTACAAAAAAATTCTCAAAGGCCTAATTTCTCAAATATAAAAAAATTAAGTAAGTTTTGTATGAATTTGCTCTTACAATAATGACCAATATGGAAGTGTGTTTTCTACGATAATAAAAATAAAATAAAAAAGAATGGAGGGCCTGAACATGTTGATAGGGTGTGGGAAAGGAGACAAGAGGATGAATGAGAGGTAAAAATATATATGTGACAATCTCATAAAAGAGACTAGAATGTGTGGAATCAAGATCACTGGTAGAAAGTTCAGTGTTGATAAAAAGCAGGATCTCTGAGATTAAAAGGAAGAAGTAGAGGATAAATGGAAAATAGATAAGTTTAGGGAAGTATAGAAAAGGGAACAAAATTTATTTTGTATAGCTCCATCCTGTCTATGAAGTAGTATCACAGAATGTGGTGCCAGAGGTGATCTTAGTATTCCAAATGCCTTGTATATTACAAAAGAAGAAAAGGAGGGCAAGGTAATATAACTAGTATTTTATTTTTTTGTTTTATTTCTGTCTATCATATTCATTTCTTATTTTGTTTCTGTATTCCTGATTAAATTAAAACTTCAATGGTATCTATTTGAGTTCACCTTTCTAAATAGTTTGTGTTCTTGCCTTGTAGATCATAGCCAATGATCAACTTTTTCTGTTTTGTCTCACCTTTAGAAATATAGGTTCCTTCAGATGATAGAAAGAATCTCACTCTGTGGTAGGAGTTTTCTTATGTCCACAATAGTGTGGTTCCTTATTAAACTTTGCTCATCTCATAGTTATCTCCAACCCCACAAATTTTTCATGTTTTCTACTCCTTTGGTCCATGCCTCCCCATTCTTCTGTGTGTCAGTTGTCCCATGTATTCTGATTTCCCTTCTTTTCAAGGAACAAACAGTCCTTGGATACCTCTTACCATCATTCCCCACCCAATGCCCACAAATGATCTGCAAAACAGATCTTGAGAAAGTTATACAACTGAGCTGATTGGATACAATACAAATTTGTGTTATTTAACCTCAATGGTGCTTTCACTGAAGCAAGGCAATCCTTTTACTTCTCTTGAATGGATTCTCTATACTATATTCCACAGATGTCATTGCAAACTTTTTGTTCTCAAAATTGATATGTTATCAATTATACATGTTAAAACATGCAGAATAAATATCCATGTTTGCTGCACAATACACCAGAATAGTGAAAAAATTATACTTCAGTATGGACTCATAATCAATGAGGCATACAGCATTTTTATTATGATTCATTTGGAACTTTCTTGGATTATTGTACTGATAAGAGAGTACTGATTCCTTTTGCTATTGTCTTCTTTACCTCTCATAGAGTCATTTGCTTCCAGCCATCCAATTCTAATTTTTCAGTAATTATCTTCTTTGGTGAGCATTTATACTATTTCTTTCTATGCCAATTCTGCTTTTTAAAGAGTCCTTTTTGTGGGCATTTTTGAGTCTCTTTTAGCAAACTATTAATTCTCTTTTCCCTAATTTTCTTGTACCACTCTCATTTCTTCCCCAATTTTTCCTCTATCAACCTTATCTTTTTCTTTAATTCTTTCAGGAATTCTTATTGGGTTTGGATCAAATTGACATTTTCCTTTGAAGTTTTGCTTGTAGGTGTTTTCACATTATTGTCTTCTATGTTTGTGTCTTGGTAGTCTCCATTACCAAAGTTGCTTTTAATTCCTTTTTGTTGTTGTTTGCTCATTTTTCCAGCCTGTATCTTGATTTTGACTTTATATATTAAAGTTGGACTCTGCCCCACTGGAGATAGGGATACACTGTCCCAAGCTTCAGACTTTTTTGAGCTGCTATTTTCAGAGGTAGTTCTGGGAGTTTGAAATTTTTTGGTACTTCCAAAGTGGTGTGATTCAGGGAGAGGTGTGACTACTGCTGTTCTGGTCTGCATTACAGTCATTACCCAGGAAAGGCCCTGGTTCTCCTGCAGCCATAAGGACTAGTATTCCTAAGATCATGACCCTTCTCCCTTATGCCCAACCAGAAGTGCTCTTCTCTGCCCTGTGAAGAAATAATGTTGATAAATTGAAGTTGTGAGGAGGAGGATGTGATAAGATACTTTGGTATCCACAAAAGTATCTTTTAACTCCTCTCCGAAGGAAAACCAGGGATGGCTTCCCTTCCTTAGGTCAATATGGAAGGTTCTTGGAGACACACTATATATATGAAAAGCTATTTATGTTTAATAAGATTAAAATAAGGATATAATAAGGAAACCTTAACACTAACTGGGGAACTGTCTCCACCCATCTGCTAAGTCCACCTCATGGTGGAGCCTTCAGATCTTCTGACTACACTAAAACTACACTGACATCTACTAAAACCCAAAATGCTATCTGACTATAAATTTACCTAAAATTCTTATTTAATTAACTTAATTTGATAAAAAAGTTTCTCTGAGTACATATAAATTCAGTCAGCGAAGATGGCAGCTGCTAACTGACAATGTGATAGCCCTAGTATGGCCCAGAGTCCAGACAAATAGTTTCAATCTTTCTCCTTCTCCAAAACTGTTATCTAGCAAAGCAGATCTACAAGTTTCTTCTTTGAGATGACTTCTCTCGGTCAGGAAAGTAGAAACCCTCTTCAAATGGGAATCAGAGTTCTCTCTTCCCTTTCACCAACCAAGAGTAAAATCACAGATGCTCTAACAGCAGCCAGAGAGAGCCAGCTCACTAACCAAAGTCCAGTGAGTGAGTGACCCAATTCATGAAAGATCCAGTCAGCCAGTGACCCATTAAGAGGACTTCACTATTTGACAACTTTTTCTGTGTTCTTCCTTCTAAATTCTGTTCTCATGCACTGCTCTCTACTTTGCTTGTACCCTCAGAGATCTCCTTATCAAATATCTTTATTTTAACCAATATCTTAATATTCTAATTTCCTCACCATACCTGGAACTATGACTCAGAACTGTATATGGATAATAGAATTGCCAGATACACCCAGTATAAGCAAAGAATCTTCTGTAATCTTTTTCACCAGCTGTCCAATTCCCTTACTATCTTTGAGGTGAGAGTTCAAGAAGCTGTTGCTGCTGCTGTTATAGCTGCCTCCAAGACCTCAAAGTGTACACTGTCTTCTGGACTGGCCCCCAACCCTGGTGTCACAGACCTCTCCTACCAACTTCTTAAATTCTCTTAGTCTTGAAAAAATATTTCACTCTTCATTACACTCATACATTTTGTTGACTCTGCTGCTCCAAAATTTGATATGCAGCAATAGTTAAGCTGTCATCTTTGTACCTGAAATTGTTTTTTGAAAAAATATACTAACCGTCTCCTAATTGACGAATCTAATGGCTTTTTCTCTATCTTTATCCTTCTTGACCAGCCTTTACCACAATCATCTGTCTCCTTGATACTCTTCTATACTTTTTGCTATTCTACTTGTCCTCTTCTTTCTCATTCTCCTTTATCTAGCTCATGTCCACTAAGCCACTAATAGGTCCCATAGGGCTTTGTCCATGTTCTCATCTTTCTGAATGCCATTTAAGTTTATGATCTTGTCAGGACCCATAAATTCAATTATCTCTATGCTGATGATTCTCAAATCTAATTATCCTGCTCTAATCTCCAGATACATAACAAACTGTACATTGGATGTTTTGAACTAGTTGTTCACTAGGAATATCAAAATCAACATGTTCAAAATTACATTCATTATCTTTCTTCTCAATACTTTCCATTTTCTAACTGCTCTACTATTGAGTAGGGTACCATCAATGACCGAGTCAGTAAGGCTTACAACCTAGGCGTCATCCTGGACTCCCCATTCTCTCTCAATCCCCATATCTAATTTGTTGTCTAGGCTTGCTGATCTTATCTTTGTAACATCTTCACATATGCCACCTTCTCTCCTCAGACACTGCCATGATGCAAATCATCATCATCTATACTTATCTCAGGTCTCTCCCTTCTCCAGTCATTCTTCCCTTGGGGAAAATTATTAATCTTCTGAAATCACACGTCTGATCATATCATTCCCCTCCCTCAAATATGTAAATTCCAGTGGCCCCCTATCTTATTAGACATCAAATATAGGATACTCTTTTTGGCACTCAGGGTTCTAAATACCCTGACCCATCTCCCACATGTATTTCCTTATTTATCACAGACTAACCCCCTAAGTTTAGGCCCTCACTGTCTCTTACCTGAACTCTTCCAACAGTCTATTGATCTCCCTTTCTCTTGGCACTTGCCATATCAGTGTATTCTCCACATGGTTGATAAAGTGAATTCTTTAAGCTTAAGTATGACCATATTATTCCTCACTGCCTCTTGAGGCAGCCCATTTCCTTTGGGATCAGCTATAATTGTTATAAGGTTTGGGGGCTGATATTAATCTAAATCAGTGATTCCCAAAGTGGACACCGCTGCCCCCTGGTGGGTGTTGCAGCGATCCAGGGGAGTGGTAATGGCCACAGGTGAATTTGGGGGCAGTGAATAACTGTAAGGAGGCGGTGATAGTATGTGACAGAGGGCACTAAGTAATATTATTTTCTGGAAAGGGGGTGGTAGGCCAAAATATTTGGGAACCACTGATCTAAATTTACGTCTTTGCTACTTGCACCCATTGCTCCTGTTTTGTCCCCTGACATTAAGTAAGATAATTCTAAACATTACAGCTCTTCAAACATTTAAAGATAATTATCATCCCCCAAAGCACTGATTCTTCTCTTCAGCAAGTCAAACACACCCAATTCCTTCAATTGTCTCTTCTGTCATGGATTCAAGGTCTTTCACTATCCAGATTGCTCTCCTTTAAATACTCTCCTTCTTATCAATTTTTTACAAAACTTTGATGCCAAGAACTAAACCAAGAACCTGAGATGTGTTTAGAAGATGGTTGAGTACATTGGGACTCTGATTTTGATATTATGCTCCTCTTGACATTTCCCTCCCAAGACATTACTGGCTGATATTAAACTTTTATGCCCTAAAATCCATAACTCTTTTAGAGATTTGGTCGTTCCATACCACCATATTATATTTATAAGGTTGATTTGTATATCCAATGACCATATTTTATACATATCTCAATTCCATTGCATCTTCTTAGATTAATCCCATTGCTCTAGTTTTTGAAGATTCTTTTAGATCCTAACTCTCCCTTCTGTACTAGTTTTGTGAAATCTGCAAGTATGAAGGGAAAACTATTTATTCCCTTATTCAAATCATTGATGAAAATATTAAACAACTACAAAGTACTGAGGATAGATCCCTAAGTTACTTCATCATTGACAACTACTCTTTGAATACGGACATGCAAGCTGTTGTCAAACTATCTAATTCTATTATTGTACAGCCCATATCTCAGCCCATTATGACATTATGAGACACTTTGCCTAAAATTTCCTAAAATCAAAATAAACTAAGCCCATAGCAATGAGCTCATCTACAAATTTAGTAATCTTATCCACAAGAGTTAGTCTAGCAAGATCTATTCTCAAAGAAGTCATTGTTTTACTTGTAATCAGTTTCTCTTTCTAAGTGTTCATGAATGGTTTCTTAAATTATCTGTTCTAGAATTCCCTTGGAATTAAAATTAATTCCTTTGTACTTAATATTTTGTTCAAGCAATATCTTCTATACAAGTCTGTTCCCCATCCACCTTCTATCTCTCATATTTATTTTGTACTTATTCTATATAAACTTCTCTATGTATATATGTATTTTGACTCTCCCAATAGTTTATAATAACAATAGTAGAATCTGTCATGCTTCAGCTGGTGTAAAAAAAGACAAGGATAACAATCATGATCTCAAAGCAAAGGCAAAAATAAAACTAATGAAAATAGATAATCAGGTAAGCTACATCTAGTTAAGAGGAACCATAGATGATGAAGTAACATCATTACTAAATATATAATCACCAAATGGCAGAGCATCTAAATTCTTAAAGGAAATTTTAAATGAATCACAGGAGGAAATAGACAATAAAACTATACAAGTGACAAGGGGCAGCTGGGTAGCTCAGTGGAGTGAGAGTCAGGCCTAGAGACAGGAGGTCCTAGGTTCAAACCCGGCCTCAGCCACTTCCCAGCTGTGTGACCCACTTGACCCCCATTGCCCACCCTTACCACTCTTCCACCTATGAGACAATACACCGAAATTAAGGGTTTATAAAAAACAACAACAACAACAACAACAACTATACAAGTAACAGACTTCAACTTTTCCCTCTCTAAGACAGAGAAATCTAACCATAAAATAAATTAGAAGTTAAGGAGATGAATAGAATCTTAGAAAAGTTAGATATAATAGACTTCTGGAGAAAACTGAATGGGAATAGAAAGGAATATATCTTTTTTCTCAGCTGTACATGCTCCTTCATAGAAATGGACCATGTGTTAGGGTATAAAATTTCACAACCAAATGTTAAGAAGCAGAAATATTAAATTCACCCTACTTGAAGGGAAAGGATTTGGAACTCAAACTTTTTTAAATGATTGTTTAAGAATTTTTCACATTGAATTGGGAAATAATGAAATAAATTTTGAAATGAAACTGTCATCTTTCTGAAGGAAGTACTGAAAAAGGAAGAGACAAGTTTTGCAGTGTTTGCTGGTATCTAGTGTGTAAGTATATTCACAATAAAATTTAACAATCTATTCCAACACACTGCTACCTATTGTCAACATATATAAACATAAAGCAAAACTAGTTCTACATTGCCCATGTCTAGATAGATGATATATAGACAGATAGAAAGACTGATTGATGGAGATAGGTAATAGATGACAAAGAGATAGATAATGGAAAAAATAGATTCATAGATGCTAGGTGGATAGACTGTGTCTATCAACTAATACTTGTTTTTCTTTACAATATTGTTGATATTATATAAATCATTCTCCTGGTTCTCATTTTTCTTGATATCACTTCATTCAAGTCTTCTTAGGTTCTCTTAATTCAACACCTTGATAATTTTTTTCTTTTCTTTTTTAAAATTTATTTCTTTTTATTTTTCCATGGTTACATGATTCATATTCTTTCCCCTCATCTTCTCCCTCCCCACTCCAGTAGCCAACAAGCAATTCAACTAGGATTTACACGTATCATTGATCAAGACCTATTTCCATATTATTAATATTTTCAATAGAAATTTTCTATTTTCAAAATTTTTTTCAATCATTTAGAGTCTACATCCCAAATCATATTCCCATCAAACCATCTCCCTTGATAATTTTTAAAACACATGCATATGTCATAACAGTCATTCCCCAACCAATAGGCACTCCCTTTATTTCCAATTCTTTGCCATCGCAAAAAGAGCATCTAAAAACATGTTTGTAAATATGGATTCTCAGAATCCTTTTAGGACTCACTCCAGTGCCATGTCCTATATAAAGCCTTTCTTGACCATCCTATGCTCAGGTTTTAATTCCTTGGATTTATTTTGTTTATATTTTTATCTATTCTAGTATTGTTCTAGTCCAACCACAATAGAATCCAATACCCTTGAGGCCATTTTTATTTTGTATTTGCATCCCTAGCTCCTAGCACAGTGCCCAACACCTAATAAACACTTAATAAGTGTATTGAATTGAATTGAAAGGTTAGAGAAATGCTGTGGTCAGTGAATTAAGCAATTCTAACAAGGAATTGATTTTTCTTTCTGATTTCTCTAAATCTAGAACCACACTCTCCACCTTAGATTTGTAGGAGTAAAAATGAATAAATATTCCTGATATTTTAAATTAAAGGATTTAATTATAACAAAAATGAGAGGGAAAGGGATTTCTTCAGCCAAGTAAGCAGAGCACAGAGCCAGAGACTCACACCTGCCACACTTTAACCAAAGCAAAGCCCAAAAAGAGCCCTCAGCATGGGTCTCGGCCAAATTTATTTCCCAAGCCTCTGTACATCAAATGAGGACATACTTAAAAGGATGCTGGGAATGTAGCTCAGGTGTGGCAAATTTCCACCTGCACAGATTGAATCTATTGAACAAGGATAACCCACAAAAGTGTCCAAAGTAGTAGAATAGGTTGAAGACTAAACTGTATTTGGGCGTGATTAGTTATTTGGAGTGATATTGTTAATAGTTGCTCACATGGACTTTCTACAGTAATGTCCTGAGAATTCAAAGCAATCTGGATGCCAAGTGAGAATCTAGAACTCTGAAATATCTGAGTAAGATATCTGAGTATAGCAGCAAACTTTATTCTAACATGAAGAGTCTTGAAAACAGAAGAATTTCAACTATTTAAATGAAGAGAAATCCAAGAACAGTTTTCACATTTTGTAAGCCCTGAGTAAATGTTTTCTATTAATTTATTCAGGCATTCATTCATTCTTTTGACCCCAGACTTGCAGTAGAGAGGGGATGAGTGAAACCACTAAGAGATTTAGGGAGAGTGGAAAACTGCCTGCAGGGAATTACAGGAAACCAGGTGGAGAGAATCCAGTAAGTTCAAGAAGCTGCCGTATGTCAACTGCCTAACTCTAATGGCAGGGTAGTGTCTGAGATAGCAGACAGAGAAAGAGGCAGACTATTGAGAGCCTCAAAGAGAGGAGCAAATGATAATTATTAATCCTAGAGAATGATCCTCAGGCAATTAAATATAAAATCAGTCCCAAACATAAATTTTTTAATTGAAAAATGTTATTAAATTAATTAATTTAGAATATTTTCCCATAGTTACATGATCCATGTTCTTTCCTTCCCCTTCAACAATCCCCCCTCCCAGAGCCAACGTGCAATTCCACTGGGTTTTACATGTCATTGATCAAGACCTATTTCCATATTATTAATATTTGCACTAGGGTGACCATTTAGAGTCTACATCCCCAATTATATCCCCATCAACCCATGTGTTCAAGCAGTTGTTTTTCTTCTGTGTAAAACATAATTTTTTAATCAACTGGAAAGTGATATCTTTTTCTCAAAGCAGAATTCATTTTATTTTTATGCAGAACTGCCAGCTGCCCACTAGAGGGAGGCTGCTAGCTTTTGAAAGGAAAAAAAAATTAAAAAAACCCAAGCTCTTTTCAGTCACTTTCACAGAGCCAGCAAGAAAAGACCTTTTTTCTAAACAGTACTTTTATTGAAGATTGAGGGGGTGCTGCCAAGGAGCTCTAAAGGCTTTTTTTTTTGGCAGGCAGGCAGGAAGTGAGAGACCTTGGTGTGGGGAACAGAAAGGATAAATAAAGATGCAGGGCTTCAGGAGGGATGAGGCAAAGATTGTTGGAGATGACATGAATAACTGGTAACTAGTTATTAAAACCAGTAGATATAATGTAAGAGTATATAAGGCCAAGAAAAGAGGTAAAAACATGAAACAGGAGGTAATTGCAAACTCAAATCTATCCCACCTACTGCCTACTCTCAGTTAAGAAAATATATTTTATATGTGGTAAGATACAGCATTCGGGGATAATCAAGGCAAGAAACCAGTATAAATAGCCCTACCTTCCTGCTTGCCCCCCAAATAAAATACCAAGGCATTTGGAGTAAATCAAGATAGGAAGGCAGGAAACTATGATATATTCAACTCTATTTCCCTCAGAAGAAGACAGTATGGCTAAGATTTAGGAAGGCAGCTATGTGGTATGGTAGATAGAGTGCCAGGCACAGAGTGAGAAAGACTCATCTTTCTGAACTCAAATTTGACTTCAGAAACTTATTAACTTTATGACCCTTGGCGAGTCACTTAACCACTGTCTGCCTCAGTTTCTTTTTCTGTAAAATGGGAATGATAACTGCACATATCTCTCAGGACTGTCCGCAGGATATATCAAGAAAATATTTGTAAAGCACTTAGCAGAGTGCCTGGCACAGAAAAGGCATTTAAGAAATGCTTGTTCACTATCTTCCCTTATTGTAGAATGAAGGTGACTCTAGATTCTCAAAGATCAATGCAGCTGAGTACAAGTTCTGACAGATACCATCAGACTTGAAAGGTAAATTTTTGCCTTGAGTCAAGCTTGGCAGCCATCGTGCTATTGGTAGATACCCCATGTCTTAAGAGGCTTTCTTTCTTCTCTATTGCGATCCTCCTCCAGCAAATCATTATCAATGTTGGTGGCCCTGAAGTTCTTGAAGGCCATGGCAGAGGAAGAGCCATTTTGGTAGCTTTGACTAAGCTAGAGAGACTTCTGTCATGGATCTAGTGATAAATTGTATGCCTGGCATACAAAGACCAAGCTAGCTTAGTTTGGAGAAGTTCATTGCCAGCTTCCACAGGGCAAGGAATTTTCCAGCCAACTGGAACTCCCACTGCCCATTCATCATATCACAAAGAAGCTTTAATATGTTACTGGAGGGAGTGTTTGTTGATAAAAATGACCAATTCTTGAGGTATTGTGGCACAGGAAGGCATAGGAGCCCTTCCTTATGTTCCAATTATATATGGCAGTTCAGAGACAAGGGTGTCCAGTAGGGTAAATTATATTTTTACTATAAATATCTAACAAATGCAAACTTATCTCAGGGGCAGTGGGCAACAGAATTAACATGAAAAACTAAAATTCACTGATAATCTACCAGCTTCATTTTATGTACTGTCTAATAAGCTCAGCCTTCTTACCCACCAGATCTACTGAGTAATAAAATGAAGTTATTGTGCTCCTCTTCTTTCCCCTGAAGCTTCATGCTTACAAGAGCACTAATAAATACAGAAAGGAAACAAATGATAGAAGGAAGGAGACAACAGGAAAAGAAAGGCCCTTGATTATCCATAAACTGGAAAAGCAGCTCCTGAATAAGTCATTGTGGGAGGAAGGGAGATTTTTCAGCCTGCTCCCTTTCTCTAACCTATTCTAGCTGCAGTTATCATCCTAGCCCATTAGTTCCCCAAGCTAGGATTTCCCCAAATTTTTCTTGAACATTTAACCACAAGGTGGTGCTGCTAGTTCTTATTCAAAAGGAAGGACCAGAAGCTATTCCTAGAATCATCTTGGAAATGATGAAACTTTACTATGTTGAGTGGAAAATCCAGGGAAGTGTAGACTACCCTATGCTTCTCAGAGTAGACAATTTTCAGTAGACCAATTCTGCTCCTCTCCCCCAGACACATAAACATGTCAGTCTAGAAACTAGTAATGTGGTTTTACCTATTTTTCTGCCATATCTATTTGGTATAAAATTATAGGAGGCATTCTACATCTTTCTTTGTATTATTACTAGCACATGACTAATTATATCTCTGGGGACACTTTGGTAGCACAGTAGATAGATTGGAGAGTCTTCTTAAATCATCTTCCTGAGTTCAAATCTGCCTTCACATACTTAGTAACTATGTGATCCTGGGCAAGTCACTTAACCCTGTTTGCCTCAGTTTCCTGATCTGTAAAATGAGCTGGATAAGGAAATTGAAAACCATTTTAGAATCCTTGTCAAGGAAACCCCAAGTAGTTGGATACAACTGAAAAAAAGAACAAATTATATCTCTTTTTCAAGAATTTATTATAATGTCTCATCATGGCATGGAGGTGACCCTGAGATCTCCAGGTCTATACCAATGGAATGAATAATCTGGTCACTCCCATTAAGAGAGAAAGATTCTGAGTAGGGGTCAGTTTGAAGGAGCCAATCACAGGAATGTGGCTTGGTGCAATGAATGATTTTATCCCTAACAATCCAGATGACTATCTTTGGAGGTATGGCAAGCCTACTGTTCCCATAAATGAAGGGCATAACTTTACCAGTGAAATAATATAGATTTTGAATTATTGATAATTATTTAATAATAAAATTATCAGTAACTCTATCAATAAAATCATGTCATATTTAAAGAATAAGTGTGACATTAATATTATATTTTATCAATTATATCAATATAGTAAATTAGCATTAGTATACTAAATTATATCATAATCTAAATAAATAGTATTCAAAATAATAAAAAATTGCTATATAGTAGAGTGAGTAAAGGTCTAGTCCTGGAGTCAGAAGACTTGGGTCAAGTCCTACCTTACAAGCTTTGTGGCCACTAATAAATCACTTAACCTCACAATACTCCCAGGCAACTCACCAATATTATAAGTTGCATAAGAATTGCCAGTCTGTATCACTAAAGGATGATGTCTCCCAAACTCTTAACTTCATAAAACCACAGAGTTAGACTTTATTCACTCACTCACTCACTCATTCATTCATTCATTCATTCTAATAAACCCTTGCATTTTTATAGTTCTTAATGGTTTACAAAGTACTTTCCGCATTATAAACCTTTGAAGACAGAAGGGAAAGTGTTAGCACTTCTGAGAATAATATTTTCTCACCAATTAGTAGAGGGGACCAACCTGCTGCCCCATATATCATTAAAAGGAACATGGTAGAACTGAACCATCATGTTTCTGTAATGATACCTACCAATCTCTAGATGATTGAATGGAATAAGGGTGAAGCCTCCTTTAGAGAGAGAGGTGGATGAACAAGGAAGTAAATGTTTTATTTTCTTTTTAAAAAAATACTATGGAGTTGTTGTCATCATCAACTAACAGTTAACAATAATAATAGTTGTGTTGAGAAGCTAATGATGTATTCCAATAGTAATGGAATAGCTCGAAATGTTTGGAGGATTTCTACCTTAAAGTTACCTTCTGAGCCCATTTACAAGTCAGAGGAAAAACAGTCTCATTCTGTTAGTCTCCATTTATCATTAACCACAGAATGTACTAATCAGCTTATTCACTTACCTTTTTCATTTCTGAATTGCCCTTGGCTTTTTCTAAAAATCAACTCCATCTTTAAAATATGATATTTACTGCCTCTGAGGACACCGGCACAAAAAGGATGTACTATAGACACAACAGACAATTCCAAAATAGGAATTCTGAAAATGTTTTGAGTTACAGTAATGCTCTCCCAAGAAGGACTATTTTCTTTTTTTTTTTTTAATTTTTATTTTTTAGAAAAGTTATCATGGTTGCATGATTCATGTTCTTACTTTCCCCTTCACCCCCTGACCTCCTCGCCACCTCCATAGCTGATGCGCATTTCCACTGGTTTAAACATGTGTCATCAATCAAGACCTATTTCCAAATTGTTGATAGTTGCATTGGTGTGGTAATTTCAAATCTATATCCCCAATCATGTCCGCCTCAACCCATGTGTTCAAGCAGTTGTTTTTCTTCTGTGTTTCCACTCCGGTAGTTCTTCCTCTGAATGTGGGTAGTGTTCTTTTTCATAAATCCCTTAGAGTTGTCCTGGGTCATTGCATTGCTGCTAGTACAGAAGTCCAGTACATTCTATATTACCACAGTGTATTGGTCTCTGTGTACAATGTTCTTCTGGCTCTGCTCCTTTCATTCTGCATCAATTCCTGGAGGTCTTTCCAGTTCACATGGAATTCCTCCAGTTTATTATTCCTTTGAGCACAATAGTATTCCATCACCAGCATATACCACAATTTGTTCAGCCATTCCCCAATTGAAGAGCATACCCTCATTTTCCAGTATTTTGCCACCACAAAAAGCACAGCTATAAATATTTTTGTACAAGTCTGTTTATCTATGATCTCTTTGGGGTACAAACCCAACAATGGTATGGCTTGATCAAAGGGCAAGCATTCTTTTATCGCTCTATGAGCATAGTTCCACATTGCCATCCAGAATGGTTGAACCAGATCACAACTCCACCAGCAGAGCATTAAAGTCCCAATTTTGCCACATCCCCTGTAACATTCAATACTCTCCCCTGCTATCATTTTAGCCAATCTGCTAGGTGTGAGGTGATACCTCAGAGTTGTTTTGATTTGCATTTCTCTAATTATTAGAGATTTAGAACACTTTCTCATATGCTTATTGATACTTTTGATTTCTTTATCTGAAAATTGCCTATTCTCATGTCCCTTGCCCATTTATCAATTGGGGAATGGCTTGATTTTTTTTTTGCAACTGGTATAAGTCTTTGTATATTTGAGTAATTAGACCCATGTCAGAATTTTTTGTTTTAAAGATTTTTTCCCAATTTGTTGTTTCCCTTCTGATTTTGGTTGCATTGTTTTTGTGTGTACAAAATCTTTTTAATTTAATATAATCAAATTCATTTATTTTAAATTTTGTAATTTTCTCTAACTAACTCTTGCTTGGTTTTAAAATCTTTCCTTTCCCAGAGATCTGACAAGTATACTATTCTGTGTTCACTTAATTTATTTAAAGTTTCCTTCTTTATATTCAAGTCATTCACCCACTCTGAATTTATCTTGGTGTAGGGTGTGAGATGTTGATCTAAACCTAATCTCTCTCATATTGTTTTCCAATTTTCCCAGCAGTTTATCAAATAATGGATTCATGTCCCAAAAATTGGGCTCTTTGGGTTTATCATACACTGCCTTGCTGATGTCATTTACCCCAAGTCAATTCCACCAATCCTCCCTTCTGTCTCTAAGCCAATACCATATTGTTTTGATGACTGCTGCTTTATAGTATAGTTTAATATCTGGTACTGCTAGGCTCCCTTCCTTCACATTTTTTTTTCATTATTTCCCTTGATATTCTTGATCTTTTGTTCTTCCAAATGAACTTTGTTATAGTTTTTTCTAATACAGTAAAGAAGTTTTTTGGTAGTTTTATAGGTATGGTGCTAAATAGGTAAATTAATTTGGGTAGAATGGTGATTTTTATTGTGTTAGCTCATCCTACCCATGAGCAATCAATGTTTTTTCCAATTGTTTAGATCTAGTTTTAATTGTTTGGAAAGTGTTTCATAGTTATGTTCGTATAATTCCTATGTTTGTTTTGGTAGATAGATTCCTAAATATTTTATATTGTCTAGGGTGATTTTAAATGGTGTTTTTCTTTCTACCTCTTGTTGCTGTGATGTGTTGGAAATATATTGAAATGCTGATGATTTATGTGCATTTATTTTTTATCCTGCAACTTTACTAAAGTTGTTGATTATTTCTACTAGCTTTTTAGTTGATTCTCTAGGATTCATCTGCAAAGAGTGATAACTTAGTCTCCTCATTGCCTATTCTCATACTTTCAATTACTTTTTCTTCTCTAATTGCTACTGCTAGTGTTTCCAGTACAATGTTAAATAATAGGAGTGATAGTGGGCATCCTTGTTTCACACCTGATCTTATTGGGAAGGCTTCTAATTTATCCCCATTGCATATGAGGCTTGTTGATGGTTTTAGATTCATACTGTTTATTATTTTTAGGAAAGGTCCTTCTATTCCTATACATTCTAGTGTTTTCAATAGGAATGGGTGTTATATTTTGTCAAAGGCATTTTCAGCATCTATTGAGATAATCATGTGATTTTTATTTGTTAGCTTGTTGATATATTCAATTATATGGATGGTTTTCCTAATGTTGAACCATCCTTGCATTCCTGGTATAAATCCCACCTGATCATGGTGGATAATCCTCTTGATCACTTGCTGGAGTCTTTTTGCTAGTTTTCTATTTAAGATTTTTGCATCTATGTTCATTAGGGAGATTGTAGTTTCCTTTCTCTGCTTTTGATCTACCTGGCTTTGGAATCAGGACCATATTTGTGTCATAAAAGGAATTTGGTACGACTCCTTCTTTGCTTATTATATCAAATAATTTGTATAGTATTGGGATTAGTTGTTCTTTGTATGTTTGATAGAATTCACTTGTGAATCCATCAGGCCCTGGCAATTTTTTCTTAAGGAGTTCTTTGATGGGTTGTTCAATTTCTTTTTCTGATATGGGATTATTTAAGTATTCTATTTCTTCTGCTGTTAATCTGGGCAATTTATATTTTTGTAAATATTCATCCATATCACCTAGATTGCTATATTTTTGCCATATAATTGGGCAGAATAGTTTTTAATGATTGCCTTGATTTCCCCTTCATTAGAGGTGAGATCTCCCTTGTAAAAATTGAAATTAATATTCAATGCCTCCAAAGTATGGTATTTATAAGGATTTTATTTAAACAGCCCTGGGGAAGAACCTCACTCACCCTTCACCACAGCACCTTCTCTCCAAAAAGTCCCTGACAACATGCCCCCCCATAACCATATCAAAAACAGCCTGTGAAATCCACAACCAATAGAAAAAGGCTAAAGGCCTTATGGGTATGGTGAAAAGGAGTTTGGGTAATGTAGTTTTAACTCACAACCAATAGGAAAAGGCTTAAGGAATTATGGGTAATATGGTTTTAAAGGGAGTACAAGGTATTTTCAACTTTACATTCCCCCCTGTGATCCTTTGGGAGACAAGTCTCCCCAATGGATCATGAAAACAATCAAATTAAAGTTTACAATAATTCAGAGATAAAAGGGAAATAAAAGGGAGAAAGAACAAAACCAATGTTTGATGCATTGACAATAAGCCATTTAGGGGGCAGTCCCCTTTTTTCTGGCATAAAGTGTCCATTCAAAATAAATACATTCAACCCCCCAAAGTTCAAATTTGCCATGTCTCGAAATTCACTCTGGATCTCTTGCAGCAGTGTGTGGTCTCTGCATGCATCTTCATGGCGTCTTCTGGATTCTGGGAGGTAGTCTTCTGTTCTAAATTAGGGTCTAATTCAAGACCAAATTTACAGAAGTAACATAGTCACCCAGAGGAGAACAACTTTACATTTACCCCCTGAGTATAATACGGGGATACACCTGGGAATCACACAGGAATACAAGGTCAAGGCATAAGGTATATGAATTAATTCTCAAAACATCAAAAAGTCCAAAGAAAAAACAAAAAGAGAAAAAAAAGAAAAAGAAAGGAGAAAAAAAATAACCTCTGAGGAAAATACAGGATATTTTTTTTTTTTAAAAATGTGTGAAAGGAAAAAATTCTAGGAATAAGAAAAAGGAAAAAAAATTCACAAATCAAAGCAGGTTCCTGTAGCAATCCATGTCCCATAAGCTTTACAATGACAATCACTCACTAACCCAACTTAGCAGCCTGGACTACAGTAAGTTGTCACATCATAGAAGAAATGGAAAAAGGAGACTAGATCTCGAGATAAATGAGAAATAGAATTTTCCAGTGCAAAACTTTTCTTCACTTCAGATATAATGGAGCCAGAACAATCGATGTTGAGTACTTGATATCAAGTGCGGTACAAGGAAGTCCTACGTCTTAACATATGCTAAGCGTCGCAACCTCGAGTCTCACACAGGATCAAGTCTTTACATAGAATGTCATCAATCCCTGTAGGATTAGTTCAGTCTCTTTCTTTTATGTGCTCATTTGCACTTTGCAGGTCAAAAACTCTGTGCTCCTTTGTGGTCCGATTCTTCTTGGATTAGACATAGTCATCGAGCAAACGTCTCACAATAGTTAAATAACTAGTGGCAAGTTTCTATAGTCCAAAACTTTTTGGGTATAAATTCATATGCTAGGCAAATGGGCATCTTAGCTTATTCTTATTGCAAAAATCAAAACAGTCAAGAGTCTATTTAATGCTGGTGACGTGCTCCAAATGTAAAAAAAAAAAAAAAATGAGAGAAAAGAAAAAAAATCAAATACCGTATTGCATATGTAGGAAGAAAAACCAACAACAACAAAAAAGAATAGTTTTTACACAATCACAGAGGTAAAGAATAGAGGTTAATTTGTAAGAAATAAGATTCATTTCCTCCTTAACTTGCCATGATCCATAGTGTGAGTGCAAAGGAGGCATACAAAGCAATAATACATTCGAGAAAGTGCAAAAGGAATGACAAAGAGCATAAAATGTTTTGAAAGGCACATCAGGTCAATTAGGTCACTAATATAGATATTATGTTGTGAGGTAGTATATGCATCGTTCAAGTACAAGGATCAATCAAATAAAGTGCAACAAAATAGTGCAAAATCCAGCAATAGAGCATTCTCATCACAATAGGCAAATACAATCAATAGTCAAATAAAAAAGGTGCAGGTAATAATATTTAGTACAGAGAATTATTCATTATCAATAGGGGGTACTCGTTTCACATGACTGCAATGAATCCATGAGTCCCTCTCCCCAATTTTAATGGCTGTTGGTGTAGTTAATAGGACCTGGAATGGTCCATCATAAGCAGGTTCAGTTGACCCAGTACGTTTGAAATTCTTTATGTACACACTATCACCTGGATTCAAATCATGAAGCGAGAAGTCTAAGGGGCCTGCTTGAACAGCAACTCCAGAGTTATGGAGTTCTCGCAATTTTGTTTGTAATTGTCTGATATAAGTGGCAACGGGGTATCCCCTCCTAACAATGAAGTATAGGCAGGGTTGAATGGTTGTGCCTGAATAGGTGGATGTCCAAATAGCATCTCAAATGGTGAGACGTGTAAATCGCCTCTTCCTCTGCTTCTGAGATAAAATAAGGCCAGAGGTAGAATTTCAGGCCATTTCAAATGAGTCTCCATGCACAATTTGCCAATCATAGTTTTAAGTTCCTTATTCATCCTTTCAACTTGGCCAGAGCTCTGGGGATGATATGGTGTATGAAACTTAGGAGTTATCCCCAAACATGAATAAATTTGTGATAAGACTGAGTCAGTAAAGTGAGTTCCTCTATCAGAATCAATACGTGCTGGCAGGCCAAAACGAGAAATAATCTCTTTCAAAAGGATTTTGGCAACAAAAGCCGCTGTGGCCTGAGCCATAGGAAAAGCTTCAGGCCACCTGGTCAGTTGATCGACTATGACCAGACAAAATTTATAGT
>NC_058133.1:39503664-39504093 GCF_016433145.1 Gracilinanus agilis | reverse complement strand
ATGACCAGACAAAATTTATAGTGTTCAGTTTTTGGCATCTTGCAACTCTGACCACGCTTGTTCCCGATGACCTAGTCCTACAACCAATGGTATGGGATCAGGCTTTGGTCCTATAGTTGGATGCTCCCAAGGGATTTGCCTCAGGGAAAGTATGAAGGCAAGGTCAAAGATGGGGTCCTTAATCCATAAATATCATATTTTGCTATGGAAGCAATAACAGTTTGGCGAACCAGAAGGTTGAAATTCGAACTCTCAATCTTCCAGATAGCCTAACGATAGCCATGCTTTCTTTTTGGTTTGGCTCAGCTCTTTTGAGCACTTTTTTAAAAAAGAAAAGTGGCTTTCCTTGCCATGCTTTTGCTAAAAGCAACAGCACGTTTTTGCCTCAGGCAGGACTCAGCCAGCCAGTCCAGCCCAAACCACCTTGGG
>NC_058133.1:39339341-39503298 GCF_016433145.1 Gracilinanus agilis | reverse complement strand
AAAAGAAAGGAGAAAAAAAATAACCTCTGAGGAAAATACAGGATATTTTTTTTTTTTAAAAATGTGTGAAAGGAAAAAATTCTAGGAATAAGAAAAAGGAAAAAAAATTCACAAATCAAAGCAGGTTCCTGTAGCAATCCATGTCCCATAAGCTTTACAATGACAATCACTCACTAACCCAACTTAGCAGCCTGGACTACAGTAAGTTGTCACATCATAGAAGAAATGGAAAAAGGAGACTAGATCTCGAGATAAATGAGAAATAGAATTTTCCAGTGCAAAACTTTTCTTCACTTCAGATATAATGGAGCCAGAACAATCGATGTTGAGTACTTGATATCAAGTGCGGTACAAGGAAGTCCTACGTCTTAACATATGCTAAGCGTCGCAACCTCGAGTCTCACACAGGATCAAGTCTTTACATAGAATGTCATCAATCCCTGTAGGATTAGTTCAGTCTCTTTCTTTTATGTGCTCATTTGCACTTTGCAGGTCAAAAACTCTGTGCTCCTTTGTGGTCCGATTCTTCTTGGATTAGACATAGTCATCGAGCAAACGTCTCACAATAGTTAAATAACTAGTGGCAAGTTTCTATAGTCCAAAACTTTTTGGGTATAAATTCATATGCTAGGCAAATGGGCATCTTAGCTTATTCTTATTGCAAAAATCAAAACAGTCAAGAGTCTATTTAATGCTGGTGACGTGCTCCAAATGTAAAAAAAAAAAAAAAATGAGAGAAAAGAAAAAAAATCAAATACCGTATTGCATATGTAGGAAGAAAAACCAACAACAACAAAAAAGAATAGTTTTTACACAATCACAGAGGTAAAGAATAGAGGTTAATTTGTAAGAAATAAGATTCATTTCCTCCTTAACTTGCCATGATCCATAGTGTGAGTGCAAAGGAGGCATACAAAGCAATAATACATTCGAGAAAGTGCAAAAGGAATGACAAAGAGCATAAAATGTTTTGAAAGGCACATCAGGTCAATTAGGTCACTAATATAGATATTATGTTGTGAGGTAGTATATGCATCGTTCAAGTACAAGGATCAATCAAATAAAGTGCAACAAAATAGTGCAAAATCCAGCAATAGAGCATTCTCATCACAATAGGCAAATACAATCAATAGTCAAATAAAAAAGGTGCAGGTAATAATACTTAGTACAGAGAATTATTCATTATCAATAGGGGGTACTCGTTTCACATGACTGCAATGAATCCATGAGTCCCTCTCCCCAATTTTAATGGCTGTTGGTGTAGTTAATAGGACCTGGAATGGTCCATCATAAGCAGGTTCAGTTGACCCAGTACGTTTGAAATTCTTTATGTACACACTATCACCTGGATTCAAATCATGAAGCGAGAAGTCTAAGGGGCCTGCTTGAACAGCAACTCCAGAGTTATGGAGTTCTCGCAATTTTGTTTGTAATTGTCTGATATAAGTGGCAACGGGGTATCCCCTCCTAACAATGAAGTATAGGCAGGGTTGAATGGTTGTGCCTGAATAGGTGGATGTCCAAATAGCATCTCAAATGGTGAGACGTGTAAATCGCCTCTGCCTCTGCTTCTGAGATAAAATAAGGCCAGAGGTAGAATTTCAGGCCATTTCAAATGAGTCTCCATGCACAATTTGCCAATCATAGTTTTAAGTTCCTTATTCATCCTTTCAACTTGGCCAGAGCTCTGGGGATGATATGGTGTATGAAACTTAGGAGTTATCCCCAAACATGAATAAATTTGTGATAAGACTGAGTCAGTAAAGTGAGTTCCTCTATCAGAATCAATACGTGCTGGCAGGCCAAAACGAGAAATAATCTCTTTCAAAAGGATTTTGGCAACAAAAGCCGCTGTGGCCTGAGCCATAGGAAAAGCTTCAGGCCACCTGGTCAGTTGATCGACTATGACCAGACAAAATTTATAGTGTCCAATTTTTGGCATCTTGCAACTCTGACCACGCTTGTTCCCGATGACCTAGTCCTACAACCAATGGTATGGGATCAGGCTTTGGTCCTATAGTTGGATGCTCCCAAGGGATTTGCCTCAGGGAAAGTATGAAGGCAAGGTCAAAGATGGGGTCCTTAATCCATAAATATCATATTTTGCTATGGAAGCAATAACAGTTTGGCGAACCAGAAGGTTGAAATTCGAACTCTCAATCTTCCAGATAGCCTAACGATAGCCATGCTTTCTTTTTGGTTTGGCTCAGCTCTTTTGAGCACTTTTTTAAAAAAGAAAAGTGGCTTTCCTTGCCATGCTTTTGCTAAAAGCAACAGCACGTTTTTGCCTCAGGCAGGACTCAGCCAGCCAGTTCAGCCCAAACCACCTTGGGAGGTAAGGCCAGCCAATTCTGGCTTTTGGCTTTAAAACTAAAATGCAGGAGCCCAGCCAGTGTGTCTATGCCGCTGATCTCCTGACTCCTGACCTGATCTCCATTCCTACCGCTTCCTGACTACAAGCCTGCCAGCATTCCAGTCCCTGTGATCTCCATTTCTGTGAATCCGGAATCCTGAGATTTCCAAGAAGCGACCCCCACCCTGACTTGCCGAACCCCGAGGTTCAACTTCAACTCTACTGCTAAAAAATTTGAGAAGTATATTCCCCTTTCTCCCTAATTCTAGCCTTCCATGTGTTTCTCTAAAGACCTAATTTAGGCAACCCCCACCCCCACAAGCTCTACACGTGGTATTTTCTACAAAATTGACCTAAGTTTTTCTCTAGCCCTGAGCCCATGACCCAACACCACGTGGACCTAGCGTTTACCCTTAATCAGGCCTCATGGCCTATTCACCCCATACCTGCTCAGAACTTTGAACTGAGAGCAAAGACTGATTATAAAAAAACTCCTTAAACTCAGCAGAACTCAATCAAAAGAACCTTAAATTGAACAAGGGGTGAACTTTTAAACCTCGGAACTGAATGAGTTTTATTTCTGTTTTAGAGAGACTGTATCTTACTGTATTTTGCTAATTAGTTTTGTAAATTAATCTTGCTTATTTCGTTGATTTTCCTGTTGCACTGAATCATTTTAAGTTAATGTAGTTTGTGGCTACTAGATTAATTCTGTTTATGATTTTATTGTAACTCCCAAATAATGAAAAAAAATATTAGAACTGGTAAGAGGTTTTGACCAGCTTGTTATCTGATACTCATATTATATTTCCTAATTTATTTCAGGTTTCATTTTTACTGTAATCAACAACAATTCTATGTTCTTGTACCATTTGAAAGTTACACATTTTAAAAGTTATAAATTGCCTTAATTTTGTTCGACTTTGGAGAGTTTGGTTATTGCCTTGTGATTTAAATTGTAATTTTATGAGAGGTCTTTTAAAAATTTACTTTAGATGCTTAGTACCCTTCTGTAAAAATGATAAGGTTTTTATGTATTTATTTTAAAGAATTGTTGTCTTAAAGGATAAGCTTTATATATTTTATTGTGAAGAATTGTTGTCTCATTTTTTTAATATATATTAGTCTATGTTTTAGCCTCTTTTATCAGAAGGGTCTAGAATTCTTGAGGATAATTTAGACCAGAAGTTTTTTTTAATATCAGGTTTTTATATGGAAGCAGTAACAGAATTTGTTGAGAAACCCTTAGCCAAGGTTTAAAAGTTGTAACAAGTATATGATTTTTTGAACATCATTGTTTATTGTTTTAAAATGTGTTATTAGAAATATGGTACTCTATTTGAATGTGCATTGTGAATCTGCTATTTTGTAAAACCCACGTTCTCTCACAGAAAATCTCATTTTTGGGTACCAAAACCCTTCTAGTTCTAAGCTGTATATATATTTTTGATTTTTTAAAACATTTTTATAGAGCAATTGATTTTTCCTTTTTCTCATCTTGTACTGGAAGTACATATATAATCATTATTTATCCTTTTTTTTTATTCTACAGTGAAATAAGCTCAATGCAAATGCCTGAGCCTAAGCCTGAGACTATGGGATTGTGATTTAACACCTCTCTGATTCCAGGAGAAGTGCAGAGCCACATGGTCAGAGACCTGACTAAAAGATATGCATGGATTGCAGAGTTCTAGGGCTTAGAAATTAGGGTTTGAGTCCTGGAGTCCCAGTCTTTTCTAAAACTTTAGAGGACGTGGGTCCCCTCAACTTAAATTCCTAGTGAAGCACCTAAGATTGGCTATCATTTAATGGCTCATTCCCTGAGAAGGTGCAGGGAAAAATCAGATCGAAGAAAGGCATTTCCCTTATTCCTCTCTATATATAGAGTAAATGGCAATTTTTCTGTAGTCCTGACCCTAAATGGGTTATAGCATACTGCTTAAATCACTTTCATTGGGCCTTGAATCAAAGGCCTGTTTATTTCCCCTACATTTTTTGCACATTTTACAATTCGTTCACAAGTTAATTTTTTCTCCTTTTTTTTTTGAATTTTATTTTGAATTTTTTTGAATTTTATTCTTTTTATTTTTTTTATTATTTCTTTTGCCAATTGATTTCATGCACCCCCGTGACTCACTTAGCCATGCATTCTTGGCTGACTTTTTCAGGGGATAATGTGTTAGTTAAATATTTTCCTCAGGGGTGTGTGTGTTAAGTTTTTATAATCATAATGTCTGAACTATAATCTATATTGCAAGAAAATTTTTACTCCTTTCGAAGTAAACTCAGGGGGGTAATGTTAATTCTCAGAAGGAAATGTATGTTTTATAATCTATAATGTAAAGTTTAAATTCTTTGAAAGTAATTTCAGGATAAGGATTTTGCCATCTCCCCAGAATCCAGACTGTTTGGTGGAGGCACCAAAAGATGCCTAAAGAGCCTTCACTGGATCATGAAGATACAATTTGAACTTTGGGGCTCAGTTGATCTGAACTATGGGGTTGGATGCATTTATTTTGAATGGACAGTTTATGCCAGAAAGGGGGACTGCCCCCTTAATGGTTTTTTGTCAATGTACCGAACATTGGTTTTGTTCTTTCTCCCTTTTATCTCTACATTATTGTAAACTCTAATTTGATTATATTTTCCTGATCCATTGGGGAGATTTATCTCCCAAAGGATCACAGGGGAGTAATGTGTTAGTTAAAATCACCTGGGGTTCTATTTGGAAGGATTGAACCTCAATATAGTGATTGACAAACTTCTGTGGACCTGTGGGGGTCCCTAAAACTACATTTCCCGTGGTCCAACGGGTTTCATGGGTTTCCTGTTTTGGATGATGTATTAAAGGTGAGGGACTGTTAGAAATTAGGGGGTAGTAACTTGGAACTTCCTCTTTAGTTACCTGAGCTCGAGGAGAGAGGAAGGTAAATGGCTGAGGTGACGTTGGAATAGGTTTTTCTTACAGGCGCATGGTCAGTTTATCTCTATCAGCATGGCTTTTATTAAAATACTATTCTCCCTTTTGATCTCGGCACCCTTTTCATCTTTGATACTGTTAATTTGGTTTTCTTCTTTTCTTTTTTTATTAGATTGACCAGTACTTTGTCAATTTTGTTTGTTTTTTTCAAAATACCAGCTTCTAGTCTTATTTATTAATTCAATAGTTCTTTTACTTTTGATTTTATTAATTTCTCCCTTGGTTTTTAGTATTTCTAATTTAGTTTTCATCTGGGGATTTTTAATTCGTTCACTTTCTAGTTTTTTAAGTTGCATGCCCAATTCATTAATCTCTGCCCTCCGTAATTTGTTAATACATGCACTAAAGGATATAAATTTCCCCCTCAGTACTGCCTTGGCTGCATCCCACAGATTTTGGTAGGATGTCTCATCATTGTCATTCTCTTCAATGAAATTGTTGATTATTTCTATGATTTCTTCTTTGACTAGCTGGTTTTGGAGAATCATATTATTTAATTTCCAATTCGTTTTTGATTTGTCTGTCCAGGTACCCTTACTAATTATTATTTTCATTGCATTATGATCTGAGAAGGTTACATTTATTATTTCTGCTCTTTTGCATTTGTTTTCCATGTTTCTATGCCCTGTTACACGATCAATCTTTGTGAATGTACCATGTGCAGCTGAAAAGAAGGTGTATTCCTTTTTGTCCCTATTTATTCTTCTCCACATATCTATTTAATTTTTCTAGGATTTCATTCACCTCTCTTATCTCTTTCTTATTTATTTTTTGGTTTGATTTATCTAGATCTGACAGAGGAATATTTAAATCTCCCACTAGTATGGTTTTACTATCTGTTTCCTTCTTGAGCTCTGCCAGTTTCTCCTTTAGGTATATGGATGCTATGCCATTTGGTGCATACATATTGAGCACTGTTATTTCCTCATTGTCTATACTGCCTTTTATCAGGATGTAATGACCTTCCCTGTCTTTTTAAATCATATCTATTTTTACTTTGGCTTTGTCAGAAATCATGATCACCACTCCTGCATTCTTTTATTCATTTGAAGGCCAAAAGATTTTGCTCCAGCCCTTTACCTTAAACCTGTGTATGTCCTTGTAGACAACATATGGTAGGATTTTGGTTTCTAATACACTCTGCTATTTGCTTCTGTTTTATGGGCAAGTTAATCCTATTCACATTCAGAGTTATAATTATCAGTTGTGTATTCCCCAACAATTTGGTATCCTCTCCTAATTCTACTCCTTCTTCTTACACTATTTCCTTTTAAACCAGTGGTTTATTTTAAACCAGAAACCTTTGTCCCCTCCCTTGATTTACATCCATTTCTACCCCCTCCCTTATTATTCCCCTCTTTTTTTAAGGCCTAATGAATTCCCTCCCCCCTCTTCTCTGCTCCCTTTTTTGACCTCCCCACTCCCCTGCTCCCCTTAGTTTATCCTTTCTGACTTTCTCAGTAGGGTTAGATAGAGTTCTATATCCCAATGAATATAGCTACTCTTCCCTCTCAGGGTTAATTCCTCTGAGAGTAAGATTTAAATATTATCTCTTAATGTTCTCTTCCTCTCCTTCTTATAATAGTATTCATCCCTCCCCTTCCCGTGCCCTCTTTGTGTGTAATATCATATCCTATTTTTCTTATTCAAGTTTCTCTTGGTGCCATCTACTATTCACCCCCCTTTTTCCCATCCACCTCCATGTCATCTTAGACCATTTAGTACTCCAACCTCTCCCTATGAATAATTCTTCTAATTACTATAATAGTGAATACTATAATAGTGAATAGAGTTCACTACAGAGAATTACACATAATATTTCTCCATATAGGTATACAAATATTTAGATCTTACTGAAGCCCTTAAAGAGGCAAATTTAAAAATAAGAGTTTTCTTTCTTTCCCCTCTGTTTCTTATTTACCTTTTCATGTTTCTCTTGTTTTTTTTTGTGGTTGGATATTGAACTTTCCATTTAGTCCTGGTCTTTTCTGTGCAAATATTTGGAAATCTTCTATCATGTTGAATGCCATACTTTCCCCTGGAAGTATATAGTAAGTTTTGATGGGTAGGTGATCCTTGGTTGTAGAACCTGTTCTCTTGCCTTTCTGAATATCAAATTCTAAGCCTTGCAGTCTTGTAGTGTGGAGGCTGCCATATCCTGTGTGATCCTGATTGGTGCTCCTTGATATCTGAATTGTTTCTTTCTGGCTTTTTGTAAGATTTTTTTCTTTTACTTGGAAGCTCTTGAATTTGGATATTATATTCCTATGGGTTGTCTTTTCAAGGTTTAGTGTAGAGGGTGATCTATGTATCCTTTCAATGTCTATATTGCCCTCTTGTTGTAGAACTTCAGGACATTTTTGCTGAATAATTTCTTTTATTATGGAGTCCAAATTTCTATTAATTTCTGCTTTTTCAGGAAGACCAATGATTCTCAAATTGTCTTTTCTAGGCCTTTTTTCTTTATCTGTCAATTTCTCAATGAAATATTTAATGTTTCCTTCTATTTTATCAGTTTTTGACTTTGCTTTATTTGTTCTTGCTGTCTTGAGAGATCATTGGCTTCTACTTGCCCAGTTCTGGTCTTTAGGGACTGGTTTTCTATTATAATCTTATGATTTTCCTTTTCAGTTTGGTCTATCCTGCTTTCCAGATGTTTAATTTTGGTTTCCAATTGGGCGTTTCTGTCTTTTAACCTGTTAATTTCCTTTTGAGCTATTTCCTACTTCTCTCACCAAATCTCTTCCATATTTCTCTTGATCTCAGATTTGAATTCTTCAAGAGCTTATGACCAATTTTCATTTTTGGGGGAAGGTTTGTATATGATTACTTGTTTGTTCTCCTTTGCTGTTTGCTCTGTTGTCTAGATTTTTTTCTGTGTAAAAGTCGTTGAGTGTTAAAGATTTCTTCTTGATCTTTCTCTTTTGGGTTTCTTGTGATTGGCTTGCCATTGTTAGCTGTGTGCCCTCTCAGGTTTATCCTCATGCCCAAGGTCTGTCTATGCTATTTAGGCTCCTGAGGTCTCAGGTCTAGTTGTTCTCAGGGTCAAGCCTCCTGGAGCCCCCTTTGCTTGTTTCTCTGCCTGAAGCTCCTTTAACAGTCTCAGGGTGCTGCTTCCACAGTTATGCACCCCTCTACACTAGGTCCCCACCTAAGGTCCATGCCTGGGCTCAGGGTCCATGTCCACACCTGTGTCCGTGCCTGGGCTCAAGGTCTGTGTTCAAAGTCCAATTCTTTAACCTCTTGGGGTCTTAAGTCTTGCTGCTCTCAGGAGCAGGCCCTGGTGATCCCAGGTAGCTGCCAAGGATTTAATGGACACCCCCAAACTTTCTCTAACTCTTGTGCACTGGATTTGGCCCTGTAGGTGGTGTGGGGGAAAGGGGGTTACTCAGCTCGCATTTTAGCAAGAGCTATTTCACCCCCTTATAGCATGGAAATGCCCCAATCCCATGTACCTTCAATGTTGTGCCCTGTTGTGGGGTCCCTTCTTTCATCTGGATTTGTCTGTGTGGGTTAGGAAAGGTTAAGCAGCTGCTTTTTACTCTGCTGCCATCTTAACCCAGAAGTCCCAAGAAGGACTATTTTCAAAGAGACCTCATGCATTTAGATACACACATTCCAGCATAATTTTTTTTCTTCCTGTTAACAAAAAGCTATACATTTTATAATGCCTACCCAAGGTATAATCGTGACTGAGGTTATATGAACCTCTTAAAGAAGATTGCTCAGAAGTAGAAGCAAAGTAGAAGCATTTCCCCTCCTAAGTTCTATGGTGAGTTGTACTTTTGTTTTTCACTTATGTGTCTTTTGAATGTCTCTGATAGATTTTCTACACACTTCATGAATGAGAAAATATGCTCTATTAGTAGAGGAGGGATTATTTTTGCCAAATGTAGAAATAAATAATGACTTATATTTCACTTTATCTTCCTCAAATTCTATCATTTAAGTTCTTTATGCTTGCTTGAAGTTTGAATACAGAGTGACACTCCAAATAATTACAAACTTCTATTCAGTGCTTAGCACAGCACCTGGCACACTATAAACATTTAAATGCTTGTTTATTGACTAACTGCCCACTTTCCACTTACAAGAGAGGGAAAAGGATACTAGAATAATCTTTTTTTCTTCCTTCCCCAAAATAATTATTACTATTTTTTGTTTCTCCTTTCAATGCCCCTCTTAAAGACTGTTATTAATATAAGTATCTAAAAGGCAAGGATTATTTATTTCACTTTCAACAGTTACAGTGGATAAAACATAAGGCTTGGAATCAGGAAGAGCTGAGTTCAGATCTATCCTCAAAAACATACTCACTGTATATCTTTTAGTAAGTCATTTAATTCCTCTGTGTCTGTTTCCTCATCTGTAAAAAAAGGATTACAATAGCATGTATCTTACATAGTTGCTGTGAAGATCAAATGAGTTAACATTTAAAGAATGCCATAAACTTTAACATATTATATAAATGCTAGTTTATTTTTTATATTTATCAATTAATTTTCATTATTTATTATATTCAATTTATTATTTATTGCATGTTTGTTTTATTTATTATTTTATTAATTAATATTATGTATTATTATTTCTGCATCCCTACTACCAGATTCTTATATGCAATGGAAATTTGATAAATGGTTATTGCTTAATAGGATAAAGGGTGGTAGAGTCCCAGTGCCAACAGAAGGAAGTTGCCAGGATGTGACTCTGTGTTAGGTCATAGACAACATGCATTAAGAAATGTGTGTTCAGGGGGCAGCTAGGTGGCTAAGTGGATTAAGAACCAGGCCTAAAGATGGGATGCCCTGGATTAAAATCTGACTTCAGATACTTTCTAGCTATATGACCCTGGGAAAGTCATTTAACCCCATTGCTTAGCCTTTACCATCTTCTTGGAACAAATACACAGTATAGATTCTAAGATAGAAGGAAAGGTTTTTAAAAAAAGAAATGTGTGCTCATTAGGAAATTCAAAGGTCCTCCACTGCCAGATATCTCAGGGGTTAAAGTGACTTGAGAGTCCCTGCAAGAACACCCACAACACTTGCAAAAACACAAGTTCTCAAAGGCTATACCAAAGGGCTAGAGTTCTAACAGGTCTAACCAAGTTGGAAAGGCTTTGAGACTGGAGAAAAGATCATAGTTATCCTGTGGAGAGAGAGAGAGAGAGACTTTTAAATCTTCGCAATACTTTATCCTATGGCCTAAGGCCACATTCTCTCTATGCTGACTTTATTGGGCTAAGACTTTACACTGGGAATGATCCCTAGAGTTTGTTTCTTTGAACCCTCAAATTCTTGATATTACTTCTCCAGCCTTAGATTACATAACAAATCCCTTTCTATTTTATTAAAGAGACTTCTTGTAATTTTTTTAAATGCAGTCATGAAATATGATGCTAGCTCTTGAGATTATGCCCATGAAACTCCAGAGTGAGTAGATATAAGATTTCTGAGCCTGAAAGTCTGGTAATACATGAAAAATGCATGTTCAGGAGGAAATTTGTGGCCAAAGATTCCTTCTTAGCTAGCAAAGACTCCTACAATTTGTATTCTGTTCATAGAGGAAGAAGTAAATATACAATGAAAATTGCCTATACCCTACTTCTGGGTCAGAATTAAAAGCTGGAGGTTAACATTTTCTGTCAAGAAAGAGTAAGGGACCTAAAAACAATATTGCCGTTGGTGACAAGGGTTTAGGGACCCTGAGAAATAATATTATTTCTGATCCAAAGAAAGCAGGAACCCTGAGAAACAGAATTTATTGAAATCTCATCTCTACTGCAGCCCAGGTGGACACTGACCATACCTCTCCCCAGATCACACCACCTTGGAAGTACTGAAAATTCACAAATTCCCCAAACTAGCTCTGAAAATAGCAATGGGAAAAAACCTAAAGCTTTAAACTTTACTCTCCTTTACTCCCCTTTAGGTAAAGAAAGGAGAGCAAAGGAAGAGGACCAAAATGGCACCACAATATGGATGTCAATATACAGTGTGTCTGATTGTGATTGATTAGACCAATGTGAACTCAGAAGGCAACCATAGGTCAGAGACATATAGACTATGAGAACATTTGGAATGGAAATGTCTCTAAATTTATGCAACTCACATTTCTTTTGAGCGACTGCAACTCTGCTTTGTTCATCAAGCACAGCACTTTCTTTGATGCAGGTATGCCATGCTGGACAGTCCTATGCCAGTGATTCCCATGACTCACAATTTATATAAAAGTTCTTCAGAGATACTTTGAGAATGTTCTTGTAGCTGACCACTGTGTGAGTGTTTGCTTTGCATGACTTTTCTGTAAAACACCTTTTTAGGAAAATGTGTATTTGGTATTTGAACAATGAGGACAGCCCATCAAAGCTGTGCTCTTTGCAGTAGATTTTGAATGTCTGGCAGTTCAACTCAAGAAAGGACTTTGTTTCTGGTACCTTATCTTTTTAGGTGACCTTCAGAATCTTAAGATAATTCAGATGGAAGAAATTTAATTTTCTAGCCTGGCACTGATATATTGTCTGAGTTTTATTGACATAAAAAAATGAGGTCAGTCCAGTGGCTCTGTAAACCTTTAGTTTGATAGGCAGCCTAATAACTCTTTTCTTCCACATTTTCCATTGGAGCCTCCAAAATACTAAGGTAGGTCTACTAGCAGCAAAGCAACGATCCAGGACAATTCTGAAGGACTTATGAGAAAGAATGCTATCCACAACCAGAGAAAGACCTGTGGGAGTAGAAACAGAAGAAAAACATATTATTGATCACATGGTTTGATGGGTATATGATTGGGGATTTCATCTTTAAAAGATTATCTTATTGCAAATATTGATAATATGGAAACAAATTTTGATAAATGACACATATAAAATCCAGTGGAATTGCTCATTGACTCTGGGAGGGTGGAGGGAGGAGAGAAGGGAAAGATTATGAATCGTGTAACTATGGAGAAATAGTCTAAATTAATTAATTAAATAAAAATTTTGAATAAAAATAGATAAAAAATAAAATACATTTCAACAATAAAAAAGTATACTGCCAAAGTAAGTGAACTTATCGATAGCATTTGAAATTTCTCCAATTCAGTACCAAATCTTAAACTGTACCATAAAACAGTGATCATCAAAACAATCTGGTACTAGACAGTGATTCCCAAAGTGGGTGCTACCACCCCCTGGTGGATGCTGCAGCGATCCTGGGAGGCAGTGATGGCCACACTTTTTTTGTATTACATTCTATTCTGAGTTCAATAAATAGTTTCATAATTTCCAGAGGGTGCTAAGTAATAAAAAGGAAAGGGGGCAGTAGGCCAAAAAAGTTTGGGAACCACTGAGCTAAGAGATAGCCAAAGACCCCAGCTTTTAGGATGAGAACCCACTATTTGATTAAAAAAACTGCTTAGAAAACTGAAAACCAATATGGAAAAAAATTATGTTTAGATCAATATCTCACACCCTATACAAAGATGAGTTCAAAATGGGCATAAGATTTAAATATAAAGAGTGATATTGTAAGTAAATTAGGTGAACATGGAATAGTATACCTGTCAGATCTATGGGAAAGGAAAGAATTTAAGACTAAGTAAGAGATAGAGAACATTACAAAATGTAAAATGAATTATTTTGACTATATTAAAATAAAAAGGTTTTATGCAAACAAAACCAATGCAACCAAAATTAGAAGAGAAGCAACAAACTAGGAAAATTATTTGTAACAAAATTCTCTGACGATGTCAATAGTACCCTATATTTGCTACCTTCTAATTCTGAAACTAGATAATATCAGAGGACAATCAAGAGAGCTTAATGTTACAAAAACTCAGAGAGGAAAGAGCATAGAGGAGAGGATAAATGATTTCCATAATGATGAAGATTCATCAAAAACCATGGGTTTGCCAATTAAGAAGTCAAGTGCAGCTTTGGAGAAAGCAATTTCAGTTGAATGATGAAGTCAGAAGCCAAATTACAATGTGCAGAGAAGTGAGAGGAAATGAAATGGAGGCAGAGTGAATAGCTTTTTAATGAGTTTGGCTGAGAAAGGGAGGAAAGCTATAGGATGATAGCTTGAGGGGAAGGTAGGAATTAGTGAAAGTTTTTTAAATATGGGGAGACTTGAGCATGTTTGAAGGCAATAAGGAAGAAACCAGTAGACAATGGGGTGTTTAAGATTTTAGATAGAGGGAAAAGCATTGAGGTTGCAATTTGTTGTTGAAGACAGAAGGAGATAGATTAAATGGTCAAGTAGAGAGGTTGGTCTTAACAAAGAGACCTCTTTATCAGAGACTGAAGAAGAAGAGACAGTTGAAAGTGCTATCATGGAGTTCTGAAATGAAAATAGGAGATCTTATGTCAAATAGCTTCAGTTTTCTTAGTTAAGTAGGAGAGAAGGTCCTCAGGAAAGAAGCTGAAGGCTTGTGAAAGAAACAAAAGGCTATAGCTTCTGTGTGTGGAACTTATTATCTGTGTAACCTTGGGGAAGTCACTTAACCCACTTGCCTCAGTTTCTTCACTTGTAAAATGAGACAGAGAAGGAAATGGCATCCACTCCAGAATCTTACCAAAAAAATCCACTACCACCTAACTCCAAATGGGGTTACAAAGAGTCAGATATGACTGAAAGGACTCAACAACAATATAGTTTCTGTTAGGAGTGATATATAGAATCAATAAGGCAAAAATAAAAAGGTTGCCTTGCTGTAATGAAGGCATAGTAGAAGTTGGATAGCATGAAATAATAATATACCCACTCGGTACATTGGTAGGAATTACTTTAGCTCTATTTAGTAGCTCAAATGGAAGGATGGAGGAAATACATAATGAGAATAATCTATGGCTGGAATTTGGCAAGAAATGAGTAATAGGACAAGGGGGATAGGCAAGAGATTTGAGGGCAAATGGCAAGGTTGAGTTGAAATGGCAAACTATTGAAGTCCAATTGCAAAAGAAATGTGAAGTCAGAATAGCAATAAAGGCCTGAGAAAATACTGAAGGATGAAGAGATTAGTGATCTAGACAAGAAGTATATCTCCAGACAGATGAAAATGTAATTAGGAAATGTTTAACAAAATAAATTTTAAAAAATAGAAAATACAAATTATTGTTTTATAAATCAATAGGTGCCTGAAAGGATCAATTGTATTCGTTTGACACCACTGTTCTATATGGGATGACATAACCTCACAACTAACTCTGTCTATGATCTTAGTGTAGCCTCTACTCTCAGACTACTGAACTCCTATTCAGATTCATGAATCCTTAAAGGACAGAAGACTATTTCTCTCCTCAGAAACCTAATGGTAATGCTGAGGAGGATGGACTTCTCTAGTACTGTTGTTCTTAAGTTCCCACTAAGGGTCTTCCCATTGATTATCAACCATTAGCTTCAATTAGCCTTTAGGAACAAAGACATCTACCAAAGAAGTATAGTTAGAACAATTTATGCAAAAGACATTCCCCCCACAAAGTCTGAGGCACATTTTCCCACCAGAACACAGCCCCCCCCCAAAAAAAAGAAGAATGAGTGAACAATGTACTCGAGTTAGAAAACATATGTTGCCAACAGTAAACCCACAATTGCTGGTTACCTGAAACTCTTTCTTGATTCTATAGCCAGCATTCTTTTCTTATCGGAAGGATCATACTTTTAGCAGCTGCTTCCTGTGTTGGGTGGTTATCAAAACCAATCTGTCTGTGTCTGTCCATATTCATCTTTAGTGTGTCTCTCTCTATGCTCCAGGTCGGATATATTTTCTTCTATTAAAAAAAATTCTTTATCATGGATGCTACTAATGGAGATGTATAGGGCAGGTAGGGAGAAAGAAGAGGAAGAAAGAAACTTTCTCTTCCCTTCAAGACTGGTTCCCTCTTAGGGGTTTGGTTCAAATTGAAACCCTCAGCTCCAGAACTGTAATCTTCACTGCTAGCCTAGACCTCTCTGGCCTGAGTTCCCATATGGACATGATTGCTTGTGCTACCCAATCGCACCACCTTGTAAATAATCTTGCTTATACACTTAAAACTTCTTGACTATTGATGAAATTATTGGAATTAGTAGAAAACCCCATTCTTATATTAAAATCATTCCATCTAAGCTCAGTGATATTTATCACCAGGATGGCTAAAGGGTGGTGAATTTTTCAGGAAAATAAATTCATAATTCATCTTTTAAAGTATTAACAATTATGATTGGGATTGGTGGAGAAAGGTTCCATAGCAACGGAAATACAGATACCTGAAGTTATAGGAAAAAGAAAAGAAGAAAATTGTGGAAATTATTGCCCAAATTAGATTGGGGAAAACAAAGTCAGTGTGCAATAAAATACAGAAAGAATAATGTGGCTTTCAGATGACAAGTACTTTTTTATCTGACTCTTTGCAAGCTGTAATCAGCTGTTAAAATAAAACACAGCACCCCAGCCTACCAGAAAACATGAACCTTTGTGCCTTTTTCATAAAGTAGGAACAAAGAGGTTTTTGCCAAGATGGTATGTGCAGAAATTCTAAAACTTGTTAGCAATGCCAGTATCCCCTGAGGCTAATCACATATTCCAGGACAGGCTCACAGATTAGTGGAAACAAGTTATTTTATGCATTTTGTCTTTGGTTGGGAGAAGAAAATCCACAGTGAATAAAATCAAAGGGGGGAAATTAACTGTCAAGTAAATAACTGGCCATTGGTGGCATATGACATTAACCGAGATGGTAGACAAATGCCATAGTACTTTAAGTTCCTCTGGCCAGCTTCTTCCTATTTAAAAAAAAGTTGACCTTGCCCATCTATAATTTTAATCAACATCACTAATATTAGCAAAATCAAGGGCATATTTTGTCAGGTTATATCAACCTGAGGTTTGGGCTTGGCAACAGACTATATATAAGACAAAATGAGTTTGCAAAGATTCATTACCAGATCGGCTACAGCAGAGGCATAAATATTTTCAACCATTGCTGCTTCCAAAGACCATAAGCAAAAAATTCAATCAGAGTTTGGAAGCAATAAAGGCTTGGAACAATCCAAAAAACCATATATAAAATACCATTTATGCCAGTAAATCAAAGCAGTCATTGTGCTGCAAGGCTATAATGGCCAAAAGAAATATTTCCTTATTGCTGATAAAATTCTCAGTCCTTTTTCAGAGGAGAGCCCCTATTCTGCAAGAGACTAAAAGCTTTTTGCTTTGATTTTAGTTCAGAAGAAAAGGGAAAGTATCTAAAATATACCTGGAGATTTCAATATACTTGCCCATATTTCCATGTATGTTTATTGAAAGTTTCTTTAAAATCTCAGTACTTATATTTGAGGATAAGAGAAGAACTTATGAATTAATAGGAAATAGAAGGCATTGTGATATATAAAATGAATAATTTTGAATACTTTTTAATTTGATAAAATAATTTGATAAATTTGATAAAATAATTTGAATCAATTAAAATGAAAAAGTTTTATACAAGTAAAAGTAATGTAGACAAGGTTAGAAAGAGATCAGTAAATTAGGTGAGGGAAATTATATAGTTTCTCAGAGGGGTCTCATATTTAAAATATATAGAGAATTTTGTCAAATATATAAGAATATGAGCTATTCCCCAAATGGTAAATGTTGAAAAGGTATGAACAGACAGTTTTTGGATGAGAAGCCAAAGCTATAAATAACTATATGAAAAAATGTTCTAAATCATTAATTAGAGAAATGTAGATCAAAAGAACTCTGAAATATCATCTAACACCTATAAGATTGGTTAAAATGATAGAAAGGCAAAATGACCAATGTTGGAGGGAATGTGGAACATAGGGACATTAATACATTGTTGGTAGAACTGATCCAACCATTTCAGAGAGCAATCTGGAATTATGCTCAATGAGTTAGAAAACTGTGTATACGTTTTGACCAAAGGATACCACTATTAGATCTCTTTCCTAGAGTGATCAAGGAAAATGGAAAAGAAATTATATGTTCTAAAATATTTATAGAAGCTATCTTTGTAATGGCAAAGAACTGGAAATGAAAGGGATGCCTTGGGGAATTGCTAAGCAAGTTGTGACATATGATTGTGATAGAATACAACTATACCATAGGAAATGATGATCAGGTTAATTTCCCTAAAACATGGAAAGACCTATATGAAATTATGAAGAGTGAAATAAACAGAACCAAGAGAAAATTTATATAGCAACATAAATATTGATTGAAGGATGGCTTATTTATATCCTCCAAAGAAAGAAGTGATAAATAGAAATGACACAGTTTTATATATACATTTATCCTTTTGTCAAATGATGCCTCTCTAATGGGGGAGAGGAGGGAGACAAATAAATAAAAATACCTTTAAAAAAGAAAATATGGGAGTACTTTGTCTTGACATACCTAGCCTTCTGTTTTGACTTAGATTGCATTTTAGAAAGCAGTTGACCTAGATAATGCTATGCAGCTGTATTTATACTCAGATGCACCTTGCTCTAAGAGGCTCTGTGGAATAATGGTTAAAGGGATAGGTTTGGAGTCAGGATAAGTTGGGTTTAATTCCTGCTATACATATAGGTAGGCAGAGCAATGGATAGAGCACTAGACTGTCAGGAATACCTAAGTTGAAATCCTACCTCAAACATAAATTGTGTGACCCTGGGCAAGTCTTTTCATCTCTCAGCTTCAGTTTCCCAAACTGATAAATAGGGATAACACTAGAACCTACCTTCCAGAATTATTGTGATAGTAAAACTAAGATAGTATTTGTAAAGTACTTTGTATACCTTAATCTATTAAATAAATGCTATCATCATCATCATCATTAGCAGCCTCTCAGGGTGCCAGGCAACAAGATTATACGATAGAGATGAGTTCCCTGTTTGAATAGATGGAGTAATTTTTCCACAGTGGAAATTCTCTACATTGGTGACATTACAAGTCTAGCTTCCTCTCTATTCCTTACCCCAAAGAAAAATGCTACAATAGCAAACACTTCATTTTAGACACCTAATAAGCTCCTGAAATTTATGTGCAAACTGAAACTTTATAAATCTAATTATATTTTAAATGCACTATGATGTCTCACTATTTAATGAAATCTTCTGATAAGTCATAGGATCACTGGTGTAGAACTGAATGGGACCTCAGAGGCTATATTATCCATTCTTTCCTTTACACATGAGGAAATAGATAATCAAGAGCATGATATGATTTGCTTAAGGTCATATGAGTAGGAGTAAGCGTCAAAAGTGGAATTTAAAACCAAGTCCTAGAAACTGCCAAACCAATATCCTTTTTAAGACTAAAACACAGTCCTAAGTTCTTATTTTGAAGCAAATAATCACCACCTAATTTATCTAGATTTTTCACATATATTGTATTAATATTTATTGTTATATTTGCTTGCTCAATTGTTTACCCATGCATCTCTAGTCTAATTCTTTGAGGATTCTGTTGAGTATTTACTCAAAAGGACTACTGCATATAGAGAAAGAATATAAAGAGATTCAAAGCACCACAGACACAGATATGCATTCCAAGTGCATAGAGACTGAATTTATTGAATGAATGACATGTCATATCAGTACACCTATGGGTCAGCTATGAGACAGGATGATTACTGTCAAATGCCAACATTCCTCTGAATCAGATTGGGCCACATGAGTTAAGTGAAGGCAAGGTACCAAGAAGGAATGAAATTCCTTTTTTTTTTTAAGTTTATTTATTGAATTAATTAATTTTGGGGGCAGCTGGGTAGCTCAGTGGATTGAGAGCCAGGCCTAGAGACGGGAGGTCCTAGGTTCAAATCCGGCCTCAGACACTTCCCAGCTGTGTGACCCTGGGCAAGTCACTTGACCCCCATTGCCTACCCTTACCAATCTTCCACCTATAAAGTCAATACACAGAAGTCAAGGGTTTAAAATTTAAAAAAAAAAAAAAAAAAAAAAAAAAAAGAAAGAATTAATTAATTTTGAATGTTTTGCCATGGTTACATGATTCATGTTCCTTCCCTCCCCTCTTCCCACCCCTTTTTAATTTAATGTATGTCATGTAGAAAAGACCCACAAAAAAACCAGATGTGGAAAACAGATTAAGAAGAGATAGTTTAAGCAAAATTGGACTGTCTGAAATCCATTACCAAAAAACAAAGTTGGATATCATATATAGAAAGATAATGAAAAATTCTTGCCTTCATCTGTTAGAACTAAAGGGCAAAATGAAAAGATAGAAAGAATCTGAAGAAATAGACCCAGTGGAGTGATTAAAGAAAAAGCCATGCCCTAAAAGATTCCAGAAGGGGAAGAGTTAGGAAAGAATGGTTCTAGCCTCATGAAGTTGGGGGCCAGAAAGAAATAACTAATCCCCTTCTCCCAAGCACAATAGCACCTATGCCATCCAACTGCTCAGTCTGGGTATTTTCCATAAAGAAGTTGTCAGGACCTTCTCAGAAATTTTATAAATGCATTCTTAACCAAAAGCTGTGTTCTCTTTGGAATTTAAAAGCAGTTAAAAAAGGATCAAATATTTCTTCTGGAATAATTCTTGTTGCATCCTTAAATCTTTTTTAGTATATGCCCTGCTAAAGCAAACACTGAATCTTTTCATCTCGAAGGACAACAGGTGAGTCTGCACCTTTAATTTATAAAACATTGTTCTTTGCTTTAGAGGATAGTATTCAAACCAAAGATAAAAAACTTCAAATGAATGTTCCACAATTAACCCTTCAAGCTTTCAAACCTTGTAATATATATACGTATATATATTGTTAAACTGCAAAGGCAAAACTCCTAGGAAAATCAGAGTCAAATTATAGTTTCTAATTTAAAAAAACCTACAAATAGGCATAAATAAAGAGTTTTAGTACTGAGAAACTATAGTCAGCATTGCACAAGATTTAGAAGATACCACTAGAAACAGAAAAGCATGAAATATGGTATTCTAAAGGCAAAAGATACATCTAAAAATAATTTACTCTTAAAAGGTGAATTTAATCCTTTGGAGAAAAAATGAACTTTTAATAAAAATAGAGGGCTCGCAAACATTCCTGATTAAAAGATAAGAGCCTAGTATCAATTTTATAATAAATTTCAATGGATTTGAAAGAAACATAAAAAAAAACTAAGTACAAGTGAGAATCTGAATGGATTTTATAAGAATGAAATGTTTATACTATAATGGGTTGGGGAATATTTACACATGTTCTCCAAGAATCCTATATGTCATCAGGTGTCATAGAAGAAGTCAGAGAACTAGAGGGTCTAGGAGTGATTTTGTTATGTTTTAATTACCTTAAAAGAAGAGAGGAGAAAAGGAACATACTAAAGAGGAAAGAGAGATAAAGGGGAAGGAAACTTATTAACAATCATCCTGTAAAAGTTGAAGACTATGGAGGCAAGAAGGAAAGAGTGTGCAAAGGTACATATTACTTGAATATATGAACTAGAGGAAAGAATAAACAGAGACTTGAGTGCAAAAATACCTTTCACTCAAAAGGGAAACAAGAAAGAATGGGGAGAGAGTAATGAGGAGAATGCGTCTACAGGAAGGTATTGCCTTACGAAGTACACTAACTGTGGAGTGTAAATGGAAAAATAGAGTTTTAAAAGGAAAGAAAAAAAGAACAAGGACCCGTGGTTGGATTCCTGGTGAGGGATAGACAAAAGGATCTGGGTAGCAGAAGCAGATGACATCAAATCTAAAGCACTGAGTTTGAACAAACTCTTCTCTTATTACCCTCTTCTTCCTTATAATAATGGATGGGAAAAAAAGAGAAGAAAAAGTATAAGAGAATAGAATAGAAGAAAATGTATAATAATGTATCATAATTGTGAGTGTAAATGGGATGAGAATAGTAGAATAGACTAGAAAACAAGATCTAACATTAGGTGGCTTACAAGAAATACACAACACATAAAAATTCACCTGAATTAAAATAAGATGCTTGAATGAAATCTATTGAGCTTCACTTCGGGTTTTTTTAAAAGGCAAAGTTATCAATTATGATTTCAGATAAGTTGACAAAAAATAGATTTGACTAAAAGAGATAAATAGAAAAAGTATATCATGATGAAAGGTACAATAGACAATGAATTTGTATCAATACTGAAAACACACATGCACTGAATAGCATAACATCTAAATTTTTTTTAAGAAGGAAAAACTAAATGATTAATAGTAATTTGCCACATATATAGACAGCAAAACTACAGTGTAGGAAACTTTAGTGTACCCCTTTCAGAGTAAGACAAATCTAATGAATGACATAAATTAGAACCTGAATATGAATAGAAAAAACATTTACAGGAATATACTGGTTTAAGCATTGGCTCTTCAAAAATATTTGCATGTTTTTAAATTTAATCTGCATCATTAACACTTTCTTAAGTATAGACAATCAACAAAAGAATAAATCATGCCCCAGTTTGTAGTGATAGTAGATTTCTGAGGTACAAATGTTTACACTGAAAATCTAACAACTGGCTTTTGCAAGTCAGTTAAAGTCAGCTCCAGTACACCCCTATTAATTATATTTTTATAAAGAGAACTGGTAATCTCACAGAGAAAAAAGTTTCAGTTGTGTCACAAGGTTGAAAACTAGATTATAGGAGGTTGAGAAATTAATGGTTGTGAAAAAGTAAAGGTAATAGATATACATAGCTTTTTCTAGAATTTTAACCATGAAAAAGGGGAATAAGCGAATAAGCATTTATTAAAGCACATTTATTAAATGTGCCAGAAATTGTGCTAAGCAATTTGCAAATATGATCTAATTTTAAAATATTTGAAAGAGGACACATATGTAATATATATTAAATAGGACTTTTTTCATCATTCTGTGATTGAATTCTGAGTAGCACCAAAATGCTGGCATGGGTTATCATTTGATGACTTTTGTTTTCCAGTTTCATCTTTTAAAAATCTAAATAATCAACATTCCCCCTCATATGAAAGTATCTATATCGATGTCTATATCTGTGGCTGTGTCTATATGTATGTGTATAAATATCCATGTGAATGCATATGTATATATGTAAATGTATGTGAAGATGCAAATTCATTGAAAGTTGGAACTGTTTCATTTTTTTCATTCTTTGTTTTTAAATCTCTATTGTCTGACACAGTTCTTGGCACACAGTAGATACTTGTCTGATGCTTGTTTTAAGTGTAATTACTGTTCTTGAAATTTATGTATATTGCCACCAGATGGCAGGAAGGGACCATCTTCATTTAGTCTAAATAACATGCATCTTAACTAATAATCAAGAAAGGGACAGAGAAATTAATGTTAATAAAATATCCCTTCCATTCTAGAACTCAGCTCCTTCCCTTTTCTCTCCTCTCTCCCCTTATAACCAATTAAAAAAGAAAAGTATTCTCTTCCCTTCCTCCACTGTAGCTAGTTGATTTCATCTATACCCCAAAAGTTCAGACTTCTGAGAAAACTCTACTTCCTCAGCATTTCATAATAGTTTTACATTGATCTAGTCTTGTAAGGCTTTCAGAGCACTTTACAGACATGATCTCATTTGGTTTTCACAATAGTCCTGAAATCCAAACCTACCCAAGGCTATATTTAGGGAACAAGCATTTATTAAGTACCTACTATGTACAGAACACTTCGCTAAAACAGGTAGGAACTGTTATTATCCTCATTTTATAGATGATGAAGCTGGAACTCAGAGAAATTGAGTGATTTGCTCAGATCACACAACTAACAAGCTATATTTAGTATTTAGTGTCTTCCCTGACTCCACGTCCTGCTTTCCGTTTACTACGTAACACTGTCTCTTGGTGCCATCCATGGTTTGAATGCTATTCACATTATATTCACTCAAATACAGGGTTTCTTAATATCTTTATATTGTAGACCCCTTGGGCAGATTAGAGAAGCCTATGGATACCTCAGAATCATGTCTTTAAAAATACAATAAAATGTATAGGATTACAAAGAGGAAGGGAGCATTTATGTAGCACCTGCTAGGTATCCAATGCAGCACTTTTTGCAAATACTAATTAATTTGATCCTCATAAGCACCTTGTAAGGTAGGTGCTGTTTTACAGTTGAGAAAACTGAGGCTGTGACTCATCCAGAGTCACATAGCTAGTAAGTAACTGATTTGAATACAGATATTCATTATTCCTCACCATTGTATAGCAGCTGCCCTAAAGGAAACAATTATGCAAAGAAAACCAAATATCTTATCAAAATATTAAAAGAATAAGTTCATGGATTCTAGGTGAAGAAACCTCTGATTAGGTTGTTTTAGTATACGATAGTAAAACCAATCAATTTTATATTGCTATGGATTTCCCTGAGGTTCTTTGTAGCATTCAAGAATCAAGAGAATAAATGTGACATGTAAACTGAAGTTCTGACAAAGTATTAAGAAGCAGGCAGCTAGAGCTGCCATACTGAATCCAAAGACAAGTCATGCCAGTCTTATCTCCTTTCTCTTTTTGGTTGGGGTCATCAAGTTGAGTAGATAAAGTAAACTGCTATTGTTCATATCCTTAAACTGATTCTCTCTCCTGCTTATAAAGGAGGTGGACATTAAGGTCTAGATGAGAATAGTAAGATTGAAAAGTCAAACCCAAATGGTAGCCATTAGTGGCTCCATATCAACTTAGAAGATGTCTAATGGAATCCCATTGATCCTGTGTTGTTTAACATTGAATTATAGGTTCATAGATTTATAGTCAACAGGGACCTAAGAGGCCATTATTTATCAATCTCTGGTGAAGATAGAGTTGGCATGTATATAATATTTTCAGATGACACAAACTGGGAGGAAACCTAATATGGTGCATGACAAAGTCAGGATCAACAACAATATAATATTTATGTGATAATATGAAATAAATGTTGTAAAATATAAACAATTCTTATTGTATAATAAAAATTAATAGAGAACATTTCTCACCTTTTTATGGCTTATTGTAAAGCAGAAGTTCTTAATCTGTGGTACCATGGATAGATGTCAAGGGGTTGGGGAACTTGAAACTTTTAATATTTTGATAATTATTTCAATAGGAATGACTTCTTTTGCAAACTTATATTTTAAAACTTGATTTAAAATCATTATTCAGAGAAAGAGTCCATAGGAGTCCAGGACACAAAAGATGTTAAGAATCCCCATTGTAAAGTGACTTCCACCCAAAGTTGCCACTACTTAAGTATCAAAAAGTCATTTCCAAGACCATGAATATTGAATATCATTGCTATATCCTTATACCACTTTCTTCTGAATGCAGCTATTGGGCAGAAGTCCTGTCTCTGTCCTTCTGCTTTGAGAGGTTTGCTGCTTCTGAATTCCTTCCCCTTAGAATACTGTGGATTCCCTTTCTGTAGTGCTATTTAGTCCTTATCCTCTGGGAGAATTAATCCCATCTGAAGTCCCTCTTCATTCACATTGGAGTCATACTGCTGGTGAGCACTGTCTAAAAGATACAGGAAATGGCATCTTGGGAGTTCCACAATCATCTTGAAAGATATCAAAGATTATTTTGAGTAGGTCTTCATTTTTATTCTTCTGAGATATAAGTCCATGAAATCAGTCAGTTTCTAGAAAACAATTCTTTTTTCTTCAGTAGCCTTGTGACTTCCTTCAATATGCTATGTAGTGCTTTGGGAGTGGGTTTACTTGAAGAATCTACTTGTTCAGAGCAGGCTTTATCAACAATGGGGTGATTAGCAAGAGTTTTAAGATTTGCACTATTTTCACTCAGTAAATTCATTCACCTAGAAAAGTTTAGAGAACACTATCTAAATTTCTCTCTTTTTCTTTTTCTCTTCTCTTTCTCCCTCCCTCCCTCCTTCCTTCCTTCCTTCCTTCCTTCCTTCCTTGACCCAGGCTCCTCATTTGGCCGGAAGTGCATTTGCCACTTCCAAGTCTAAAACCAGTCAGCATGGTAGCTTTAACATACTCCATTTTTCCAACCTAGAAAGGTTTGCCCCTCCTTAGGCAGACTAATGGCCCCTTTGCTCCTGAGGACCATCGTATTAGTGCAAGATTTAGTATGAATGGACACTTCACAGACTTTAGCCCTAGGGCAAATCAGAACTACTCAAAGGATCCACTAGTCTCACTATCCCCCAGATAGCAGGGATTGCTGGAGTCTCTTCTTTCACTATTATATTAAATAAAAATAAGATAATTTTATTGCTATAATTATAGTAATCATTTATGTAGCATTTTAAGGCATACAAAGAACTTTGCCTATGTTAATTCATTTGGTTCTTACAAGAGATATCTAAGTAAGGTGCCATTATTATCCTTGTTTTACAAATGAGGAAACTGAAGCTGAGAGAAGTTAAGAAGACTTGTCCATGGTCCCAAAATTAAATCTCAGGTCTTTCTGACTCCTTGATATTAGTGCTCTATCTACTGTGTTAATCATAAAGTCCTCTGTAGATATCTGGAAATTTCAGCATGCTTGCAATCTGAACATTCCATGCTACATAATGTAGTAATAATAATAATAATAATAATAATAATCAATAATAATTACCATTTATCTAGTGCTTTAAGGTTTGCAAAGCATTTTATATGTGCTAACTCCCTTGATCCATGATGTAGGTATTATTATTCCCATTTTACAGATAAAGAAACTGAGTCTTAGAGGTTAAGCTACTTACTCAAAGTTATCCAGGATTTTAACCAAGGTCTTCCTGACTCCAAGTCCAAACCTCTATCTACTGCTAGTAAGAGGAGACGTGGATCTCTTACTTCTCTCTCTAGACATTAGTATATCCTCTCATTTGAACAATACACCCAAATTCCAGTTTAGTTTTCTAATTTATAATGTATTGTAACTTCCTAAGTACTAACATTAAATTCTGCAAACCACAGACATATTAGAGAAAATATCAACTAGATATGACTTAGTATTTTTCTTTATTTAAAAATTTTTTAACATATCTAGGAAAACACTTCTGACTTACAGGTTTAAAAAGTTGAAATTTGTTTTGAAAAATATTGAGTTCTAAATTCTTTTCTTTGCTCCCACCTCTCCACTTCCCATTGAGAAGTATGAGAATTTGTTTTTCATAAACTATATTAATTCCTACATCCTATAGGGTCCTGGATTCCTACATTCCTACAGGGCCATGAAATAGAAAGGCTCCAATCCCTATATATCAAAAAGAGTTACTGAGTTGAAATCTTGGACATCAGGCACCAACCAGTCTACAGATTGTTTTAAATTTTCTTTTCCTTTAGGAATGTGTTCCTTTCACAAAGTCTGACAAACAGAAATATTTTACAATGATATTTTTCCTGTGTACTTGAGTCCCATGACATGGGAATGGAAAGGGATGAAAGTTTGACAGACTACCTTCTAATGAACTGTTTACCAATTAGAGATGTCTTGGGATGTTCAAGGGAGAAGCTACCTAATAAGCTGACAAAAGTGTATATGGGTACCTGCTCCAGGTCCATTGAAATCTTTGGCCATTCAAGTGGACCACTGACCTGTTTATTTTTTTATTGTTTATAATGCTGGTGTAATCAATAAATTGATATTTCTTCCTCAAAATCAGTCTCTTAAGATAATTTTAATCATAACAGAAGGCAAATGATGACTGATTATACATGTGAAAGTCATGCAAAACATTTTTATATTAGCAAGATTGCAAAAGAAAACGTTTTTTAAAAAAACAAGAAAATAAAGATAGTTTTTTTTTAAGTATGCTTCAGGCTGCACTCTTATGTTTATCAGTTCTCTCTCTGGGGAGGTAGATAGCATTTTTCATCATGGATTTTTTAGAATTGTCTTGAAATAATGTCTTGATCAGAGTAGCCAAGTCTTTCACAGCTGATCATTGTTACAATATTGCTGTAACTATGTACAAAGTTCTCCTGGTTCCATTCATTTTATATTACATCAGTTCATAGAAGTCTTCCCAGGTTTTTCTGAAACCATACTTTGTCATTTCTTATACTAATATTATAGTATGATTTCTTATAGTAGTATCAGACTATATATTATAATAGTACAATATAATTCTATTTCAATTATATACCATAATTTATTCAGCTATTTCCCAATTGATGAACATTCTCTCATTTTTCAGTTCTTTGCTGCCACAATAAGAACAGTCCTAAATATTTTTGTACATAGAGGTATTTCTCCCTTTTCTTTGATCTCTTTGGGATATAGTCTTAGTAATAATATTGCTGGTTTAAAGGGTATATGCACAATTTTCCAATCCTTTAGGCATAGTTTCAAATTGTTCTCCAGAATGGGTAAACTAGTTTACAATTCCAGCAACAGTGCATTACTGCTTGTTGTTTTTTTTTTCCCATGCCCTTTCCAGCCTTTGTAATTTTCATTTTTCTGACGTGTTAGCCATCTGATAGGCCCAAGGTGGTATCTTAGAGTTGTTTTAATTTGCATTTCTATAGACTAGGGTGATTTAGAGAATTTTTTTCCATGACTATTGATAGCTTTTATTTCTTCTTCTGAAAACTGTCTGCTCATATCTTTTGACCATTTGTCAACTGGGAAATGGCTCTTATTTTTAGTAATTTGGCTCAATTACTATTCTTAAAGTAGATTCCACTTTATATTTGAAAAATGAGGTCTTTATTAGAGAAATGCTATAAAAATCCACCCTGATCTCCCCCTTCCCATTTTTCTTCTAATTCTGGCTAGATTAATTTTGTTCATGAAAAAAACTTTTTTAATCTCATGTTTGACCTGGCAGATAGATTCAAGTTTTTTACATATGACAGTATTTTTTTAGCTTTTCTACAATGCTGTCATTCACTTCATAACTATAAAATGATTCACTCATTGCAGACACAAATATTCACTTCTTTTATTGAGATTAGAGAGAGGGGAAAAAAAGAGATTGAGAAAGAGATACATGATCTTGAGCCCAGTTCAGGTGCCATCTTCTCCACAAAGCCATCCCAGATGCTCTAAACTGTAAAAAGGAATTCTTTAATTTTTTTAATTTAACGGGGGACTTGGAGGTCCTCTTACCATAGATATGTGTATGCATTAACCAGCCCACAGTGACAAGAAGGAGGAACCATAGAGACAGGAAGTGAGATAGGAGAAGGTTATAAAAGGGGTCAAGCCTCTCTTGGCCGGCCTATCAGTTGCTGACAGGGCTGTCAGTTGCCATAAAGTTGGCTGCTGGACATGACTTGGTTGTAGGGATTGGTTGCTAGTGGTGTGGATTGGTGATTAGTTGGTGGTTGGTATTTAGTTGCTGGAATATAAAGGCAGGCCTGAGCTTACTGAGAGGGCTTTTGGCTTTATCCTTTAGAGGGCTTTTTTGCCTTTTGGGTTTTTGGCTTTTGGTTTGGATTGTTAGGTTTTTTCCCGTTCCTTGAAATTTTTGAAAGGAGGCTGTTCTTCACTGACAGACCTAATTGGGGTTGGATTAAACACTGATTGGGTTGGTTTTGATTGGGCTGGATTAGGTTAGAACTTTGTGGGATGGTTGTTATTAGCAGTAGTTATAGGTAAATATAGGCAGTTTTAGATAGTTATAGAATAACTAGCATAGATATTGGGAAATTTCTTTCTCTACCTCTTTCCTATATTTCCCTCCTTTATTACATTCATTTTACTATCTCTATTTTAATTAAAGTAATTGTTAATTGTTAAAAAAAACTGCTAGAAGTTTTCTTTTCTCTGGCTTAAAGGGATAATATTAATTTATAACTCCATTATATTCTCATTAAAACTTAAATTGTTAAAAGCTGCTCTCTTATTTTGTCAAAACCTCTATTTTAACCCTCACAAAACTGAAAGTTGTCCCTCCTATCACAGAATCTTAGAATTGGAAAGGGATGTCAATGGCAAATCTAGTCCATTCTATTTGTGAAAGGAGTCCTTGCTGTAACATATCGGATAAGTCATCATTCAGCCTGATGCAGAATTTCTTAACACACTTTGGAATCTCTACTTTATCCCTTTGACATTCTATCTTGTACCCTACTTATTACATGCTCCCTATTAGAGTGTATACTCTCTTCTTTGTTTCTCCGAGGATTACCACAGTTCCTTGCGCATAATCAGCAACGAACAAATAATCTTTTTTGTTGAATTAACTGAACTGAAATGAAAGGAATAAGATCCCCTTTTGCATGGCAAATCCAGCTTTATTCACTTCTAGGAACTATTTTAGGAAATCTTAAACTGATTCTTTTTTTTTTTCTTGATAGAAAAAGTACTGACCATGAAAAAATTCAGTATTATAACTCTCCTCCTCCAACGCTGCCCCTAAGAATCAAAATAGAGATCCCTCATATTACCATTCTGCTCATTGAAAAGGAAGCTTTGGATTTAACAAATTTACAGGTAAGTCCCAGGAGTTTTGCAAGTATTTTAGATGCTCCTTAAAAACACAAAACTATAAGGGCTGATTTGACCTCCTACCCTCTGAGATAATCTTTAATTTATTCTTTATTAATGCAAACATACAAGCAACTATGTGCATACTACATTTATGTATAATAGATATATGAATCTATACACATATATGTTGCATATGTGTATATGTATATGTATATACATTTATACCCAAATATATTGTATACACATTGTGGTTTGAATGTTGTCACTTCAGGGGGGCAGCTAGCTGGCTAGGTGGATTAAGAACTAGGTTTAGAGACAGGAAGTCCTAGGTTGAACTTTGATCTCAGACAGTTCCTAGCTGTGTGACCCTGGGCAAATCACTTAACTCCATTGCCTTGCCCTTTAAAGCTCTTCAGCCTTGGAAACAAACACAGTATTGATTCTAAGACAGAAAGTAAGAGTTATTAAAAAAAAAAAAAAGGAAAAAAAAGAAAAAAAAGAATGTTGTCTCTTCTGTTAGGCTATGAGCTATTTGAGAACACAGATTATTTTCCCCTTTCTTTGTATCTCCAGATATGTCTGGGACTTAAAAGGTATTCAATAAATATTTGTTAATTTTAATTTAACTTGACCTCTTAAGCAAGGAGAATACAATGGAAAAATAACTGATGTGCCTTAGTCGCTGGATTTATATGTATTAACTCTTTAGGGAAACTATGTTCATCTCTAATATCAGTGAAGTAGATAGGACAACATCTGGACTGAGGGGAGGTCTCTGTAACCATGGCTAAAAATCCAGGACTGGTGATCCCCATTGGAGCTGTGAGACTCTGAACAAGTCACTTAATCTTTCCTCACTTCACATACTGTCTCCCTAAGAACCATCTACTATATAATATATGTCAACCAAGTCAACCTTCTCTACTTTCTTCTGTATTTGAAACCTCTAGAAAGGAAATGACTTAACTATGGTCAGATAGGTCAGATCATAAATCTAGATCGCTGAAAGGACCTCAGAAGCCACATAATCCAACTCTCTAATTTTTCAGATGAGGACATTATGCAGGTGGAAAATTTGCTACATCTGAGCTACATTCCCAGCATCCTTTTAAGTTATGTCCTCATTTGATGTACAGGGGGTTGGGAGATAAATTTGGCTGAGACCCATGCTATGGGGCTCCTTTTTGGGAGCTCATGCTTTGCTTTGGTAAAGTGCTACAGGTGTGAGTTTTTGGCTCTCTTTACTTTGCTTACTTTACTGAAAGAATCATTTTCCTTTTCTTTTCCTCCTCTTTTTGTTTATTATTAAATTATACATATAATTTAACATGTATTCATTTAATAATCAATTTGATTAAATTAAATTAAATACGCATATGCACCTGAATAAATAAATAAATGAGTGAAAGGATATATATGCATATATATATGTATATATATATAACACTAGGAGTATTTATTCATTTTTACTCCTATAACACTAAAGCCCAGGGAGGTCAAGGGATTTGCCCAAGGTCAGACAGGTAGTAAGTCTCAAAGGTAATACTTGAACTCAGGTTATCTGACTCCAAAGACAGTGTTGTTTCATATAAAGCATGTCAGCTCCCAGGTAGTGAGCATAAGAACTGAGATTTGAATTCATATAATGAAACAGACACAGGGAAGTTAAATAACTTACGTTAGCTCTCGTAGGTAATGAGTGGTAGAATAGGGATTTGAACTCGGGTTTTCTGCCCAGTACTTTTCCCCACCATATCATAATTCTGCCTAATGGTGTGGATTAAAGAATTGGAAAGAGATGAATTCAGGGCTCCTAAAATGAGAGCACATCATTGAATCACAGATGTAGAACTTTAAGGAGACCTAGAAATCACATAGTCCACACCTCTCATGTTTGTGAATTCTTTTTTCCTTTTAATAAAACCTTCTTTTGTTACATTCCGTAGGGCCATGCTTCCAAGTCAGAGTTTCTGCCAGCCCTCAATAGAGAGACTTTCTCAGGTTTCTCTGGGCTCAAGAGAAAAAAAGTGCAACAGATCCCAAGAGTAACCCAAACCTTTGGTGCCTCAGGCACAAAGCAAGGGGGTGGGAGGAACACCTGAAACAACGGAATGCCAGTGAGATTTCTCCCTTTTTTGGCTTGAAGGAGAGCTCTGGGCTCAGATCTTCTCATGCTACTTCCAAAGCTGTGTTAAGAGAATTGTGGGCAGACAGCCTGGCATACCTGCTTTAGGAACCAATAAAGATACCCACCCCCGCCCATATGGTAGAATTGGGAAACATTGGAGATGGCTGACAGTCTGTAGCTCATCTAAATAATTTCTCACTCGCCTCCATATCTGGTGCCTCCTACTTTTCCAGCTTGATCTCATTACTCCTTCTTACCTTCTGCTTAGAACTGATACTTTCTAAGGCAAAAGAGTGGTAAGGGCAAGGCAATTGGGGTTAAGTGACTTGCCCAGGGTCACACAGTTAGGAAGGGTCTGAGGTCAGATTTGAACCCATTTTCAGACCTATGCTTTAAGGTTTGAGAAGCACTTTTCATATGTTATCCCACTTGATCCTCACAAGAACCCTGTGAGGCAGGAGTTATTATTATCTCCATTTTACAGATGAGGAAGGAAGGGCAGGCAGAGGTGCCAGTGACTTGCCTCAGATCACATAGCTATGAATTGTCTAAAGCAGGATTTGAACCCCTGAACTTCCTGGCTCCAAGGCTAACGCTCTGTCCACTAGACAGCAAACTCCTCAAGGACAGGGCCTGTTTTTCCACTTGTCCTCATATTCCCCAGTACTTAGGATCTTGTCCATCAAAAGTACTTAATAAAATCTTGTTGAACTGAATTGAATTGAATTGCTCAAATGGTATTATCTTTTCGATGGACTACATATATTATTAGAATAAAATTCAATTTCACTGCAACTGATAATTTCAGCATCAATCTCACTCTTTTTTGCCCAATGATGCCTTGGGTTGTTGTTTTTTTTTTCCTTTTAACTTAATCAAGGTCAAGTGATAAATTTTTAACAAACGATCACAGGTGTAGCTAGGTAACACAAGGTATCGAGAGCCAGGCCTGGAGATGGGGGTCCTGGATTCTAATTTGACCCCAGATACTTTCTCCCTGTGTGACCCTGGTCAATTCACTTATCCCCAGTTGCCTCCACCTTACCACTCTCCTGCCTCAGAACCAATACCTCATAGGGATACTAAGTAAGAAAGCAAGGATTTTTTGAAAAAGTGATCCCTAGGGCCTCACTTCATCAAAGAATCATTAAAGAAGAAAATTTTCTCTCTACAAGGGGCCCTAATGTAGTCTCAAATGATGTTAATTGCTTTATTGTCAGCATTATTTCACCATTACTGGTTACTGAGGAAAGCTGCTAGCCCTGTTCATTCATCTAGTCCCTGCTAGATGCCACTTTTGGGATTTCTGCCCAATACCTTACTGCTTGTTGGTCAATCAGTCAGCAAACATTTATTAAACATTTACTATGTGCCAGGATCTGTGCCAAGGATACCATGAAAGGCAAAAAAACAATCCCTGTCCTCAGGGATAAGATTTGACAATAGATGATATATTTGAGGTACAAAGAGTTGGGATTAGAGTGAGTGGGAGTCAGGATGGTTTGGAGTAGAAAAGGCTTGAGGCAGGGAGACCGGGTGATGAGGGATATAAACCATTTCATCTTCCCTCTTCACTCTCCTTCACTGGAAGTTCCCTCTAAAAGCAATGATTTCCCAGGCCCCCATTCCTAACATTTACTGCTTCGTTTATGCTTGAAATGAAATTAAAATGACCAGATGTGCAAAGAGGAGGAAAACAAGAGGAAAAAATATGGTAAATAAAAATGAGAAAGTAGATGGGGAATGATAGGGAAAAAAGGTGGTAGAGATTGGCCAAGAACTACCTCCGCTTCTCCAAGTGTGTTCAGTATTGTATAGTTGGAAAATCTTGAACCCCTGGAACTGCATTGCCCAGGATTCCTTTCTGTATTACCCACACTTCCTTTTCCTTTCTATTTACGTGTGTCTTTTGCGTGATTGTATATCAGTTTTGGGTAACGCCCTTCTAGAGCTCTCTTCCACGTGAAGTGAGTGGGGAATGTTCTCTGTGTTCTCTAGCTCTCTAGTTAAATACTAATAAATCTCTATAAATATTATACTTTGGAGATATTGAATACTAATTTTAAAATACACAGTATTATAGATCCCTCAAGTGTCTTAACTACACTGGGTTGTCTTGGTTAGGAAACTCCGACACATAGTCTGAGGTGGAGTACGCCCAAGAAGCCCTCTACTACTTTAGGCAAGAGAAAAGTCTTCCAAAAGTGAGGTTGCTCTGTTTAAATAAGCACAAGGTCTAGGACAGGCAGAAGACTCTCCACCAACCAGACCTCCTTGTCATTAACAACCCTAAGATCCATTGGTTCCAAAGCCTATGAAGCACCTGGAGCTGTGGAGTGCTTAGAGCTTGGTCAGACATCTAAGCTACCAAGGTCATCCTGACTTTCGCCTTGCCACTGGATTTTGATGACCCTGGAAGAGGATGAGGTTGATGACTTTGTGCAACTCTGCCTCCCTTGAGACCCATTCACATAAAAGTCAAGACATCACTCTTTGATGCCTTTGGTCCTCTTCTAAAAAGTAATGATGAATGACAAGAAGACCGAATCAAAATTTGCGTTTTAGATGTAGGTGTCTCAAACTCGTCATGTTCAAACTAGAACCCAATGTCTCTCCCTTCATCTGATATACGTTTCTCTCTTCCCAATGATTCTCTCATCTCATCTTCGAGAGTCTTATCCTTGCCTTGGAGTCATCCCCAACTACTCATTCTTATTCATTCCATTTATCCAATCTGTAATCAAAGCTTGTCATTTCTACCTTCACACACTGCTCATACATGCCCCCTTCTCTCTACGATTCTACTAAAGGGGGTCTCATCCCTCCTCAGCTGCACCATTGCAGTGGCCTTCTGACTGGTCTTTCTGTCTCTAGTTTCTCCCCATTCTGATTCATCCTCCCCATCAGCTGCCAAAGTAATTTTCTTAAGGGATAAGTCTGACCATTGTCACTCTTTATCACCTACTCAGTCAGCTCCATCAATCAGTTTCTCCTATTACTTGCAGGATCAAATACAAAATGCTCTCTTTGGCTTTAAAGGTCTTCATTTCAGGGAACTGTGCCATTCTATCACCACTCAGTCAGACCATTCCAATCCCTGACTCAGTTCTTTTTCACCAAGTTTCTTTCTGGTCTCTAGGCTTGCACTGCTTTGCTGCTTCATTGGTATTTCTTAGTTATTCTAGCTGCCTTTAGGACTCAACTCAAATGCTGCCCTCTGCTAGGATCTTTCCCCTGTTTTATGCCTTCCATTCTCAGGATGCCTTCCACCTACTCTATATCTTCTCCATGCCTAATTATTGACATGTTTGCCTACTGCCTGGGGGCTCACTGATACCAGGAACCTTGCTTTTGTAATTCTTTCCATTCCCAGAATGTAACAACGCCTGACACATTTTGTTATTGTTCGGTCATGTCTGACTTCATGATTCTATATGGTTTGGGTTGTTTTTTGTTTTTTGTTTGGTTTTTTTTTTTGCCAAAGATCATAGAGTAGTTTGCTATTTCCTTTTCCAGCTCATTTAAGAGATGAGGAAACTGAGGCAAACAGAATTAAGTGACTGGCCCAGAGTTATACAACTATTAAGTGTATAAGGCTGGATTTGAACTCATAAAGATGAGTCTTCCTGACTCCAAGTCTGATACTCTCTATACTGTACTATCTAGTTGTCCCACAGAGTGGCTGACACATAGTAAGTGCTTAATGAGTGCTTGTTCACTGACTGACTAACTGATCTTAGAATAGCAAGCAGTGTAGTTTGTACTGAATTTAAAGTTTTCAAAGGACAATATGTGGGAAAAGCCTAGAAAGGTGAATTAGAGCTGGGCTTTAGAAGACAAGCAGTTAGTAGCTGGGTGGCTCAGTGGATTGAGAGCTATACCTAGATATGGGAGGTCCTGGGTTCCAATCTGACTTCTGACACTTTCTAACTTTGTGCTCCTGGGCAAGTCACTTAACCCCCATTGCTTCTGCCTTGGAAATGATATTTTGTATTGATTCGAAGACAGAAGGTAAGGGTTTAAGAAAAAAGAAAAGAAACAGTTTCTATCACCAAGGACTTCATGGTCTATTGAGAAGGATATGTATTATGATAAGAAAATACAATATATTTCTGTAGAGTGGAGGAGGGGAGAGAACTAAGTACTAGGAAAATCTGGGTAGGCTTACAACAAGAGAAAGCATATATGCTAAGCTTTGAAGAGCAACAGGACAGCTTGATGGCTCAGTGAGAGCCATACCTAGATATGGGAGGTCCTGAGTTCAAATGTAGCCTCAGATATTTCCTACATTTGTGACCCTGGGCAAGTCACTTAACTCCCATTGCCTAGTCCTTACTGCTCTTCTGCCTTGGAACCAGTACACAGTATTGATTTAAGATGGTAGGGAAGGGTTTTTTTCTTTTTAAAAAGGAGCAATTGGGATTCTAAGAGGCAGAGGTGAGGAGGGAGGCCATTCTAGGCATAGGGCATAGCCTGAGTAAAGACACGGAGAAAAGAGATAAAACATTGGGTGCTGAGAACAGTACAAAGAGTCCATATCGGATTGAATATAGTGTGTGCTATGGAGAATAATGTGAAATAAATCTGGAAAGGTAGGAGAAAGCCTACAAGTCCATGCAAATGACTTTAAAAGCCAGAGAGGATTTTTATATTTTATCCTAGAGGCCAATGAGTCACCAAAGCTTCTTAAGAAAGGAAGTGCCTTGATTGATCTGGCAGCTGTGTAGAGAATGGAATGGAGAAGGAGTAGACTTTTGGCAGGGAGTTCATGTAATAAGCTGATAGAAAAGTGATGAGAGCCTGAATTAAGATGGTAGCTTTGAAGTAAAGAGGATGGATGCAAGATATATGGTGAAGGCAGAATTGACAGGAGGAGTAAGAGAAAGAGCCAAGTGTGATGCTGGGGTTGTGAACATGGGGGACAGGAGGGATGATGGCACTCTCAAAAGAAATAGGGCTCCAGCACACTGTTGCCCATTAGTAGCAAACATGAATTGCCATCACTAAATGCTAACGAGATTACAGATGGCATAGAAGAAAGAGTACTGACTGATCTTGCAGTACTGAAATTTCTTGCAGCCAAAGGCAAGTGAGCCTACCTTACAGGTTATTACAAGAAAAGTGGGATTTACTTGGGTCATTAGGAGGGGTATGCTGGCAAGTGTTTAACAAGTGGCTCTCCAAAACACTTTTTAAAAAGTTGATATGCTTTATTAGCATTTTCCCATTGCTTTCTTAAGTCCCAAGAGTCAACAACAGCAAAAAAGTAATAATAATAAACCAGACTCTAATCAGTAGCACTTACTGATTTCTGAGTTGTAAATGCTCATACTGAAATTTACCAAAAGGCTCCCATCCAAGATAATTCTAGCACACCTCTGGATTAGCACCATGCATATAGTCTCTGAGCCTCAATTTTCCCACTTATAAAATGGGAATAATGATACTTTTACTACCCTCCTCAGACTATTAGAAGGAATGTGCTTTGTAAACTTTATATTGCTATAGAAATAATAAAGTAGTTGCTACTGTAATCCTTCTTGAATTAAAATTTCCTTCTAGTTACTCTGTATGCCCAATAGAAATTCTAACTATGAAACTAAAGTTCTTCACTATCTACATCCAGAGAAAGAACTATGGGAACAGAAATGCAGAAGAAAAACATATGATTGATCATGTGGTTCGATGGGGATATGATTTGGGTTTTGATGTTAAAAGTTCACTCTATGAATACAGAAGAAAAACAACTGCTTGATCACATGGATTGGTGGGGATATGATTGGGGATGTAGACTCTAAATGATCACCTCAGTGCAAATATCAATAATATGGAAATAGATTTTGATTAATATAAAACCCAGTGGAATTGCACATTGGCTACAGGAGGGGGTGGAAGGAGGAGAGGGAAAGAACGTGAATCATGTAACTATGGAAAAATATTCTTAATTAATTAATTAATTAAATGAACTTTAAAAAGTTCACTCTATTGCATTTATGAATAACATGGAAATAGATTTTGAACAATGATATATGTATAACCCAGTAAAATTGCTTGTCAGCTCTGGGAGTGGGGGAAGGAAGAGGGATGAGAAATATAATGAATCAGGTAACCATGGAAAAATATTCTAAATAAATTTTAAAAAAAGAAAAGAAAAGAAAAAGAAACTAAAGTTCTTGGGACTGGGCTAATTGACTTTTAAGACCTTCCACTAAGCTTCATACAAGTTTCATCTTGCTCAGGATCTTGACTGAATAATTCAAGTCAACAAGCATTTATTAAGTTCCTACTATGTGTCAGGTGCTGTGCTAAGTGCTGAGAATGCAAAGAAAGGCAAATCATTATTATCTGAAAAAAAACAGCAATAAATGTGTAATCCAATGAATTTTTGGTCATCTCTCAAATTTTCAAGTTTTAGAGAGTAGCATCAGAATAGTTTGGAACTTTGTGACACAGTAGTTCTACCACTGGAGCCACTGACTGAGAAAATACCTTCGATATCGCAGAGCCCAGAACTAGTCTCCATATTTCAGATGTGGTCTGACTTGATTGAGAGTCGAACAAGATTTTCACTTTCCTCATTTTAGAAACTATACTTCCATTGATACATCTTATGTTTGCACTGGCTCTCCTGGCTGCTTTGTATCCCTACTGACTCATACTGAGTCTGCTAAAATCCCTAGGCAGTTTTTACATGAATGATTTCTAGCTATTTAGAGGCACCCAGGTGGTACAATGGATAGAGCATGGGCCCTAGTGATACCTAAGTTCAAATATGGCTTCAGATGCTTATTGGCTGCATACACTTAGGCAAGTCATTTAACATTACAATGTCTGCCTCAGTTTTCTCATCTGTAAAATAGGGATGATAAAAGCATCTTCACTTTTTTGGATTGTTATAAGAATCTAATAAGATAATATTTATGAAGCATTTAACAGAGTGCATAATGAATGCTTCTTCCCCTCCCTCTCTCTCCCCTATTGTCCCCATCCTGTACTTACAGAATTGTTTTTAAGTCCTTAATTGTTTAAGACCTTAAAATAAACCTCAACTGGTTTAAGGACCAGTACAATGGATATTATATCATCCAGTTGGAAAGAAGCAAAGTTAATGAGGGAAAAAATGGTAATAATGGGAGCCAGAATTGTAAAGTAAGTTTCAAATTGTGGAAGGTCTGGTAAAGAGTTCCATCTTCATCTAGTAGACAGCAGGGGGCAGTTAATAGGATTTAAACAGAAGAATGCCTTAGAAGACTGATTTGGCTACATTTTGAAGAATACTTTTCAGGAAACCAGGAGTATAGATAGGAAAATTGACTAGTTGGCTTGTTTGGTTAGAAAGAATAGAAAGAAAGGGAAGGTTGTAGGAAACATGGAGATCTTTGTGAATCCCATTTCTTTTATCCATTGTATTAGCCATTCTTTCTAGTTTTCTGATACCTAAAAATTTGGTAAGTGTGCTACCACAAAAATAATAATAATTGGGCTTACATAATATTAAAGATTTTCAAAGTTTTTTCTTCACCATCAATAAGAGCAGGAGGTTGATGCAAGTCAATCAATAAACATTTATTAAATGCCTACTATGCGCCAGGAACAGAGCTAAGCACTTATACAAATCTGAAAAAACAAAGATTGCCCCTGCCCTCAAGGAGTTTACAATCAAATAAAGGAAGACAACATACAAAAGAAATCTGAAAAGGTGGAGGATAGGAGAGATATCCAATACAAGGGCATAGTGAAAAAGTTAGAGAAGTTCTATGGTAGTACAGCCAGGTAAGAAATGAACTCTCCTTACGTGGCCCCATCTTCCAATCGTGGGGACGGAAGATAATGATAGAAAAGAGTACTGAATTTGGAGACATGGCATATGGATTCAAATCCCATCTCTGTTACTTATTACTTGAATGGTCCTGGACAAATCACTTAACCCTGCTATGCCTCAGTTTCCCCATATGTAAAATGGGAGTCCAATCCCAAATCCATGATCCTACTATGACAAGTATCTGGCCAAATCCAGTCTTTATAAATATGTGCAGTGTGAACAGCTGATGCAATTCCCACATGGAGCATGAGACATTCTGTAACTTGTTTCACTTCGCTAACCAGGTGGTGAAGAGAAAGACTCCTGATTGGTTTTTGTACTAGAATTGGAACTGATTCAAAGGTACAAACTGGTCAAAGAGACCTATTTCTATTTCCTGCCTGACTGCTATAAGACTTTAGAGAAGGAGACACCTCAGGCCTTTCTCACCTGGGACCCACATTTGACTCTTGAATATAAATCTATTGTTAGCTTCTTTGTTTGTGCTTCTTACTTTATGTGACAGAGTCCTGGAAATGGCTATGATCTTGTGAGCTTCAAAAGTTTGGAATATCAAGGCCTAAAAGTATGAGAGTCACAAATTTGCCAGAAGCTAGATGAAAATGAGCAAAGTTTTGAGTCACCCCTTTGATCCAACATAGGTGCCCAGCACCCAAGATGAGTTACATCCATCAACTGTGTTAAATATGAGGTGAACCTTTTGGGGAAACTATTATAAGTTTGAGCTCAGTCTCCCCAAGGGTCAAGGTGGCTTACATGAGAGTATGGCCCTCAATTCTGGGAGAAAATGTTTTATATTTCTGTTTATTTTAGTCTTTCAGGAAATATCCCTTTGAAAAGTCCATTGCTCTTGACTGGTTAAATTAATCTGGGGTACTAATCCCTTTTATTTAACATTGGGAAGAACACCCTGGAATGGGGACTTGTGACAAGAGCTTTATTTTTATTATTATTTATATTTATTTCAAATTATGTTTAATAACAAATTTCCACATAAGTTTTCTGAAGTTACATGATCCAAATTGTCTCCCTCTCTTCTTCCCTCCCTCTTCCCAGAGCTGGCAAGCAATTCAATCTGGGTTATACATGTATTATCATGCAAAATATATTTCCATATTATTCATTTTTTTAGGTGAACAATCTTATAAAATCAAAACCCCAAAACATATACCCCCAAAGAAGTGATAAACCATATGCTTCCATCTGCATTTCTACTCCAACAGTTCTTTCTCTGAAGGTGGATAGCATTCTTTGTCAAAAGTCCCTCAGAATTGTTCTGGGTCATTTATTGCTGAAAGTAGCTAAGTCTATCATGTTTAATCATTCCACAATATTGCTTTTACTGTTACAATGTTTTCCTGGTTGTGCTTATTTCACTCTGCATCAGTTCATGTAGGTCTTTCCAGCTCTTTCTGAAATTATCTTGTTCATTATTCCTTACAGCACTGTATTTTTATAAATTATATATTAATATAGATAAATATTTTAAGGTGTGGCTGCCAGGAATAAATAATTCAAATTGATTCCATAATTAAAATAGACCCAAGTCAGGATGGGTTTTATGGTGGTTTATTTACAATTAGGAAGGTAGAAGGTAGGGAAATAGAGAGAGGGGGAGGCTGGCCCCGCCCAGGAGGATAGAGGATTAAAAGGCTAATCAAATTAGGCTACAAGCCATAAGGCTTTAGCAATTAGAGAGGCAAGAAACCTACTTGAAGTAGAGAGTCTGGAAACACCAAGGTAGGCCCAAGTAAGTCAGCCTAACTTGCTCATGTGACAATTCAGAGTGGAAGCAGCCTGAGGTCTCACCAGAGATCCTTCAGCACCAAGTTCAAAGCAGGAACTGCCCCAACAGGAAGTTACCATCATACTTGAAGAGATAGTGTCTTTCGTCACTTCCTGTGGGTCCACCTCTAATTCAAGTGGACAAATGGCAGCCTCTACACTGATTTGGACTGCCCAAAGGGCAGTCCCCGTTCTTCATTTGTTACTTATTGTCACAGGTAGATAACTCATCTCCCCTCCCCACTAAGGGAGGTGGGGAAGACATTATCTCTGGTGGCTAGAGTTTTAACTATGAATGGGCTTGAGCTAATTCCATTTACACAATCCCCCCTGATGATCATATTGGGTGCCTAGTCACCCCAAGTGATCATTTTACATAATCATCTTATACCCACAAAGGTCTTCTAACTACAATAGTTAGAGATAAGAGGGGAATGGAAGAGAGAGAAAGCAAAACAAATGTTTGCTAAGCACATGGACAAGAAACCAATTGGGGGCAGTCCCCTATTGACATAAAATGTACATTTAAAGTAGCCGTTCAAACCCCATCAGTTCAATCAGTTGGACCCCATAGATCACTTGATGCAACAAACGCCATCACTTCAATCAATTGTAACTCAAAGTTCATTCTGGATCTCTTGATTAAATGTAGATTCTTCAGGCATCTCTCTGCAAACAGTTCATTCTCTGGATTAAGGAATCAGCAAGCTTCTTCCCTGAGAATTTCTCTCTTGAACAAAATCAAAAAATTAAATCTTGGATTTAATAAAAATACAATTAAATCTTGGATTTTATAAAAATACACCCCCCATGTGGGTATTTAAAAAAGAAATACCCATATCAGCTCAGGATACATGGTTGAGTTATGGGGTTGTATGAGTCAGTTCAAAAGAAAAAACAAAAGTATAAAAAAGAAAATCAAATAGAAGAAAATTGAAACTTTGGGGAAAAAAGAAAACATTAAAATCAGAATCAAAATATCAAAAGCTACGTATCTAAAATTTCTGAATGAAAATAAATTCATAACAGGCCCTTGTATTAGGGTCCAATTAATATAATTTCCATCCTACTAGTCTGTAGGACACAATGCAGTAATACCGCACTTAACCCATGTGCAGCTAAGACTACAAGTAGAACCAGGAGAACATTGTACACAGAGACTGATACACTGTGGCACAATGGAACGTAATGGACTTCTCTACTAGCAGCAATGCAATGATCCAGGACAATCCAGAAGAACTTATAAGAAAGAACACTATCCACATCCAGAGAAAGAACTGTGGGAGCAGTAGGTGGGGGTGGTCAGCCTGTACTGCTTTGTGTAGTTTTACTTTTGGTTCCCCCTTTTCCCATGAAAATTAATTCTCTGCCCAACTTTTAAGTTGTTTTCTCCAGGAGAGCCTCCTCATTCTCTTGTTATTGGTTTTTGACATCTGTCATTTTGAGGTGCTTTCTTAAGGTCGGTTGGGAAGGATTCTTAGCTTTCTTTGCTACTAAGCAGTCATCTTGGCTCCATCCCCAAGAAGATAGCTTTAGAGAAGACTCACACTGCCCCCTCAGAGAACCCCTATGCATATGGCATGATCAGGAAATATGAGGTGCTGAAAGTCAGCCTGTCCCCATTCCATTTTTCACTACTCAATAATACATATGAACTGAAGGGACTGAGAGTTTGAAAGCAGCAGTTGAACTATAGAGAGTCAAGACAACCAGCTCTTAGAAGTAATTCCTAACAAGTAGAGCTGCACAAAAAAAGAATGGACTAGGGGCAGCTAGGTGGCTCAACAGATTGAGATCCAGGCCTAGAAACATGAGGTCCTGAGTTCAGATCAGACACTTCCTAGCTGTGTGACCCTGGGAAAGTTACTTAACCCCAATTTCCAAGCCCTTAGCACTCTTCTACCTTGGAACCAATACATATTGATACCAAGATGGAAGGTAAGGTTTTCAAAGGAGGGAGGGGAGAGGGAGTGGGAGTGGAAAGAGGGAGAGGGAGAAAAAGTGAGAGAGGGAGAGGGAGAGAGAATGGACTACCTCTCAAGGTAGTAGGTTCTCCTCATTTGAAGTCTTCAAAGAAAGTCTAGAATAACAGTTGTTGGATATATTGTGTTGAGGGAATTCCTTTTTAGGTATGTATGGCTTAGACAAGATGGTGAGCATGGTCCCTTCCAAATTTGTAGGGGAAAATGTAGTAACATGGTATGCCATGCTGTCTTCACTCCTTGGTCACTTACCATTGTTCTATCAACCCCAAATAACAATTTTTATATCTTTCTTAATCTTTCAGCATTAGTAGAGTTTTTATTTAAAGTATTTTCTGTCTGCCTTAGTATTTATTGAAAGACTTTTCTTATTCCAAGGTTTAGCCTTTCTGACATTGTTCCCATGGGAACATGATATTCTCTTGTATTCGTTCTCAGTTCACTTTCATTCTTTTAAAATCTGAGTTAGTAAATTTATAGACAGCCACACTGATCTCCTTTAATAGCTCCCCCTTTTCTTCCTCTTAGGGATCAAATCTGATAAGTATAGAATGCATGACTTTAACCAAGTCATTGATAGTAATGTTACTTTAAAAAAACAACAACCTCTTATGTTCTGTCTTAGGATTGGTACTAAGTGTCAGTTCCAAGGTGAAAGAGTGGTAAGAGCTAGGAAACAGGTTAAGTGATTTGCCCAGGATCACACAGCTAGGAAGTGTCTGAGACCAGATTTGAACCCAGGACCTCCCATTTTCAGGCCTGGCAATCTCTCCACTGAGCCACCCAAGTTTCCCTTGGGCATTTTAGTCACTTTTTAAACTCAATTCCAAATTGCTTTCCAGAATGACTAAAACAAATTACCACTCTAATAGTGCTTTAGTAATGGGGATCTCATTTTAGAAAGGGCTTTGATAAGTAGGAAAATGCCCATATAAGAACAGTCGGAATGGTGATGGCCTTCTGACTATGTTAACTGAGGATCAGGAGAAGGAACTGGGATGTTTATCAGGGCGAAGAGAAGGCAAAAGGATACCAGAATGACTATCTTCTAGTGTTGTCTCCAAGGATGTCTTGTAGACGAGAGATCAGATTTGTTCTGTTTAGCTCCAGAGGGGAGAACTAAAATGGGCACAAGTTACAAGAGGCCAATTTAAATTGTCAGGATAAAATGTCCTAACAGAGCTGCCTTGGTGGGTAGTGGGTTCCACTTTACAAGCTGAATAACGGCTCTTCTGCTCTATGGTAGAGAGGAATGTTTTTAAGTAGAGGTTAGAATAGATGGTCACAGGTAATTTACAATTCTTACATCTTGTGATTCTTGAGTCCTAAATAGCCTGTGCAGAAAAAGCTAATAATAATAATAATAATAATAATAATAATAATAATAGCATTGTATAGAACTTTAATGTTTGTAAAGCATTTTATATTATGTACATTTTTATTTTTTATTTATTTGAATATTATTACAAGTATTCTCTCATTTCATCTCCACAACTCTGTAAGTGGTAGGTATATTATTATATCTTTTTAAAGGATGAGGAAACTAAGGCAGACAGAGGGTCAGCAACTTGCCCAGCATCACATGGCTAATAAGTTTAAGACTAGATATGAACACAGGTCTCCCTAATTCCATGCCCAGCATTCTAGCCACGGAGTCATCTAGTTGCTTACTTTCCTTGGGGTTGCAATGCCTAATACAATGAAACAGGGAAGAAACCTTCTAAAGTAGTCAGACCTCTATCCTTCACCCATCTCCTAAGACAACACTAACATACAATTTTAATGACTCTCTAAGATATCAAAGGCCCTCAGGGCTCAATCTTATGATACTAATCATAGTTAATAATTAGTAATTGGCAGGCAATTATTAATCTGTACTTGCCCTCGGGTACAACGAGCAAACTTCAGAACATTAGCTAGAAAGGACTTAAAGATCATTTACTCCAACTCTTTCCTATTACAGATGAGAGACCCAGAAAGTGTAAGCTTCAAAAATATTAATTTTTTTAATCTACAAGAAGGAAAGTCATTTGATCACACTCACATGGCTAGTGACAACAGAGACTCAAACTTAAGTCAACTTTCCCTTACACCAGTGGTATCAAAACTCAAAACATAGTCAGAAAGTGGAGGTGGGGTAGGAAGTGGAGGTGGGGTAGGAAGGGAAGGAGAGAAAATAAACCAGTGATTCCCAAAGTGGGTGCCATCGCCCCCTGGTGGGTGCTGCAGCGATCCAGGGAGGCGGTGATGGCCACAGGTGCATTTGGGGGTGGTGAATAACTGTAAGGGGGCAGTGATAGTATGTGACAGGGGGCGCTAAGTAATATTTTTTCTGGAAAGGGGGCGGTAGGTCAAAAAAGTTTGGGAACCACTGGAATAAACTATATGTAAGGATCCCTGTGGAATAAACTATATATAAGGGTCAAATTTTGACTTAGAAAATTATATATTAACATTATCTATGTTCTATTATATTTTATTTATTTTGCTAAATATGTCCCAGTTATATTTTAATCTGATTTGTCACACAATGAAGTGTTGTGGGCCATAACATAATTTCCATAGTTAAAAGATGACTTTGCAAATAAGTCCAAACTCCCAGCCACTTTTCTTTCTTTTTCTCTTTCTCTCCTCTCTCTAGTCAATTAAGAGCTGTTTGCAATTTTTAATGTTTACCATAAGAACTTCAGTCACCCCTGCATCCTGAATGACATTTTATTTTTAAAAAGTAATTGTTAGGGGGCAGCTGGGTAGCTCAGTGGAGTGAGAGTCAGGCCTAGAGACAGGAGGTCCTAGGTTCAAACCCGGCCTCAGCCACTTCCCAGCTGTGTGACCCTGGGCAAGTCACTTGACCCCCATTGCCCACCCTTACCAATCTTCCACCTATGAGACAATACACCGAAGTACAAGGGTTAAAAAAAAGTAATTATTATAAAGTATTTATCCATATGCCGCTCTCAGGTCTCAGATGCCTCTTCTAGGGGAATTTCTTGGAACTGAGGTAAGGTACCAGGTAAGAGATGCATTTTCCCAGAAAGGATTATAGCCCCGGTAAAAATATACAACCATAGTGTTTTAAGGTTAAAAAATAATTTTATGTACATCTTTAAATTTGATCCTTACAATAACCCCTGAACATAAATAATATAGGTATTATCATCTCCATTTAGCAAATCAAGTGAAGCAAGGCAAGATTAAATAAATTGCCCAAGGGTTTTACATCTAGGGACAGAACATAAACCCAGGTCTTCTGATTCAAAGGCCAGTGATCTTTTCTACTACACCATTGTGACAAATGACCTGGAGGGGAAACAATTGTCAATGAGGACCTGCCTCAGTGCCAGATAATGGTGAACTTTTATTAGATTTCCATTATATTAAAATAAACAGAAAAAAGCAAGAGGAAGTTCATCAAGAGATACAGACAATGGAATTGCCAAGTTAAATTTGGTATACATTTGACAACTCCAAAGGGACTCATGTAGAAAAAGGCTCTCCACCACAATTGAAAGAACTGATGATGGAGTTTGAATGCTGATTGTAGCGCACCATTCTTCACTTTATTTCCTTCATGAGTTTTTTTCTTGTAGAATCAACATGTAACAAATGTGGAAATATATATTGCATGATAGCACACGTATAACCTATGTCATATCACTTGCTGTCCTGAGGAAGGGCGAGGAGAAGGATGGAGGGAGAGAACGTGGACTACAAAATGTCAGAAAACAATTATTAAAAATTGTAACTATACGTAATCTAGAAAAGGAAAAATATAATTGAAAATTTTGTTTAATTTATTATACATTTAAAAACCTAGGCAATATATACTTGATATTTGTGGTTTGGGATGGAATTCTCTCATCCTGTTTTCTGTATTTGGAAATGATCATGTTTTGCTAGTATTGGACAAGTTCATCATAATTTTTTTCATCCTGGGTATGCTGTAACATTTTTTTCCTAGGGAGGCTGAGGCTGATGGATCTCTTGGAGTTGAGTTCTGCCACTATAGTGGGCTAAAATGATCAGATAGGTGCCAAGACTAAGTTTGGAATAAAATTATGTGGCCTGGGAAATTGGGAGCAGGTGGCCCAAACTGGAAAGAAAGCAAGTAAAGGTTCTGTGCTGATCACAGTGGGACCGAACCCTTGAGTTGCCCCTACATTTCCAATATTAATAATATTACTAAAATAATAACTTTTTAAAAATCCCATTACATATAAAGGACCTAGGACAATAAAAGAGGTTTAAAGCTTTTCTATAAAGGAAGTTATAGTGAATAGAATAGACAAGTCCTCAGCAACAAAGGTAGAAAAATACCAGGAGAGTGTATTAAACAGGAAGCCAGTGGAGGTCAGGAGTGACTTCTGAGAGTATTTTCAATCTGGAGCAGCAGCTGACACTAGCTCTATGATTTGGATAAATCATCTAATATCCCAGATAATTATCATAACAGCTGACATTTATATAACATTTCAAGGTTTGCAAAGCACTTTACAATTATTATCTCATTTTATCATCCCAACCACCCTTGGAGAGAGGTAATAATAAGTTAATACTTATATAGCCCTTATGTTCCATGCACCGACTTTTCAATGACAATCTCATTTGATCCTCACAACAACCCTGGGAGAGAAGCATCATTCTTATATTATATATGAGAAAACTGAGGCAAACAGAGGTTAAGTGACTGGCTTAGGGTCACACAGCTAGCAAGTGTCTGGGGCTGGATTTAAACTCAAGTCTTCTGGATTCCAGACCTAGTGCTCTATCCAGTGGGCCACTCAGCTACCCACATACACTTCTTTTTCACCATCATTTCTTTTAATCCCTAGTTTCCTTCAAAGCTCAAATTAAGTGATACTTCCTACTTAGAAACTTTTCTGATCCCTTCCCTACTTGTGATTTCCACTCCCCTAAAAACAACATTGTAATTATTTTGTTTATTTTCACACATATGCACATTGTCTTTCTGGTCAGAATGTCAACTCTCTGGGGGCAAAGATATTTTCTGTTTTTGTTGTTGTTTTTATCTGCATCCCTAAAGGGCCAGGTACATGTTGTTGTTGTTGTTGTTGTTGTTTAGTTTGTCCAACTCCTGGTGACCCATTTGGGGTTTTCTTAGCAAAGATACTAGAGTGGTTTGCCATTTCCTTCTCCAGTTCACTTCACAGATAAGGAAACAGAGGGACACAGGATCAAGTGACTTGCCCAGGGTCACACAACTAGGAAATGTCTGAGGCTAGATTTGAACTCAAGCAGATGTGTCTTCCTGACTCTCAGCCCCTATCAGCCTCTATCTCCTGCCCCATCTAGCTACTTAATAAGTACTTGTTAATAAGTGGATTGCTAGTATCTTCCTACTGAGACTATCTTCCATCTTGTATGAAGATAGTATTTAAACATTGTCTCTCCCATTAGAACATGGAATCCTTGGGGATAGGGACTATTTTGGTCTTTTTTTTCCTCCATCTCCATTGATTAGCAGTAGTTGGGCCATAGTAAGCACTGAATACTTACTTGTTTACAATCTGATTGGTTGATTGAAATGCCATCACTTTCTTATCCTAGGATCATTTCATCCAAAGACAACAGGATATTCATTAAATTGAGCCTGGATAAATTAAGTGGATTTTTCTGAGAGGCAGGAGATGAAGAGGGGGAAGAAAGCCAGGATGTGATCTTTTTTTTTTCCTCCAGGGAAATTTCTAGCTTCATGCAAACACTTAAATTATCATATCAATATGAATTCTATGAGACTAACGTTGAGCAACAACTTAGCAGCTGAGGGACATGCCAATATTCTCCAAAGGAAGATGAAAGTGGAAGACCAATACAATGCCTGTCCTGCCTCCAGCATTGTCTCCCTTATACATACCAGAGAAAAGGGGAAGTGCCAAGGAATGAACTTTTGTTACCCAGGAAGAAGAAAGAGGAGGCAACCAGAATCTCAAGACAACCCACATCTTTAAACTCAAACCATACTTTGGCTATAGTCATTTTCTTTTGGAGTAGGATCTAGGTCTCAGCCCTGATCTCTGGTGGTTGGAGGTGCCATTATTATATATTCTGTACATGGTAGAGGTGGGATAGTACAGGAAGAAAGACCAGTGGGTTTAATAAGAGTGGGAGGCAGGGGCATGGGGAAGGTCCAGGATCAAATCCCATCTTTGCCACTTAACTTCTGTGGACCCTACTTTATTCACCTATAAGATAAGTTATATGATAGAAAATGTCTCTGGAAGACATTAGGAAAAGCTCAGCTTTGATCTTTTATAAATCCTGACTCAACTTTCAAGATCTTACTTAAATTCCATTTCTTCCATTAACCCTTCTCTTGCTATTTCAGTCCTTAAGAAAATCATGGTGGGTTTGGGTGAGTTGTTCACTAAGATCTCTTTCAGGTCTCTTATCTACAATCCTGAAAGAGTTAGTGGAGGCATTTGTTTCCCAAGGACAGTTGGTGGAGGCACCAACGTAGTTTGGAGAGTCTAAAAGATCTTAGTTCAAATACAGCCTGAGACATTTATTTACTGTATGACTGGGCAAGTCACTTAACCTCTGTTTGCTTCAGTTTCCTCATCTTGAAAATCAAGATAATAATATCACTTACTTTCCAGGGTTATTATGAGGATCAAACATGCTAATTTTTGGAAATCTCTTTGCAAAGTTTAAAGTATTATATAAATGCCAGCTACTACTATTACCACTGTGGCTGCTGCTATTATTTTTATTGAATTTTTTATTATTATTTTATTGACTTGCTATTATATTTATTTATTTTATCTTGCTTTTTAGCAGCGGAAAGTTGCCTCTTGGGTCTTATCTCCTGTCTCTTACTAGAGCTCACTTTTCTGAGACCTATTATTCTGATTGGAACTGACTGAGGGAAGCCATTAAGCTCCCTTCCCCAAATTCTAAACAGTTAGAAAGTAACTGAGTGTCAGTTGATCATTTCAGTATGGCTAAGGATAACTAAACATGCAGGCTCTTAACATGGTGGAAATGAAGCTGAAGCTTTTGGGGTCCTGGCAAGCCTTTGTAGGAATGGAAGGGTGAGTAGAAATGATCAGTCCCTAGAATGAATAGTCATTAGAGGTAACTACATGGTACAGATAGATAAAGGGCAAGACTTGAAGACTTGAGTTCAAATTCAACAGCAGCCACTTGTTTACTCATCAGTAACAACAGTTTCCTCATCAGTAAAATGCAGATGATAATAACATTGACTTTCCAGAGTTGTAGTGAGATCAAATGAGGTGACATTTGTAAAGTGTTTTTCAAACCTTAAAATGCTATTATATAAATGCTGTCTTCCTCAACATTATCATCAATATCATTATAATCAGAGAAAGGATGGTTTGGTGATGGGAGGAAGGCCAAAGAGAATTTTCTTACCTTTTCACTGAAATTTTCTTTAAGTATGAATCCAGATATGTTGCAGCTGGTATCTGTTCTATAAGGCCAGTCTAACTGGGGATAAGGTCACCCAATGTTTTTCTTTCTGGGAATCACAGTATCTCAGAATTGGAATGACCTGCAGAGTTCAACCACACTTGAACAAAGATCCTTTCAACTACATCTTGGTCATCCAGCCTTTATCTGGAGACTTCCAGTGGGGGAAGATCCATTTCCTCCAGAGGCAGTCCCTTTTACTTTGGAATAGGTATAGTTCTTAGAAAGTTTTTTTTTCTTCCCTTATATCAAGCAAATACTTGTCACTTAATATCTCCTATCCACTGAGTTCACTCTTCCACTCTGCCATCTATGTGTTGCTCTGGGTTTTCCTCCTGGGGCAAAACAGAACAAGTCTAATTACTCATCCATAAGGCAGTCTTTTAAATATTTGAAGACAGCTATTATTCCCCTTTGGGATCTATAATCACTTAAAATGGGTTGGCCAGACCTAAGAGAAAGGTTCTGGTTAATGGGGTTCATGTGATTCAATCACCAAAAGGTCATCTTTTATTTATCCTTCTTGTCCCTCTTATTTATGGCTCATCCTTAGGTTCACTTAGGCAAGATAGCCAATAGTTCTTTCTGCTCCACACTCTTCTCATTTTTACTAGGAATTCAACAATCTTTGACCTGACTTTAAATTCATATCCTGTTGAAAGACATAAAAGACTGGACATTTTTATCTCACTGTCTTTTAACCTGATTCCATAGATTGTTAGGAAATCTTATTGCTTATACCCTAAGGGTGGACACTATATGATTTTGCATTGGCAGTGCCAAGGAAATGTCTCTGGAAGACATTAGGAAAAGCTCAGCTTTGATCTTTTATAAATCCTGACCCAACTTTCAAGATCTTACTTAAATTGCATTTCTTCCATTAACCCTTCTCTTGCTATTTCAGTCCTTAAGAGAATCATAGCATTATAAAATCAAAACAGTTGAAATTCTCTAAAGGCAGTATTTCTTAATTTTAAGTTAATTTACTAGTTGACCACTTAAGACAATCTAAACCGGCCAGTTTAGTCCCTCCACAATCTGAATGGGTACAAATGAGGCCAAATTCTTCTTGAGCTGCTTTTTATATACCCTTTGTGGCATCACCGCTCAGTCCATCCTCTGAACATCTCAAAGCATTTCTGCTTGGCAAATAGCCACTGAGGAGGTAGATTTAAAGACCTCAATTCTCTCATTACTTCATCACAGGAAGAATAGTGTACTTTGTGGAGACACAGAAGACACCGACATATCCTGTCACAGGGCCAGACCACTGTAGTTCAACATGGGAGTTAGAGTTTATTGACTTTTCTTACCTAAAAGAGTTCTTGTAAACAGATACTCTACTCTGCCTCTAACAAAAGCCAGCCCAGTGAGATGCCTTCAGGGCTGGGAGTAAAGCTGGCTGACTTTTATAACTCAAGGCTTAAGAAAGGTTTCATATAAAAATTATTACAATTCAATATTAATTTCCACAAAATGGTAGTTAGGAGTGATAGGAAAGTAGCTAAAGTCCTTGACAGAAAGGGGTAAATTAGGAGAAGAGATAGTTTCAGATGGAAAGTTAATTCATTCTGCTTTGAATATGCTGAGACTTAGATCTATGGGACATTCAGACATATCCAGAAGACAGTTGATGATGAGAGGCTAGAGAGAGATGAGTGCAGTACATATGGATCTCAGAATCACATATATAGAAAGAGAACAGTTAAATTGATGAACATTAACAAGATCACCAAAAAAGAAAAGCCTCAGAAGTCTCCATCCACACATGGGGGTAAGACATGGAGTATGACCTTGTAAAGGAAACTGGGAACAGCTAGACAGAACCAAGAGAATGCAATGCTATGAAGATCTAGGGAATAAAGTTAAACACTGACAAATGATGCAGAAAGATCAAGAGGGATGAGAACTCAGAAAAGGTCATAAAGAGATCATCAATGACCTTGGAGAGAGCGGTTTCAATCTATGTGTTCAGTTGTCAAATTACAAGGAGTTGAAAAGTGCTTAGGAGATGAGAAAGTAGAAGTAGTAAATGGATTTAAGCCGGATATTTCTGTGGAGAGAGAGAGACACACATACAGAGTGACAAAGAGACAGAGAAATAGAGACAGAAAGGAAACGCAAACTCTCAGAGGAAACAAGTGATCAAGAACAAAAAGAAAAAATATCATTCACTCAGAGAGAAGCAAAAGAAAAGAATATTGAGAAAAGTATAGAGTTTTAAAGGTATAAGAAAAGGGAGGCATCTTAGTGAATGGTCTCAAAATTCTCAGTAAGGTAGGAGGTAACATCTTCTAATGAGAGAGATGAGATGGGTTGACATCTTAGGGCAGTTATGGTGAACCTATGGTACCAGTGCCAAAGGTGACATGCAGAGTGCTCCCTGTGGGCATGTAGTCACACTCCCCCTTCTCCCCCTTTACCACTTGTAGGTAATGATGAAGAAAAGGATAGACCATAATGGTTTATGTGAGTAAAATAGAGCAAAGTTAGAAATCATGAGAATTTAAGAGGTTGAGCATAGCTAGGTAGTTCAATATAGAGCCAGGCCTGGAGATGAGAAGTCCTAGGTTCAAATCTGGCTTCATATAATTCTTAGCTATGTGACCCTGGGCAAAGTCACTTATCCCCAGTTGCCAAGTCCTTACTCTTCCGCCTTGGAACTCATACATAGCATTAATTTGAGGTTGAAAGGTAGGGGTTTTAAGAAATAAAGAATTTAGGAAGTTGATAATTTGGGACATCAATATACAAACTGAAGTCCCCAAGGACAAGGGCAGGGGTTGAAGAAGAGGAGACTGTGAATAAATGGAACCTGAGTTTCAATATTAGCCCTGGAATATTTTGTGTCATTAATATGTTACTCTGGATCAGTGGAGAGAATGCTGAGCCCAGGTATAAGATTTGGTATAAAAGATATTCTTCATTCTTTAAGAAAAACACATGTGATTCTTGATATGCAGGAAAGAGAATACTTCAGAAGTAACACATAGGTAGGGGAAACTGGCTCCTCAACACAACCCTGACTTTAAGTTTGCTTGCTTCCTCTTTTTAGTTGATTTTTAGTCTTGACTCTCTGTGACCCCATTTGGGGTATTTTTGGCAAAAGTACTGAAGTAGTTTGCCATTTCCTTCTCTACTCATTTTATAGATGAGGAAACTGAAACCATATTTAAACTCATGAAGATGAATCTTCCTGACTTCTGGTCTGTAGTTCTATCCATTGCACCATCTACCTGCTCCATCTTCTCCCCCTATAGAGACTTCAGGGAATTTTCCTTCAGATGTGATTTCTTTTAGGCCTCAGTCTCTTGGTCTGAATTATCTTACACTGGCAGGCCGAGTGCTCATCTACTGTGTATTTTCTGGTACATGCTAATCTATATAACTTCTCAGCTTTCTTTTTCCTATTTGCTTGGATAAATTGGTTTACTTGATTTTCACCATTTGTGATTGTCTTTTGTGTAACCTAGTACTTGGTAGAAAGGAGACAAAATGGTGAGTTTAAGCTAAAGGTTATTCTCCTTATTTTAAGGGATAGTGTCCAGGGATGCTGGTAGCTTTTGAATCTATTGTGCTACCAGATCTCTGCAATATTTTGAGGAACAGGTAGATAAAGGTTCTAATCTGGTACCTCCCAAAAGAGCCCGGAGGAAAGAATGTCCAGCCTGGCAGTACTTTGGGCTTTTCCAGTTCCTCACCTCTAATCTCATGGCAGCTATACTGTTGGCTTTCTTCTCCTTGGAGTGATCCAAGACCTCAGTTCATATCTTTCAATAACTCCCTTTGGGCCATACATTTTTATATTAGAAAACCCAAGAGGATTACAATAGTTTACATGCTCAGCATACAGACTACAAAATGTATTGAATTCTTTGAGGAAGGAGGGAGAATGAGGAGGGCAAGCAAATAGTTGCCAATAGGCTTGGGATCTGGTAACATATCTAGATGGTTGGAACCCCATGGAGGAGATGCTGCCCATTGATGCTATTAGGGAGAAGGTCTAGTAGTGGCAATGGAAAAGAGGCAGCATCCCTCCCTTTGGGGCCACACATGTATAATGGTAGGGAAAGGGAGAAGAAGTGAAAGAAAGTGACAAAATACTTGAGAGGGAGAACAGAAAAAACAAAAACTGGCTTTTGGGTAGTTTCTGAGACTGCAAGGATATGGAAGAAGCATGAGAAGGAACATTGTGAATACAAAACAATAGAATGATGGTTCCAAAGGGTACAGTGGAAAGAGAAGATGGGGGAAAGAGATCCAGAAGTAGCTATGGGTAGAATGATTGTGGGGGAGAGAGCTAAAACTTAGGTAGTCTAGAATTCCAAATCAAAAATTCTGTGTAAAGGAGAATTTGTTGGCCTTCTGATAGTAGGCTCCTCAGCCAAGAGTTGACTTAATTATTGTTTCCTGAGTTAAAAAGTGGAAAAGAATGGGAATGAGGGGAGGGATGAAGGTTGAGTATTCAGTCCTAGTCCAAGCATTATAGCCAGCTGGTCTATTGGCAAGCCACAGGCTTGAGAGGGTTGGGGCAAGTGGTCTATGTCTGGGTCCTTATTAGTTACCAAAAGCAGAAGTGTGATTGATTTTGTTATTGTTGTTTTGTCATTTTTCAGTTGCGTCTGACTCTTAGTGACCCTTTCTAGGATTTTCTTAGCAAAGATACCTGGAATGGCTTGTTCATTCCTCCTCCAGCTCATTTTACAGATGAGAAAGCTGAGGTAAAAAGGGTTGACTTGCTTAGGATCAGGCTAGCGTCTGACTTCAGAATTTAGGGCTTCTAGACTCTCAGCTCAGTACTCTGTCTAATATAACAATTAACAGGGAGGTCAACTCCACGCATGCCAGGATCCAGCTCTAATAATTATTTTCTCCAGCTATGGAGGAGGAAGCAAGTCTTTGTCGTCTTTGACTAAACCTGGTATCCAAGTGACCTAGTGTCAAGACTTAGGGATAGGCTGCCACATGGCATGAGACATGCGGTTGGATCAAGGTCCCAGTCTGAGCTCAGCGGTCTGATGGCAAGTGGTGGGTGCAGGAAACCAGAAGGCAAGAGTCCTATCTATACCACAGTTCTCAATAGTTATAGAAGACCAAGGCAATGATTACCTTTATGAGTCCTTCTAGCTCTAAATTTGTGATTCTACAGTGGAAGATAATCTCAGAAGGAAGGCAGTTTGGGGTGGTGGGTGATCAGAACATGAGGCCTAGGAAAGATATCTGAAAGAAAGTGCCATTTGACCTGGGTCATGAAGGAAGTTAGGGAAGCTAATTTTGCATCAGGATGGCTCTGGCTCCATAGTTCAGCGATTAGGGTAAGAGCGCTAGTCTAAAAGACCCAGGTTGTTTAAGTCATTACTCTCTACCCCTTACCAGTCATGAGCCCATTCAATTTAATCTACATTATTGAATACCTACTATGTGTCAGGCAATGTGCCAGCCACTGATGGAATAATGTCTCACTGTTGAGGACTTTACAATCTGTTGAGAGGAAACAGGTATACAGAGGAATATATACAAAATATATTCAGAGTAAATATAAAGTAACTTCATGGGAGGGGCAGAAGAACACAGTAGTAGCATGGCTTCAGGAAAGATTTCCTATAGAAGGTAGCCCTGGAGGGAGAGGGTAACCAGGTAGCATGGTGGATGGAGAGCCACCTCTAGAGTTGGGGGGTCCTGGGTTCAAATTGGATTTCAGAGACCTAGCTATATGACCCTGGGCAAGTTACTTAACCCTCTTTGTGGAGGAAACTCAGTTACCTCATCTGTAAAATGAACCAGAGAAGGAAATGGCAAACTACTTCAGTATATTTGCCAAGAAAATCCCAAATGGGGGTTACCAAGAACCATTCAGGAATGAAAAGGAATTATAAGTGGGACATCTTCAGTGGGAATGGTTAGCAGGCATTTGGAGCATTGTTACTGGAACTGGAGGGAGATGACAGACCGCTTGGATACTTGTGTGGGAGTCATATATGTAGGGATGATTCCATGGGAACTGATGAAATCACTGAGTGAATGAGCTATAACCATAGACCCAGAGAGTTAGAGCTATCTGGCTGAACCCCTGAAAGTGACTCATTTAAGGATCTCAAGGATTTGAATGAATGCAGGTCCTCTGACTTCAGAGCCAGACTGCTTCTTTTTACTTTACCTCACTACTCCTCCCTCTTAAGTAGCATATATGTAGCAAATTTAAGGGTTACCAAGCATACTTTATCAATATTATCTCATTTGATTTTCATAATCATTGTTAAATAGGCATATACAGTACAAAGTATCACACAAGGCATAAAGTGTTAGCAACAAAGGAGAGACAGACTAAAGAATCTAGGAAAATTCAAGGAGTGGGGACAAGTTTCAGCTGGGAAGAAGCACCTGGGAAAGAAGAGATGAGGTGAGAATACTCACAGCAGACTCTCCTTCCCTCCCTTCTCTCCAAGGCATTGAAGAAGGAAACCCAGCATGATAAAGGAAGGGATGAAACATTCTCTTAGAGCAAATGTTTTGTTTTGCTTCCGTTTGAGGATTGTTGGGATTGAGGTCCTTATTCTGAACTGTGTTTGGTGGGATACAGCTCTGATTCTCTTCTCTCACTTTTACTTGAACTAATGCAGCCCACATCTACTCCAAAAGCTGAGTCCTTAAAATCTGCATTTTCTTCCTAGGGAGAGTCCCTGAACACACATTAAAAAGAAATGGAGATTCAATCTCCATAGCAACCTAGAGATATAAATCTTGCCTAATTGAATTATTGTGTTGTAGATTGTACTCTGGGGAAAGAACTTTTAGAGCTGAAATAAGAAGCAAATCCTGGACTTAAAAGAGTCCTAAGAAAGTGGGTGGTGGAAATATTAAGGGCACTTAGTGGAAATGGTCTCTAATTGTGGTATTTCTCCTCCCCCTATACAATTTCAATTCAAGAACCCCTTTAAAATCTCTATAAAATGTTGCAGTAAAGGGACTAACTTCTCTGCCTTTCAGGTGAAGATATAAGCCAGGACTGGAAGACAGGATCATAAAATCATAGAAGTATTTAGACTTCAGAGGCCTTATAGTCAAATCCTTTTTTTTACAAGTGAAGAAGCTAAGGACTAAGGGAGGTTAAGTCATTAGCCTAAATCATAAAGGTAATGAGTATCAGAGGCTGGATTTTCACTGAGGTCCTCAGACACAAGAGCAAATGTTCTTTCGCTGGTCTATCACATGGCATGTGTATGAACCCAAGCATCTTTGTGTTATGCTTAACTGGGCCACAACCAGATGCAGAAAAAGGACTATTGTGGGGAAGAAAGAAGTATGCTGGGAACGGAAAAAGTCCTTATTTGCTTGGAAACTTAGAATTTTAACTTCTATAACTGGTTGAAACCAGAAGGTACAAGGAGGCAGATTTCTGATAGAAGGGGAAACCTCCAAACAAGGACAGTTGTCTCAGAGTGGAATGGGTTGTCCTTTCAAGCAATGACTTGATGACCACGTTTCCGGTGGGGTTTTCCTTCAGGGAGTTTCTGAAGTCCTTACACCTCTTGGACACAGTCCCGGGGAAGGGTTACTTAGTTGTTGCCTTTGACTAGAGCCAAGGTGTCACATCTAAGGTGGGGTGGGGAAAGAAACCTCTTGTGCAAAGACAACATCCACAACTTTCTCTTCATGCCTGGTGAAGGTTAACTAAAGAGCAGGAGTTTTTCAGTAACTCTCCTCTGCCCCCCCTAGGAAAGGTGTATGTGTGAAATGGAAGGGGAGGGCTTGTGTGGAGGCCAAGATGCCCAAGCAGAGAAGGAGGTGGGTAGAGAACGCTGCCTCGATTGGCATGAGGAGAGTCCAGCCGCCCAATGAACCCCCAGGTGCTTCAGCTCTCTGGCAAGGCGTAGCTTTCGGCCACCACCTGCCAGCCTGAGGCTTGGGAGACACAGGGGGCCAGGAGAGGCACGTGGAGCGCCCCGGGAGGAAGAAGCAGCTGCGCTTTGTCTCCCGCAGTGAGTGAGTCACCAGCCCCTGCAGCCCCCAAGGCGGGCAGCTGCCCTCGCCCGCTCGGGCTGCAGCACTAACCACGCCGGCGGCGGCATCAGCAACAGGGAGCTGGCACCCAGCCTGAGCTGCTACTGCCGCCGCCGCCACTACTGCTCCTTCTTCCTCCTCCTCCTCCTCCTCCTCTCCCCTTCCTCCCTCCCCATCCAGGTCCCCTCCCCTTCCCCACCCCCCACCGCGAACTTAGTCAGCGGTTCGCGCCGCCCGAAGCCCATTGGCCGCTGGAACGCGACGCGTCACAATGGAGCCGGCTGGAGGCGGTGAGCCGGGCTGCGCTGGGGCTTCCCACTAAGCCACGGGGAACCGGGAAAGTGCCGGGCGCAGGGCTCGTCGCCTGCCTGCCCGCCCGCCCGTTCTCCAGGCTGCCTGCCTGCCTGCTTGTCTGCCCGCCGGGGGCAGAGCGGCTGCGGCTGGGGGCCGGAGCCCTCCGAGGCTCGCAGGTAACCGAGAGCGCGGGGGCTGGGACTCGCGGCACGGAGGAGAGGTGGGGGAAGAGGGAAGAGGAGGGAGGACCACTGCGACCTGGGGCGGTGGCGGTAGCAGCAGGTGGCTCGGCTGGGCAGGTGCTACCTGCTAGCGTCTCACCTGGGTGCGTGTGGGGCCTGTGGGCACCTTCCGTGAGTTTCATCCGGGCTGGGGCACAGGGATGCGACTGCCCTGGGGGAGGCCCCCCTCTCTTCTTAGTCAGGGGTGCTCTGCCCAAAGACCTCGGGCGGAGGAGAAAAGCAGGGTGTCAACTCCCCAAGCTTAGGTCCCAGGACCTTCCTCCCTCCCCCAGCTTCCTAAGGTGGGATCCCGAGTCTGGGGTGGATGAAATGGAGCCTTCCCTCAGCTGCATCTTTGCCCCGCGCAGGTGAGTGGCTCGAGGCTTTGGATGCTGCTCCCCTAATTCTGGCCCAGCTTCTTTCTTGTGGATAAACAAGTATTCTAGGTCTTGGCCATTCACCTGCAACGTGGTGAGGCTTATGTTGTTTTAATGTTTGTTGTTGGTGTGTAGGTGGTGCTATGGAGGGGTCACTATTAACACGCTGTAAAAAGCCTCTGATTACTTTGGAGTCGGTGGTCCTTCCCTCGCCCCCGTCTTCAAGTTCCTTCAACTGCTGAAAGCAGGTGCCTAAGGGTCAGAAGGAAAGGCTTGGTATTGGCTCACTGCCCTGTGTCCCCAAGTGACTTCCCAAAGTCCATAGGTTGGCTTCAGGTTCAGATGATACTTGTGCATGACTTCATGTGTTTAAAAGGAAAAAGAACATTTTCCAAAAAAAAAAAAAATGCTTACTTTCATGGATTCATTCTTCTGCTTTCCAAAGACTTTAAAAGTATCCCCTGTAATCTGGTATCTGTATGAAATTTTAATACCATACGCTTTCAAACCAGGATAGCTCACTCCGTGTATTCTAAGAACAGGAATGAAATATTCGAATGAAATATTCGACCATCCAAAGCAAGATCATTCCCTCTCTCCTATCACCCCTGGTCTACAACTTCAGGACACCAAAGCAGTTTTACTGTAATTTAAGTAGGGCATATCACATGAACTACCAGTCGTTCTAGAAGCAACCCTTTACACCCTGGACACTTCAAGTGAAGATTGATCAGTTTGGCTGGTAGCTGTTGAATGGGTGTCTGCTCTTGTCCTAGAAGCGCAATTCCACCCTACTGAGAGTAAAATGACAGCTGATCCCTTGAGAGTGACTTGGGAGTAATTCAAAGCTTTAAGTGCTATTTGTGAGAGCTTAAATTTATTTTAGCTAAAAGGCAAGTTGCTGGTTCAGACAGCCTAGGAGCACAAATGAGTGTCTTACTGAACAGTAACAGTCTCTTCATAGCTACTTTCTCTATATCTTACTTTGGCACTCAAAATAGCCACCCACAAATTAGCGCCAAACTGTGTAGCTTGTGTGAAAACCAGGCCTCTTTCTAGAACTAGAAAGATGTTCCAACACGTCCTGCCTTGAGATGATCCATCATCACATTTTATTGGCTACTTGCCGTTGACTAGTTACCCTTTAAAATGAAGAGAGGAAAAGGTTCTTCATTTGAGATCTGCTTTTTCAGTTGCCACGATTCTCAAAAGCAGGGCACTGCCACTCATCATAAAAATCCTATTTGAGCAATAGAAAGACACCAAGTTGTGTTGGTATTTAGATTCTCCTGTTTATCTGGTTCTAATCTGAACCAAGCAACACTTACTTGTTGAAGGAAGCATCTAGAGGAGTATATTTGAATATTTAAATATGTGAAAAGTTTCTCTGATGCTTTACCAGGAACATCCTTTGTGTAATTTGGCCTCATTATTTTTCAACAAGGTCTTCAAGGATGTATTATTTCTTTGCTTTGATTATGTTTGCAGTTTACTTATACTTCTTGTTTTTTTCCCTTCCAAATACATACCCAGTTCAACCACTCTCTGGTATATATCTAGTTTCTTTTAAATCAATGCCAGCAACTATTTTACCTGTGAAGATGCTGATAAGATTAAAAGTGAAAACATTCTTATTGTAGGTTTCTGTGGGATTGTTTCCATCCCCTTTCACACACCATGTAGTTCCTCAACTGAGTGGCATTCGGGATATTCCCACCTGCCAAGTTTAGATCTTTAGACCCAGCAGGGTAGAGAAGACCCTCTAGACAGTATCAAAATTTTACCAATTGTGGTTTCTGAAGAAATGTTACTGTCATTCTGAACATTGTATCTCCTCCCTCTCAAATTTATCTGTCTTCCTGCCCAGGGCACAACTGTTTACCTTGTATATCTTTGATGTCTGTTGTTGTTTATTGTCTCATTGGAATGTGAATAACCTATGGGAGGAGGAGGACTATAGCTTCCCCCCTCCCCTTCTTTTTAGCATCCTCAAAGCTTAGAACAGTGTCTGACATATAGTAAGTGCTGAATAAATGTTGACTTGACCCAGTTTCCTAACCTCAAAGTTATCATCTCTTTTCCCCACCTCCAATACCCAGTGAATTATCAAGTGATTCTGGGATCCTACAGCTAGTTCAACCTCCCTATTTTATAGATGGGACATCTGAGGTTCCTGCAGGTTTAAATATCTTTCCCCAAGGTCACACAGTAAATATCAGAGACAGGCTTTGAATGCAGATCTCCTGCCTGCATAGACGATGCTCTGTATCCACTCTATCAGGCCAAACATGTGGAACATTTGTCCCCTTTTCTCCTCTCCACAATCACCACTCTGGTTGAGACTTATCCTCTCTCCTGACCATTATACCAGCCTCCTAATTTATCTTCCAGTTTATCCTCTACCACAGTGATTCCCAAAGTGGGTGCCACCGCCCCCTGGTGGGTGCTGCAGCAATCCAGGGGGGTGGTGATGGCCACAGGTGCATTTATCTTTCCTATTAATTGCTATTAAAATTTAAAAAATAATTAACTTCCAAGGGTGCTAAGTAATATTTTTTCTGGAAAGGGGGCGATAGATCAAAAAAGTTTGGGAACTACTGCTCTACCATGTAGGGCTACAGCAGTTATCAAAGTGATAGTCTTAATTCACATACAGTCTTCTTTCTGGCTTAAATTTAAAGGGCTTCACTGTCTGTACCATCCCACTTTTCCAGACTTAGTATACATTACCTTCTGCACTCTATAGCCCTGCAGACACCGGTTTCTCTGCTGCTTCTCACTTCTCACATGTGACATTCCATTTTGTGGGTGCCTTTGTGCCTTACATGAGTTCCCGATTTTTGCTTGGTTTGGTCTATCCTTTGCCACCTCATTGGTTTTCAGATTTATTGTCCTGTCTGTATCTAGGTAGTAAGACTATGACTGTGTTCTATTGTCAAAGGAAGAAGTCTCTCATTGATTAAAGGGAATTAAGGTTTCTGAAGTAGTCATCGTGCAGTGCCCATCACCTCCAGCTCAGAACCTTCTGGATCTTTGGAGAACTGCCACTTTCCCCAGATGCTTAGCCCTAGGCAAAATCTTAAAATAGGCCCAGTTTCTTGGTTCCTCACTTTCTTTATGTATTTCTTTCCCACCTCCTATGCTCTTTTCCCTAGGCTACATGTGCTCTCATGCTGTCCCAAATTGCATATTTAAAACTGGCTAAGTCATATACTCTGGGATTCAGCCTCTTCATCTGTCCGATTTGGAACAGCAATCCCTACTTGCCCTACCTTCCTCATAGGAGCTCTCCAACTGAGTACGGACTAGGATAGAGGGATATTGTGAAAGATTTAATTGCAGTTCTCTAGCTAGAAGTCTCCCTCACTGCCCAGGGGTAGGGAAATGTTTGTCTTTTTCCTCTCTCTGTGTTTGCAAAATCTTCCTGAATTACTATTGAGGTCTAATCGATAACTATTCATATACACACATAAAACATGAGCTGTAAAGTTTGCCAAATCCTGGACATACATTACATTTCCTTTGAGTACTTTGATGATGTAGCTACAAAAGAGGGTTTGTTTTAACTCATTTTACAGATAAGGAAAGATAAAGGAGATACAAAGAGCTCTCATGAACAAATAGCTAATGAATCAGAGGTGGACATTTGAACACAGGCCTTCTTTATTTGCAAGTCTGGTTGTTTTGCCCACTACACAGCAATGTCCACAATACTTCACAGTGTAGCGGTAAAGTGATGAGAACAAGCACCTCAGCACTTCTGGAACTAAAGAAGTGTTGTCTTTCAAATATTCACCTTGGGAGGTTATACATTTACTCTGATGATGCTGTCACTGCTTTAAATATTTTTAGCAATCCTCTTTTAGAAGAGTCTCCAGAAAGATTTTCAAGCCACACCAGAAAAAGAAGTCTCATTATTTATAGTCACTCCCCCCTCTTTTTAACTAAAAAGATATTATCCAGATGGATGATATTCACTCAACTTTGCTAAAAATCAAATCTTTCCCACACGCATACACTTCCCACCCCTCTGCAAAGAATGAAGATTGCTACCATTCAGAAGAATTAGAGCAGGCTCCAAAGGCCTGCCCTAAAATAGCTGGAATAAAGCTTATATTTTCCTTGATTTAAACTCTTAATTGGCCTTCCTGATTCCATTTCCTTTACCTTCCATTCTCTTCTGGAAATTGCTTCTAGATTATTCATTACCACCATTTTTATGACATTCATCCAGTCACACTTACTGGCTCTCCTCTCCCTCTTATAGGATTGAGGTCCAATTTTTTTTGCTTTATGAATTTAAGACCACCACAAATCTGGCCTCAGCCTCCCTCTGCTGTTCTTAACACCCACAAGTGTACTATATGTAAATCTTTTCCTGGTTATGCAAATACTGTTTCCTTTACTGTCCCCCCAACACACCATCTGTTTTCTTGCCTCTACTTTTGCTCAAGATGTTTTTATTCCTCCACTCTTGTCCATCTCTTACTCTCTCTAGAATAAGCAATGTTTCCTTCTATTCAACCTGTTTTGGCATAAAAAAAGAGCCATCCCAGCTAGCAATGATCTCTTCTGAATTATTTGACACTTGATCATCTGTCCGCATTTAGAACCTTTTACTTATGGGTGTGTATTTGTGTATACCTGCAAGTGCTTGCTCCTCGGAGAGGTTCTGGGGGTAAGTCCCCAATTTGTGAATGGAGTAAGGTTGCAAAGGTAACTTTATAATCTGACTGTTTGGAACCTGAAGTATGTTCCCCACCTCTTCCCATAGAAACAATATTGTAAATGATGGTTAAATTCAAGCTAATCCCCTCCAAAGCCCATTTAATCTATAATATGTTTGAATTTTGACCCAGGATGAGAATAGCTAAATCTGGAAAGCTTTATCGCCAGAAAGTTGGCTGCCGTAGGATTTCTTTTTTAGACGTGGGATAATAGATTTTAAGATAGATGTGATTGTATAAAACATGAGGACCAGTAATGTCCAACTCAAATAGAAACGAGGGCCAGTAATCTGTGCAGAGGGATCCTTGGGGGGGGCCCCAGATTGACTTAATTTCAAAATATAATGTGTTTTTATTAAATATTTCTCAAGTTCATTTTTATCTGATTCTGTATACTAGAGAGTATTGTGAGTTCCATATGGCCATGTTTGAACATTGCATGCACTAGACCAACCATCTCCCTCATTTTGTGGATAAAAAATGAGAACCCCCAAAAGGAAAAGTGACTTCTCCAGGGCCACATAGTTAGTGGTAAGGCTGGGATTCGACTGCAGGTCCTACTGCTCCAGAGTCGGGTGTCTACAGAGGCCTACAAGGGGCTATCATCAGCACTGGTAGAGAGTAAACACCTATCAGTGAAATCAGAGAGTCTTGAAATATTGAAGAAGTCGTTACAGTATACTAACACTACCCATTTGAATTCTTTATCTTCAGAGCAGAGGAACATGGGACCCAGTCAGGAGGAGATTGAGAAATTCTTCCTTTTTGGGGGGGATCATCTGACATATGGCTTAGGACACTGGACTTCAAATGAGAAAACTTGAGTTCAAGTACCACCTTATCAGCTAGTTATTTGACTCTGGGCAAACTTAGCCTATCTGTGCCTCATCTGTACAGTGGGGATTGGAGGTGGCCTCTAGGATCCCTTTGAGCCCTAAATCTGTCATCCTCTTAATTCTTCTATAGGGTTAGTCCTAAGCAAACTTTTCTTTATTTTTGCGACTCATCAACCTGACTTTATGTACATCTTTTCCCATCTAGTCCCCTTCTCCCCAGGCTCTTAGCACTTTCAAGCTGCTCTCAGCAATCTCTGGGTGTGTGTTTGTACATTTGTATGCACACATATAACTAGACAAGTTCCATCATTTACATCAACATTTTTTGGGTATAATGGGGCCCAGTAATGTTTGTCCCATGGGACTATCAAAAATATAAGCATTGATTAAGAAAAAGTTCATTTTAGGTACTTGGGAAGACACTTGTGAATAGGAAAGGGAAGTGAGAGCAAGATGAGGAAGGAGGAGTAATAATAGTAACCCAAGTTGAAATGCAGATGATATAGAATAGAATATTGAGTGAGAAATCTAGAAAGGTTGGTTCTAGTCAAATTATGGAGAAGTGGAGCCTTGAATTGGATCATTTCTTATTTATCTATTATCATTCTTCATTTTTCAGAAGGGTGCTTGTGGAGGAGTAGTATGTAGGGTGGGATTGAGCAGGGATAGGTTCGAGGCAGGAGAGGAAGGATCTTAGCTTTAGAGCTGCAAAGGGATGGGAAGATCATTGGTCTAGAGTTCCAAGAGATCTGAGAAGGCTTGTAGTTCAGTCCCCTCATTTAAAATAAATGAGGAAATGTTGAGAATCGTAGTTGTGTACCTTTCAGGAGCAAGACAAGAGCCAGGATTTTTAACTGTTATGCCAAACAGCTAAACTGCCCTTGTTTTGTTGATCTGAGAACTAAAAATACAATGTGCAGTGAGGACATAGAAAGCATTCCATTAAACAATATATGCTTCTCTAGCACGAATGGCTGAGAATCTAACCCATCCCTCTCATTGAGAGGCGAAGAAACTGCAGGCTAAGGAGTGAAGTGATATATTTCCCATGTTACATAATGGTAGAGACAGGACTTGAAAAAGTCCCTTTCATCAAGCCCATGTTGGTCCTGATTTGAATCAATTGGTCCAAGAGGCAAGGAAGAGGAGCATCATCCAGCTCCAGCTTAGGAGGTGGGCATGGGCATCCTCTCAAGAAAGGCTTGGTTCCATATAGATTCTTCAAAATGTCCATCATGAGAATAAGCTGTATCCTCTTTTGGAAGACATGTGCCTCGCTGTACTAAAAACAGATGATTACTGCTTGGGAATTCTTTACTTTTGCAGGACTAAATACTAAAGACATCTGTAAAGGAAGTCTGCTTGGGAAGATAAATAGATACAATGAATGCTTTCTTGAAGTTAACATATTTATCTTCCAAGTATTATTTTTGGATAAAAAATGTGCATATTCTGCCCTAGAGGAAATCAGCTGGTGGGGGGAAAGCCTCTTGTTTCATCCTTGGATGAAAGTCACTGAAATTCTGGAACTCATTCCCACCTCTGATCCCTTTTAGACCTTCAGATGCATCTACAGGCTCAAAGTAAGCATCCTGTCTTCAAAGCCATCAGTCACTCTCCAGTCTTTTAAAAAGAGATCAACTGTGAGACCGACTTTATGGAAAGATTAGAAAAGGACAGCTCTCATCCTCTCTCATGATCTATCTAATTATATCATTTCTTTTCCAGTTTTTCTTCCTCTGCCTACATTCAGTTTTTATTTTCAATCGTTTTTTAAAACATCCAAAATAGTTGAGAACTAAATGATGGTTAACTTTACTGGCTAAAGTAATGTCTGGATCAGTAACTAGGAAAAAGGATGGGTGAGCTACATACAAATTATTGTTGAAGTTTTATATTCTGAGCAGAATAAATGAACCCACAAGAAAAGTGGTCAATAACTACACCAGCCTTGTTCAAAGTACTTTGGCCAAAGAACACTTCTGGCCTTGAAATAGTTTTACAGAACTCATGAATGCTGATTTTGGGGTAAGAATGCAAGGATATTGATTATATCAGCTTCATTGGTTAGGCCAGCATCATAACTGATAAAGCCATACAGGTCTCCGTGACTCTCTTACAAGTAGGGAACAGCCCGAGTTGGATCAGTCAGCCTAATAAGTATTTTTAGGAGCTCCTTATTCAGCCTCTCTCTCAATCATTCCGAGACATCTTTATTGGTGATAGCTGATTTTGAGGTGGCTCATTAATTTATCCATTTTCCCCCATTCCCACACACAAGTGGACAGGTCACGTTGGCTGGAAAAGGATCTTTCTTTCATCTATTAACCAAATTCTGTTAAAAAGAATTCCTAAGGACAAAAAAATTGCAAAAAGTAGCAGACTAGATGCTCTCTGACCCAGATCCCAGAGGAATACACAGTAATTCTCCCTAATATATAGGATTTGATACAGAATATGAAAAACAAATTCTTCTAAACTTCTATGTTTCTGTTCATGGCACTACCATCATCCAAGTTCAAGTTAACCTTTCTTAATAACTTTAGTGCCACCCTTAAACCTTCCTCATCCCTCACCTTCCAGATCCAGTCAATTGCCAAGTTCTGCCAGCTGTACTTGAAAACATCTCTCGTATCTGTTCTCTTCCTTTTTTTCACTCACTTCAGACACTTATCACTTCCTACCTCAACATTGGCAGGAGCCTTCTAAATGATCTCCTTTTTTCCTTTTTCTTTCTAATTTGTTTCCCAGGCTCCCAAATTATTTTTATTCCAAAATTAATACCAAGTAAAATAAGCATATATATATATATATATATGGATGGGTTTATAAACAGAAAAGAGGATTGTTTGTGCATGAAATTGCAAACCTCTATTATGTACAAAGTTGCTTTTCCTTTTAAGTGTAAAATAAATTCAGCCCATTATTATCAAAGATGTCCTCCTTGTCTGTAGTTTCTCTGACTTTGTGTTCCCTTTTATGCATTAAAAAAATCCTCATGACCTTATTTTTTCTTTACTTTCCTTTTTTAGTGACCTTTTCCCTTTTCCCTCCCACCCCCACCCTCAATGGAAAAAGAAAAAGAAAAAAGAAAACTCATGACAGTTAGAAGCAGGCAAAACAAATTTCCACATTGGCCATGTCCAAAAATGTGTGATTTATTCTGCACCTTGAGCCCATCAACTTTTTGTGAGGAAGGAGGGGTGGTCGCATGTTTCCTTTTGGGACCCTGGAATCATAGTTGGTCATTTTTGCTGTCATTTCCCACCTGGATCCTTTCCTGGACTTTATAATCCTCAGAAACTCGTCATCTTGAAAGATCAACATCAACTCTGAAACTCACATCCTCTCAACATTCCCTGCCCCTGAGGCTCCTCGCTAACTCCTTCCCTCTGACTGGAGAAAGTAGAGGGAGGGTGGACATTGGAGAGCTCCTTCCAAATCCTCCACCATTTAAGGATGGCAGCCTCATTATTCCCCAGCCTAGTTGGAGGATTTCATCATGACATTTTCCCCACACCCACACACTTCCGATTCCTTGTGTGTGTTGTGTTCCCCTGTTAGATTGTGAAGCCCCTTAAGGGCAAGGACCATCTTTTGCTTTTCTTTGTATCCCTGGGCTTAGCGTAGGAACTAGCAGGGAACAGGCAGTTGATACATGTTTATTGACTGTGGACTGTCAGAGTTCTTAAGGCTTTCAGAGTTGTGTTTCTTACAGTATTGTTAATGTATACATTGTTTTCTTGATTCTGTCCTTTTCCTCAGCATTCGTTCATTTATGTCTACCCAGGTTACCTTAAGAACATCCTCTTTGTCTAATCTCTTATGGAGCAATAATGTACCTTTGTATTTACATGGAATAATTTGCTCATTTACCTCCCAATTGATGGATATGCCTTCATTTCCAGATCTTTTATTTTTAATAATGAAAAGCTCTAATATAAAGATTTTTCTATGCGTGAATCCTTTTCCTCTTTTTTCCCCATCTCTTTTGGGGTATAGGCTCAGTAACAATGTCACTAAATGATGAAATTTAGTGAATTTGAGAGCATAATTCCAAAACAGTTTTCTGAATGAATCTTTCTAGGACATAGACCTTAACAAGCCATTTTCTTGTTTAAAATTAAAAAAAAAAACCTTCAGCAGCTCCTTATTCCAATATAAATTACAAGTTGCTCATCTGGCATTTAAAATTATTGACTCTCACCTGCCTTTTCAGACATTTTATAATAACTTTTTAAAATATTAATAGATGTGATTTGTTTTTACATTATAAATATTTGCAGATTACCCCCCCTTATTTTGTGAGAAATCACTTGTAACAAATGAAAACAATAAAGCGGAATTAACAATGCAGCTACTTCATCTGAAAGTGCATGCAGCATTCCACACCTGGAACACCCACCTTCTATTTAAAAAAATTTGTTAATAGAAATCTATTTTCTCTTCTTCCTTTTCTCCACCTCACTGGAAAAAAAAAGAAAAAAGAAAATTTGTTGCAATAAATGTGCATCTTCAAGAAAAACAAATTCCCTCATTGATTGTATATAAAACTATACATGATGCATTCCGCAGCCTAAATCTGCCCCTCTCTGTTACCCTCTCTAGTCATTGAATTTAGTATTTTATCTCCTGTCTCTGTGCTTTTTCCTAGATGCCCAAAGTGTACTCCTTCATCTCTTTCCCTTAGAATCCCTAACCTCTTTCAGGTTCTGTTTCCTTTTCAAGTTTTACTGATTTCCCCTTCTTGCTTGTTAAATGCTCTTTCCCTTCTTAAATTATATTTATGTTTATGTGTGTATACACATATATATATGTGGTGTATGTAGATAATATGTAATATATGGATATATATCTACGTATATACATATATACACATATCTATGTCTATATATACTCACATGCACTTTTAAAATTCTCTCTGATAGACTATGTAGCCATACTTATTATATGTACTCATTGAATACTCTAGTATAGTGATGGTGAACCTTTTAGAGACCTGGTTCCCAAACTGCAACTTTCACGCTGCATGGGAGCCCTACCACCTAACCCCAAACAGGGGAGGGAGGAAGTGTTTCCATTGGGCTTCTGGGCAGAGGGGTGAGTGATGACAGAGAAATATTCTCAGGTGCAGTGCAGCCTGCATGCCATAGGTTCACCAACCTGGTTCTAGGAGAATGTTGGGTCCATAAGGGTGGAGATTACTTTGTTTTTGTCTTTGTATCTTCAGTGCCAAACATAATACTTTGTACTTAAATATTTGAATTGAGTTGACTTTTCATCCAAACTTCCCTCTTAGTGTTCCTAAAACTTCTAAAAATTGCATCCTTTCATTTGCTGCTTGATTAGATATGGCTTTTGGCACACTCTTTTCCTTGTGCCTTTTTTGGGGGTATTTCTAGCCTCCTGTTCCATCTTTGTGCCTTGTTACTATGGCAATAGGCACCATAGAAATAGAGAACAAAGCAGATGGAATATATGTTCCCATCATGTTTTACAATTCTAAAAAGAGATCAGGTTTTTCAGGCATGACTTGTTCTTTATCAGAGGTATCACTAGACTAGTAGAGCTGGTTATAGCTGCTTCAGTGCTCAGGGCTATTTAGAATAGGGGGAAACCCCTGGCTGTCCCACCTCACGCTTCCTTGCGTTATTCCCCCTCTTCCACTCAAGACACATAGAAGTAACTTGAGAACTGCTGGGTGCCCCATCCTTGACTTTTTTCCTCCTTTAGCTATTGAAGGAATATAGAAATGCTCTGCCAACTGCTTATGCTGGGTAGTGATGCTGGAGAATCTTGGACTGACTGTGAGATTCACCAGCCCCTTTCTTCCCCCCTTATTCTTTATCATACCATTGCTCACGTTTTGTCCAATTTTGCTCTGCAAGCACGTGTGGACCATTTACTAGCTTTGGCCCTTTCCCCCTCACACATCTGTGTTCTTTTACTGAATCAGATCAACATTATTGACTATGGAGCTGGCTCAGGATTTTTATAGGCCTGGTAAATTACTAGTCAGTGTTAGGTATGGCCTTGATTTCTGCTCATTTTGGAATCCAATGAAATATTTCATCACAAAAAAAAAATCACAGAGAAAGACACCATTTTGCCCAAAGCCTAAGTGTAGATTAATTACCCGTGGTAATTTTTCTCACAGGAATTAGGCATTTTTACACTCAAAATAGCAGTCCTATGAACAGATTTTCCTTGTTCATCAAAAGCATGATGCTTCAGGGACCCAACGAATGTTAATATACAGCGAGAGATCTTTTAGTAAGATTTTATGAGCATTCCTCTCATAATATTTCATTCAGTTCATTTTGGTTTCTGGATGTACTTTGGGGGAGATGAGCTTCAAATTTATAAAACTTACATTTCTTTTGGAGTTTATGAAACCTTAAATTAGTTGCCAAAATGATTTGGAGATGGGGATATTTCATTTTTTAATTCAAGTGTTTGGTGAGTTGGGGTTGGGTATTGGAGATCTCAAACATGATCTCATTGTAGTTAAACTCTTATCTATATCCCTGGCCCTATTTAGGGTTTTCTTGGCAAAGACATTGGAGTGGTTTGTCATTTACTTCTCCAGCTCTTTTTACAGATGAGGAAACTGAGGCAACCAGGGTTAAGTGATTTGCCCAGTGGCACACAGGTGTCTGAGACCAGATATGAATTCAGGAAGATGTCATCCTGACTTCAGGCTTGATGCTCTATGCACTGTGGTGCTACCCAGCTGCCCCACCATTAGTAAAGGGAACCCAATGTAGAAACTCCCTTCAGGGACACAAATCAGTAACTCTTCTGCAACAGTTAGTAGGGCAAAGTAGAGATTCTATGAAGAAGCTTTTAGATCAGTAACTCTTCTGCAACAGTTAGTAGGGCAAAGTAGAGATTCTATGAAGAAGCTTTTAGATCTAAGACACTAGGTCAGTGAGATTCAACCTTGTCTATGATCATAACTCAAGTGTGGCCTATCAGGCAGGACTTGCATCCAGGTCTTCCTGACATCATGGTTTATTGTCTTTAAATAAAGCAGGGTTCCCAGTGTTTTTTTTTGTATAAATTCCAGAATTTACCACATATGCACATAAGAAAATGAAGAGGTTAATTTCAACTGAATAATAGTTATTTCCCAGCTATTCCCCATAGCCTTTGACACGTCTCTTGGTATACATATTGGAAGATAGGAACTCCAGATCCAAAATCAATTCAGGTAAAAAAAAATATGGAAGTTAGCATAAAGTTGTTTAGGGTGTTTGTCTCCTCCAGAAGATTAGCATGAATGAAAGGATGCTCAAGTCCCCACCAACTCTTAGATCTGGGATTCCACAGGTAGCATTTTTGTCCTTGCTGGGGAGGCTACATTGTGAGTGACTGATTTGGCATAAATTTGCCACAAAACCCTTTTTGGAATCATCTGACCTGTTCCAACTCTTTGCTTAGTAAAAACTGCATTGGAATCTACTTAGCATCTCAGTGCTTCTGTCTCCCTGGGGCAACTTTTCTTTCTTGTTGAATGAATGAAGCAGCCCAAGTTCAGGAGTGGGAGTCAGGAACAGGGAGTTCTGACAGTGTGGGCTTTGCTGGGCACAAGAAACTTAATTAACCCTGTTGAATCTGGGCTTCACCTGTGACATGCTTCATATGTTTGGAGATTGTTTTGTGGAGGTAATGAATACATTGATTAGGAGTACTAATAACACGAATATAATGCAAAGAGCTGGATTTCTTAATATCCATTTCACTTTGGATCCTAAGCACTTAGCGTGGTGCCAGCTCCATAATAGGAGCTTTAATGAGTTCTTGTTGACTTACTGACTTGTTGGAAACTGATAAAAAAGTATTTTGAGCCTTTAAGAAGAGTGTGAGGAAGCCTTGACTGAGCCAAGAACTCAGAAGTCTGCTGAAGACAGCAAAAAGGTATTTCTTTACTTCCTTTTTCCTTTCCATCTTTCTTTCCTCCTTCCTCCTTCTGTCTCTCTGTGTAGAGAGACAACTCTATGTCTTTGTGTCTGTGTCTGTGCTGTCTTTGTCTTTGTCTCTCTCTCTCTCCGGAAATAATTCAGTGGCTCCATGATCTCATCCATATAAGCATTCATTTCCTAAAATGATACAAGTCACAACCTATCTGAACTCTGCTTGACCATTTCCTCTTGTAAACCAGCCATAGGGTGCTCACTCTTTGTGCTTGGAGGCTTTCCTTTTGAGCTTTTGATATTACATCATTCCAGCAGAGGATGGAGGCTGACCTGTTAACTTCTCTCTCTTTTTTACATCATAGGATCATAGATTGAGATCTAAAAAGAGTTCTCGCAGAAGCCACATGGTCCAGTTCCTTTATTTTGCAAGTGATGGAAGTGGGCCCTTGGAAAGAGAAAGTGGTCAAAGGATAGGGTCAGTTGCTCAGTAAATATTGGTGGAAAGAGCAAAGGAGAGTGAACAGTGTGGTGGTGGGGCTAGGAACAATGTTATTCAACTAGCAGTTGAAAAAACCAGCAAAAGAAGTGATAAGAAGGAGACTTAGGAAATGTCTTTTAAGTGCAGTAGTTGTGTAGGACTTTGGTGGGGAAAAATGGGCTGATACCAGATTGAAAGGAAGTATTCCCTGAAGTGTAGCAGGCGGATTTCAGCTCAACACACATATATTCATTCTCTCTCTCTCTCTCTCTCCAAACACACACACACAGATGTTTACTAGTAGAGTGCAATCACCCGTGAATTGGTGTGCTCCCTGTCTTTGGAGATATTTAAGCAGAAGCTAGATGTTAGGGATATTGTGACCTGGATTTTTCCCTTAGGTGGGCATGCCTATATCTTTTGACTAGAACTCTCTCCATCCTCATTTTTGCCTCCTGACTTCCTTGAAGTCTTAGCTAAAGGCCTACCTTCTACAAAAAGCTTTTTCCAGTCGTCTTCAACATTATTAAGTAGGTATAGAGAATTTTCACCATTTATCCCCCATGTCTGGAATTCTCTCTTGGCTTCCATTAAGTCTTTAGCTAACGTCTCATTCTCTCTCTCTTCTTTCCTTCCTTCCTTTCTTTCTTTCTCCCTCCCTCCCTTCCTTTCTTTCTCTCTTTCTTTCTCTCTCCTTTTCTCTCTTTCTCTCTCTCTCCCTCCCTCCCTTCCTTCCTTCCTGTAAGTATTTATTTCTTTGTCTCTTGGCAATCGGCATATATTATCTGCTATTCTCCCTCAAAGTATTAAGGTCTAATTCTGCAAAAAGTCTTTCTCATTCTTAATCTTAATACTTTTCACAACAAGATTATCCCTACATTATGCTCTATATAACTTGTTTGTGTGTTCTTTCCCCAATTCAATTGTGAGCTTCTTAAGAGTGGGAACTTTATGCCTTATTTTGTGCTTCAAGTACCTGGCATAGTGCCTGGCAGATAGGAAGTGCTTAATAATGTTTGTTGAGTGAATAGTGGACAAGATGTTTCTTAGGGTCCTTTTAGCTCTCAAATTCTATGATTCTGGGTAATTAGGTCAAGTGATTGTTGCCTTAAAAATCATACGTTTTAAGAAGTTTCAGAAAGGTAAACACGGAAATGATTCAGACACTTGGACAATGCATTCTCTTTAGTAACTAGTTTGCATGGTTCAAGCCAAGATTTTTTCCTCACTAACCTCAATAAAAAGGAGCTTAGAGATATATAGTGATACTAAACCAAGTAGTAGCCATCATCTTTAGAACCAACATGGACATTTCCCTCAGAATCATCTTGCACACATCTTTGGGCTTTGAATTTACAAAGTAAGAAATAAAGATTCTGTTATCAGTTGAATTAATAAGTATTTTGTGTTGAATTAATCTTGAATTACAAGGGAGAGGCCTCGACTATTGGTGTGAAGAATAATTCTTTTTTTAAAGAAAATTGATTTTAGGCCTACCATTGATGGATTTTTGTTGTTCAGTCATTTTTCAACCACGTCCAACTCTTCATGACCTCATTTGTGGTTTTCTTTGTAGAGATACTGGAGTGGCCATTTTCTTCTCTGGCTTATTCTACAGATGAGGATACCAGGGTTAAGTGACTTACTCAGAATCACATAGCTAATAAGTGTCTGTGACCAGATTTGAACTTGAGAAGATGAGTCTTCCTGACTCAGGGCCTTCGCTCTATCCATTGTGCCACTTAACTGGCCTATGAAGGGATCACTGATTGATTCTCATTCTACCATTATAATGAACATCTTGAATACTTTTCTGGGCTGTTTAAAATAAAGGAACTAGATGTCCTTGTTGACTTTTATTATGTTTTTCTTGAAGAGAAAATTTAGTGTTTTTCCCCTGCTGGTTTCAATTTTTTTTATTTTTTTAAAACCCTTACCTTCCATCTTAGAATCAATTCTGTATATTGGTTGCAAGGCAGAAGCATGGTAATGACTAGCCAGTTGGAGTTGAGTGACTTGCCCAGGATCGCACAGGAAGTGTCTGAGATCAGATTTGAACCCAGGACCTCCAGGCCTGGCTCTATCCTATGAGCAATGTAGCTGTTCCCCCTTGCCACCTTTTAAAAATCACTTGATCAGGGGCAGCTAGGTGGTTCAGTGTGGATTGAGAGGTCAAAACACAGTCGGGATTCTAAGATGGAAGGTAAGGGTTTAAAAAAAATCACTTGATCAGAATCATTTCTGCATTTATTAAGTATGCAATTTTTACCTTTAAATGTAATAGTAAATCTTTGTTATGATGCATTTTGGGGGAGGGCATTCTGGTGACTAATAGGCTTATATGTTCCAAACCAAGATTTTTCTCCATTATCCTCGATAAAGTAGATTTTTCTTCATTATCCTCAATAAAGTGGAGCTGGAGCTACAAGGTGGTACTAAATCAAGGAGTGATCATCACCTTTAGAACCAACATGGACATTTCCATCTCAGAATCACTCTGTATATATCTTTGTCCTTTGAACTTCCAAAGTCCTCAAATTCAAATTCCAAGACACCAAAGAGTATTTATTAGAGAACACTATTTCCAGCCTCCACTCTCTTCCTACATCCAATCTTCCTGTCTTCCACCCTCCTCTCCTTTCTGGCCTTTATGGGATAGACACTGGAGCTGAGATTTCATTGTCGGAGAACTTCCACAGGAGGAAATTCCCTCTGTTGACGCGGATTGATACCTTCTCTTTCACTTATAATCTCAGATAATTGCCTAAAGCACTGGTGAAGTGACTTTTCTAGGGTTACACCGTCAGTATTTGTTAGAGGCAAGATTTGAATCCAAGTCTTCCTGACTCCAAAGCCAGCTCTCTCTCTCTCCATTATTCCTTGCTGTAGCCTCTGCCCTTCATATCGCTGCCAAAATAACCTTCCTAGTGAATGTATAGGGTCCTCGATTCAGCAATATTCAGGAGTTTCATATATCTACCAAGGAAAGTCAAAAAGGTATTGCCTGCCATTGTCTAGGGCCATCTTGGCATAGTTCCTGTCTGGGGACTCCGTATTATAGCCACCCACCTTCCTAGCATGCCTTACACATTCTGCTTCCCATGCCTTTGCTCCCTCTGTTGCCTGTATGTAGGGTCTCTCCATCCCATCCTCATCCTCCTGCACTGACTTCCTTCACTGCCTTTAAATTCCCAGTTCCAGTGAGATCTCTTCTGTGAGCCTTTCCAGATTCCTTCTGTCAGTAGCAACCTCTCTCTGTTAGCTTCACGTAACAATTGGTTTTACAGCTTTCATATGAACTCACATGCTATTTGTGTTTGAGTCTTATGTCCACGCCGCCTGTAAGCTCCTTAAGCCTTCAGCTATTTTTAATCTAAACAGTGGGTCCACCCCTCCGCAATTGCAGCAGACAACACATAGCAGTCAATAATCAAATGTTAGATGAATGAACTAATTGAAACGTTCACATCTTCCCCCAAATTATAATGTGAATCATTCTCTATTAACTAATTAATTAACTAATGTGAAATGGGAGAAAAGATGCCACCATCTATTTTAATAAGCCCAACATATTTTTTTTTGAAAGATGTCAGGTGGAACCAGGACACTGAATTCTTTTCTTTTTCCAGTTCACAAAATATAGTTGACAGCAGAGATTTTGTGCCTGGGGGGGAAGAACAGCAGCCCATGAAGTAGGGGGTTTAGTCAAGTCAACCCCTACATGGAAAGTGCATTTAGGGATTCAATGCCACCAGCATCGAGTGCCCCCTTGGAAGCAAAGAGCACTAAGATTGGGATTGCAGTCTTTGTAATTTCAGCATTGCTCAAAATGACTAAAACTCATGATTTTAAGTTGCAAATAATGTCATTTGACTTTGTTAAATTGATTTAAAATCGAAAAACATTTATTCCAGTGTGTGACCATTTGAAATGAAAATCTTACTTATTCGTCTTTATCAGGAGCTCTGAGATACTTCTTCACAATTGTTTGCCTGGGGAATTCTATTCCTTTTTTGTGTCTATAGCTCAGCAAAGGAAATTTGACCATAGGATTAAAACAACAAACAGATATTTGCACTGTGGAGTAGTAGAGAGAGATTGACCTCAGAGTTAGAAAGACTTTTTAGGAGGTTCAAGTCCAACCTCAGACATGTGCTGACGGTGTGATGCTGGGCAAGTCACTTAATATCTCTGAGCCCCAGACAACTCTCTGAGACGCCAAATTGCAGAGCTGATGCAGCTCTGCACTGGCAGAGGAATTTTCTTCACTGAAGGTTTCCTACATTAATAAAATCATAGGGTCCCAGCAAAAACAAATATGCCAGAAAAAACATAACCCAGTTCCTATTCTACTCAAGCAGTTCACATATGAGTGTAGGCTAGGGAGTGATGGGACCATGGTGAGATCCAGATAGAACATGCTGGAAATTTTTTAGAGAAGAATCAACTCTTTCAGCTGGTGGGATATGATCAATGGAGACTATAATGATAATTATATTATTATTGATAATAGTAATATTCAGTAGTATTACTTTATTTATTTAATTTTAATTTAATATTTCTAAATTACTAATGATAGTGTAATAATGAAAAATTAACATTATATCAAATGTAATATGCTAAATGTAATATTTAGAAATTGGTTTGGAAATATAATATTAGTTAAAAAACTATTGTGGTCACTATTTATAAAAATAATAATTTGATAAAATTATGTTTTCATAATTTTAATATTGAATTTTATTTAATATTAAATATATTAAACAAAATAAATGTTATTAAAATTAATAAAAAATATCAATTTGGTTTTAATATAAATATAGTCTAAGAAAGAAATAAAGGGGGAAGGAAATAGAAAAATATTTCCTCTTAGCCTACCACCCTAATCTTACCAGCCCACAAGAGTGTCTTCAGCCAGGGCAACCAATACTGAATACCGAATTGCAGAAAGACCCCCAGCCAAAGACCTCCAGAGAAGAGCCCAGCCCCCTCGATGGTCTCATTTTTATAGTCCTCCTCCATGTTCAGTCCTTTCCCTCTGTGCTCGTCTACCATCTTTCAGGAACCAATAAAGTCTCCCTGACCCTGACCCATAACCTCTAGCTCTGGGTTGCTAATGGGCTGGCTTGGATGAGCAGAAAGTTCATGATACTGGGAGGAAGGGGTTCCCTTTCCACAATAGTAGCTAGTATTTATATAACACTTTATAGTGCCTTGCAAAAAACCTTTTTTTATCATCATAATAATGCTAGGAGGTAAATATTATTATTCCTCCACTTTTACAGATGAGGAAACTGAGCCAGGCAGAAATTAAGTGATTTTCCCCGAATCTCAAGCTAGTAGGTGGCTGAGGCTGGATTTGAGCTCTAGTCTTCCTAACTCCAGCAGCCCAGGTGCCTGTACAACGGAGGTGATGATTAAGCAAAGAAGATTCTGACTGGCAGAAATGAGCAAGTGGCACCTTCCTGGCATCTGTATAGTCCATTTTGGTTGGAATATGTGAGCTGGAATCAAGTAAGATAAGAACATCAAAGGTAATTTGGAATCAAATTGATCTTTTAATCAAGTCATTTCTCCCTAGTTGCCTCAGTTTCCACATGTCTCCTCATGAGCTAGAAAAGGACACAATAAACCATTCCAGATTCTCTGCCAAGAAAATCCCAAATAGGACTGAACAAAAGAGAAGTAGGAGGGTTTGGTTCCTTGGAGGAACCATAGTTATGGAATCACCAGGTGAAGCTTCCAGGCTCTCCATTCTGGGAAACTCTACTGAAGATCCTGTAACTGTTAAGGGTGATAATTAACCACTTTTAAAGGAGAGGCTTTGTCAAGTAGTGACTGGTATTCTCCAAGCTTGGCAGCGTGGTTGTAGCCTACCCTTGATCTGGAGCAATGTCATCTTCAGCCTATAAACACAGGGATAAGCCTAGATAGTTAGAGCAGTCTTTCTTGCTCTCAGGCTTCATTTATTCTGTTTCTTGTGGCTCAGTAGAGTTGCATTTTGGCTTGAGGGGGAGCACACACTCCTCCATGTCACTGCCTTGGTCTTAGTGGGTTCCTTTCCTCGGATGCTTTCAAACAAAAGCTTACAGCTGTGTTTGATGGCTGATGGGACTCTTATTTAGGTGCCTGTTGTTCTAGAGGCCTCTTGGGTTCTGTGATCTAGATATTCTGCCCTTCTTTCTTCAGATTGTCCCATAGAGGGCATAGCTTTAAGTATGGAAGTAGGGAGGACGGTAAAGCTTATCTAGTCCAATATCCTCATTTTTAGCTGAGAAAATGGAGACCTAGAGAAGGCAAAGGATTTATCCAATGCTGCACAAATTATAAATAATCAGGATTTGAAACCAGACCCCGGTTCAGTGATCTTTAATCACCTTCTTCTCAATGATGATACTCTTGCTCCTCGGAAGAGTTCATTTGTCTACATGGGTGGCCCTTTTAAATACGGGACTATTCAAATCTTTCAGACTCTCATTAAATGGTTTTTATGGGGTACATGGGAATCCTTGACTGATTTTGTTTTTATCTCCACCACAGTCATACCTTGCCACACTGGCTTATTGGGTTAGTTCTCACGGGTTTATTTAGTGCCATTCAGAAGCTGCCTTTTCAACTGCGCTTGCATTTTATCTTCCTAGGTTGTTTTTGAAGTGTGGCCAAATTACTTGGTGCGGTAAAAATTAGAGCTGCTTAATTGTTGACCCTACAGGAACACTGAGGACACATTAAAATAAATGGTCATCAGGGGAATGGATCAAAAGTGCCGCTATAGCTTAAAACCATTATTCACCTTTCACAGAAACTCTGACATTATATCAAGTGTGGTTGGAGAATACTTGCTCCTTTCAACACACAAAGGAAGAAACGTGGTCAGACTTTCTTCTTTTGGAAAAATTCCTGGTGTATTTTTCCTCTAGAGGAAGCCCTCAAAGGGATTAGACATGATCCAAGGTTCTCGAAACTTTAATAGTTGCCTATTTCAGCATTTTTGGACTTTGACATTTGCGTGTATTTCTTTTTTTTTTTTTTTTTTTTTTTACCTGTTAATGTCATTTGACTATAGGCTTAACAGCTTTTGTTTTTTCTCTTTGGTATTCAGTTTTATCAGTTTTCATTGCTGAAATATGATCTCCTTAGAGATCCTTTCTCTCTTAGAAAATAGGAATCTTTCTTCCATTTAAAAAATAATTGCAGGGCAGCTGGGTAGCTCAGTGGATTGAGAGGCAGGCCTAGAGACAGGAAGTCCTAGGTTCAAATTTGGCCTCAGACACTTCTCATCTGTGTGACCCTGGGCAAGTCACTTGACCCCCATTGCCCACCCTTACCATTCTTCCACCTAGGAGCCAATACACAGAAGTTAAGGGTTTAAAAGAAATAATTGCAAAAATATTTTGTCAGTTGTAGGCATTTCTGTTTCAATTTGTAACAAGAACATTATTAAGGTTTGAGGACAAGAGGTGGTGTAGAGAATGGTAGGAATGAAAGATTGGAAGTATGAAGACCTGCGTTTGAATCATGGCTATGGGGCTACTCCTTATCTTTGGGACCTTGGTAGATTAGTCATCTGATCTCCCTGAGTCTTAATTTCCTCATCTATAAAATGGGAGAGAGGAGTAGATAAGCTGAGTCCCTTCTACAACCTTTTAATCTATGATCCTATGTTTTGGGGGGTTTGGGTTTTTTTGTGTGTGAGGCAGCTAAATGGCAAAGTGCGTAGAGTGTTGGGCTTGAAGTCAAGTTTGAATCTTGGCCTCTTATTAGTTGTGTTATCCCAGACAAGTGTTAAACTGGAAAAACACAGAACTATTAAATAGTCAGAAAAGCCACTCTTTAGCTGAGGAAAGGGGTTCGGTGTTTCCTCAAGGCCTCCATGCTACAAACCCCCACAGAACTCAGAGACTGGTTGTTCTGGCCACTGAGCCCTGGGAGTGCCACCTCCCAAGATGACAACTCCAAAGAGCCATGAAAATTGGGAAGCTTATATACTTTTTTGGGAATCCAAGGGACAGGGAAACATGATTGATTGATGTTACCATGGCTATAAGGAAATGGGAATGTTCAACACTGACTGGCTTGGGAAAGAACCATAGCCAGAGGCTAAGGTGTGAGGGAATGGACCACTTACCAAGGATACTGAAAAGGATACAGGTGTTGATCTTCTTGGGAAAGGATCTCTGATAAAATGGGAGAAGATCCTGGGACAAAGGGATACTTACTTAACATTTTATTAAAATCTGTTAACTCCACTTAGCTAAATCCATGAAATATCTTAAGGTCTATTATTCAGACTGAAACTGCTAGTCTGAGATTCCCTTTCAGGTGGATTCTCAGGGGAACCAAGGGCAAGCTTGGGGGTCTCCATTTTTCAAGCCAACTAAAGTTGAGGTTCTCTTAGATTCCATGTCAACACAAGGAACTGTCAACCTGAAAAATAAATCGTAACTACTAGAATGTTTCTATTAGAAACAAGTCTTTAATCAGGACAAGGGTGGGAAATCCCAGAACTGACTGCCCTGGGTTAACCACCTCTTGGGAAAGATTGATAGCAATATAATTATTGAGAATTTCCACTGAACTGCAGAACTCTTGAGCCCTATATATACTCTAGGAGAGGGTATAGGAAAGGAAGAACCACCAACTAGTTATAGATGTAGCCAGAAGCTAGGGTATCTGGGATGTGTCAAGATACAGTAGGAAAAGCTAGGAAAACAGAAAAGGATGGTTTAGATTAGATTGTATCTGCCAACTTTTTCTAGGGTGATAGAGAGATACCTTAGCGTTAAGTACCGTTTTACAAATCCAGTTCTTCAGGGCCAGGTGCAGATTTCCAGGAGCTAGAAAAAACCTGTTCATAGTCAATTCAGGCCATTCAGTCTTTTGAATTCTTGGTTCCAGCCTCTAAGAGAATCCATAATGAGTATAACTAACATCAGCACCAGGCCTCAGTGTCCTTATCCATAAAATGGGTGTAATAATAGTACCTTCCTTACAGTATATTTTTATTAGGATCAATTGAGATAACAAACTTTGAAGTGTTCATATAAATGCTAGCTATTACCATGATCACAATTATTATTTGGGAAGACAAACCAACCTTTTAATTTCCATAAGGAGGACTACAATGTGTCGTCTTAAGCTTCTTTTGAAAGAACCAGTTTTTTTCTTCTCTCCTAGATGAAGGCATTACCTGGCAGCTTTCATATTTTCATATTCTTGGATTGCTTGTTCACAAAGAGTGGGTCTATTAGGATAGAATTTAAAAGTCAAAGAATTGGAAAATGCCTCAGGGATGCTAATTGCATTGTTTCTAACATGTTAGGGAAAATGGCAGCAGTCAAATGTTGAAGAATCTTGCATTTTATTTAATTTGTGGTATGCCAGGCATTAAATGGTTGCCTAGAGTGATGTTTCTGAAGTGTGTCCCTTTGTATTCCCTTTTGAAGCTTCCAAAATCACTTGGGGAATTTGCCATTCTCACTATTAGATATTAAGTCCTGACAAATCAGGAAGCTCTTTTCTGCCTGTCCTCTCACCCTTGTTTTTCTGAAACTTGGGCACCCAAAGCAATAGATGATTTCCTGAGTTCAAGTCCAACAGCCAGACGGGTTTCTGTCTTGAAACATTTCGAGCATAAATGACTTTGTTGAAGATTCTTCCTAAAATTATGGGGGGGGGGCAGGGGAATCAAATTTAAAAAAGCAAAAAAAAAATTGTACTTGATCCTAACCCAGAGAAATTAGTAATTAATTTCAAAAGTATATTAAACAACTACCAGCACAATTATTCGTTATTTCAGTTGTAATCAGACTTTGTGACCTCATTTGGGGCAAAAATACTGAAGGAGTTTGCCATTTCCTTCTGCAGCTCATTTTACAGTTGTGGGGTTATAGCCAATGTTGTGGGGTGTGATGGTGAACCCCTGGGTTCAGGAAGGATACCTTTTGTAAGAATGCAAGACTCCGAAATTTAGCTTAAAAGTAAAAAGAGAGATTTATAAGTAAGATTGAATTATTGACCAGCAAGACAGCATGAGTGGAACAACCCTGAGGGGTTGCTCCCACAATGCTTCAGTCCTGGGATTTTTGTACTCTTTACAATGTGAGTGAGGATGTGATGTGTCATGGTGTGGGGTGATTCTAGAGTGGTAAACACTCAGACATTTGGTGGGGTGTTTGGTCATCTGGCTGGGGTCTGCCTGAAGACCCTCATAGTTTAGGGAACAGATGGATGCCTGAGATACAGTCAGATGGTATCAAGGTGTAGCCTGGAGGTGCATCTCTATATCCATCTCAACCTAAATGACGATCCAAGGATGATAATAATCTCGGGGTTTTATAGAAGTTATTAGATGTTCTTGGTTTAGGAGTCACAAGGACAGAAAGGAGCAAGGGAATTTCCCTGTATACAGCTTGCCTGGGTTAAGAGGTACAATGCCCATGCTAAGGTGACTTGCCCAGGGTCACCCAGCAAAGATACAGGAATGGTCTGCCATTTCCTTCTCCAATTTTTTTTTACAGATGAGAAAACTGAGGCCAATTGGATTAAATGACTTGCCCAGTGTCACAAAGCTAGTAAGTATCTGAGGCTGGAATTGAACTCAGATCTTCCCTGACTCCAGGCCTGGCACTCTATCCACTGTAGTTTCCCTGAGGCACTATGGTGGATGCAAAAAATAAGGGGAAAGAAAGGGAATAAATATTTGCATAGTACCTACTATGTGCCAGGCTCTTTGCAAATAGCATCTCATTTAATCCTTCCCTGAGAAGGTAGGTGTTATTATTATCCTCATTTTATATTTACTGAGGAAACTGAGACTATCAGAGGTTAAATGGCCTGCCCAGAATCAAACACGACTAGGGAATGTCCAAGGCTGAATTTGAACTAGTCTCCCTGACTCCAGACGGAGCACGTTACCCACTGCTCCAAAAGTTTGCTCTTGAAGGAACTTATTTATAATCTGGCACTGAAAGAAAAATCCTTTCTCTTTTGGTTTTTTGTCATGATCAACGAGGCAAAAGTCAAACCTAAGAAAATTAAAGGAATTTATTAAAAATACATCAGGGAGTGCAGCTAGATGTAGTGGTAGAAGAACTAGCCCTGGAGATTGGAGGTCCTGGGTCAAATTTGGTCTCAGATACTCCCTAGCTTTGTGACCCTGGACAAGTCATTTAATCCCAGCTGGCTAGCCCTTACCGCTCTTCTGTCTTGGAACCAATCATCCGTATTGATTCTAAGATGGAAGGTAAGGAGTGGTTGTTTTTGTTTTTTAAATATGTCAGGATAGCAACACATTGACAGGCTGATCACTGGAGATCAGCCTGGATTTCACCGTACAACTTCAGACAGTTTTGTAGGTTCCTATCAGCAAAAGAGGCGCCCCATGCAGCTCAGTTCCTCCCCAAGGATGAGACACTTGGCACAGGGAGGGTTTTTTGTATGTGATGCTTCCCACACAGGTGAGATGTGACTTGCCTCCACCCAACAGAGATTGACCATTGATTGGGATAAATGGGTCAGAGTCAAAATATCTTCCAACACTAGGTAGGGAAGGCAGTTAGTTGTATGAGCAATGATAATGCTAGAGTTAAGGAACAACAGAATTGAATGATTTGCTGGACGTCTCATGGAAGTGACAAAGTTTGGAAAGGGAGACAATGAAGATAGAGATCATTCCAGCAATTTTTTGACTGTGAATGGGAGAGATCTGGAGTCTGTTTTTCCACTGCCTGGAAGTAGAGTGAAGGGATGGCAGGGATCACCTTCCCAGCTGTCCCCTTGCTCTCATGATCCACTTTCACTTCAGATATTCCTATTGTACTTTTTGTAGATTTCTACTTTACCCATCACTTTGTAGCTTTTATTATGTATAGGTATCAAACTATGTATATGTATACAAGCTTTTTTTGGTATGGCGTGGCCATTTTAGTTTTTGTCTTCCATTTGGAATATAACTTGTAGTTGTAAGAGTCCACACAGATGGTCTAAGCCAGCCTTCTGCCCATGCAGTGATTAACAGTGTCCTTGAAAGCTGATTATTGGAGCAGCTAGGTGGTGCACTGGATAGTGTGCCCGGCCTGGAGTCAGGGGGACCTGGGTTCAACTAATCTGGCTTCAGACCCTGGGCACATCCCTTGCCCTTCTTGTCTTAGAGTTGTTGCTTGGACAGAAGGCAAAGGTTTTTTTTAAAGTAATTCTCCACCCTCTCTTTTGGTAATTCTGATGCCCAGAAGTTCATTATTTAATAATGTTGCCTATCCCATTTTTAGACAGCTCTCATGATTAGTTCTTATGTTGCCCATGAATGAATAAATGAACTCAACTTATTAAGGCACCTGTACTACATGCTGGGAATACTAACTAAAAAGCAAGACGGTCCTTGCTCTCAGGGAGCTCACATCCTAATATGGGGAGACAACCCATGTAGAAGCTTTCCCTTGGATAGAAAGGGCCAGTGACCCTTAGGGAGCATCAACAGAGCAGATGGATGATGATGCATTTCCTTAACATCATTTCCACTGACAAATTCATAGCTATTTCTTATATTGATTCATTTGAAGGACTTTGATGATGAGAATTTTCTGAGCCGAAAGTTGTGGCTGGATAAGTGATGAGGGCTTCAGCCGCTGCAGAGTCACAAGTACCTGGGGATCATTTCTCTGGAATGTGGCTTAAAGGGGTTGGGTTGACAACAGAGCTGGTGATCTGGGAGCTAAGGGGAGAGGCTTGCTATTCTTGGAACTCTAGCATATCAAGTGCTGTACACTTGCCCATCATTTCTAGCTCTTTCTTTTGGGATTGAATAGTCCAATCCTGTTCCCATAGTAAAGCTCTCAAATTTAAAGGGAGCTATTATGCCTTGATGTCTTCTTTTTCATGTTAAACATTCTCATTTTCTTCAACCATTCCTTATGTGACGTGGATCTCATCTAGAGCTCACATCTGCTCTCTTCTATAGGAGTTCCAGTTTGTCAATGCCCTTCTTTTTTTTTAATCCTTATTTTCCATCTTAGAATCCATACTGTGAATTGGTTCTAAAGCAGAAGAGCAGTAAAGGCTACACAGTAGGGGTTAAGTGACTTGTCCAGGGTCACGTGCCAATGGCATTCTTAAACTGTATTACCAAATACTGCTATACTGTTGGTGGAGCTGTAAATTGGCATAACAATTTGGAATATACCCCCAAAGTCACTAAACTTAACCTTTTGACCTAGCAATGCCACTATTACACCTATACCCTAACGAGATCAAAAAAAGAGGGAAAGGTCTTATATGTATTCAAATATTTATAATAGCTTTTTTTGCCCCCTTTCCCCTGATAGCAAAACATTGGAAACTAAAGGGGTGTTCATCAGTTGGTAAAGAAAAATATAAAAACAGTTTTAGGATTTTGGGGGAATTCCTCTGACCCTTTGCCTTTTGGTTTTGTTTTCTTTTTATCTCCTTGCTGCTTTTACTTGAATTTTCCTGAAATGCTTTTAAAGTCTTAGCAATTCCTTTTACCTGAGAGCAATAGACTGTTTTTAGGAAAAATTCTGTTTGCTTGAGCCCTAGTTTCCCAAACATCAATTGTCCCAGAGCTAAACCAAATACTGAGCAGTCTTGGGTTCAGCATATCTGAAAACTGAATCTATTATCTTTTGTTTCAAACCTTGCCTTCTTCTGAACTTTCCTTACTTCTTTCAAGGGGCACCACCACTCTTCTAAGCATCCTGCCTCACAACCTCAGGGTCATGCTGAACTCTAGTTACTTGTTCTCCTACTATTATATATTCATGAATCTTGTTTTCAAAGGACATGCTGATGAAACACATTTCTTAGTAGAGAAGTGGTGGACTATGGGTGCTGAATGCTACATGCCATGTTGGATTCTCTGTGAATTGATTTTGATAAACTGTTTTTCTTTGGTTTAGAAAAGGGTTCCATGTTGGGGAAAGGGTAGATATCTGGAAAAATGACCAGTATAAAAAACCATAAACACCAATGACATTTAAAAGGAAAAATAAATTGATGTCACTTAGGAGAGGAGATTGATCTATGGAGAAAGGCTGAAGTTTCTGCAGTAGTTGCCAAATATTAAATATATGTGTAGACACATATAACCACCCCTATTGGATTTTAAGCTCCTTCAGGGCAGGCAGAAATACTCATATCTCCGACAATATCTAGCACATTGGTTATACATAGTAGAAACTTAATCGATGTTTGTTCATTTAAAAATAAAACTAGTATGGACTAAAGTAGTTGGGTTTAGAAGAAGCCATTATAAAATTGAATGTGAAAATTAAATAGGATTGGGATATGCAAAGAAGGGGGGAGGAAGGAGAATGTCCCATGTTTGGAAAAAAACATTAAAAGGGTCAGAGTAGCTTTTTGAACTTGATATCTCTATGAAGAGACATAGTTTAAGGGGTAGATTCATACTATTGAACAGTGAGAGAAGAGGCTATCTAGATAAGATAGATACAGGTCAGGGTGGAGAGAGCTGTGCAGATTGCGCAAGGCTCTGTCAAAATAAAAAATATGACCTCCATTCAGCAGACAATTGGAAGCTATCTTGGATTTTTCAGCAGGGAGGGATATATAGAAAATATTTCAGGAAGATTAATGCAGTGGTGGTATATAGTACTTATAGGTCTAGGAAAGAATGAAGGCAAGGAGATAGGTGGGATGTTGAAGGCCCAGACTTGACTAATGACAATGAGAATGGAAAGGAAAAGTCAAATTACATCAGAAAGGAAAAATTAACAGGCTTAAGTGATTGATATGATACAGGAGAAAGGAGAACTGAGTTTTATTATATGGTACCAATTGGGAAAGGTTGTTTAATATCCATGGTCTAGACCTAAGACAGTTGTGTTTCTGCTTCATTTCCTGTTTTCAATACTAATTATGAGTTTTAGGCAATATGCCTTAATATTAGAGTCATTAACTTAGACGTTAAGAATTACGACCAGTGCAAAATGACCAAGCTTGATCCTAGATGGTGTGCCACCCACCTCTTGCCAGAGATGTGATGAACTCGAGATGCAGAATGGGACATATGTTTTTGGAAATGGACAATGTAGTGTGGGATTTTTTTTTCTTGACAGCTTACCTGTGTAACTGGACTTTTGAACATGCACAGTTTGCTTATAATATGGAGCCCATTGCATCCTCTCCTATTTATGGGGCAGGATAGCCTCTTTTTGACTACCCACATCTTTAAAACTTGTGAGACTGAGTTGGTTGAGCTCTTTTTCTGCCATCTTTTTTTTTCTTTTTTTTTCTGCCATCTTTTTGACTGTGCTCCTGGAGCTGCTGTCTTCAGCAATAACCTAAATAGTAACAGTGGAAAGGGATTTGCCCTTCTCCTCCTCTCCTTTAAAATAGGCTCCAAGAAATGGGTCTGGAGGTTTTTGTTTCTCCTCTCTCAGTTTCTGGTGTTGGAGGTGATTCCCTCAGGACCCAGTTTTGAGCCACGGTGATCTTCGAGCTAGAGTTGCAGGAAGGATGATGCAGCCAGCTGGACACGTAGAAGACCTGAGAAGCCATGGTGCTTGGAACTAGACCCCAAGGGAAATTTTGGACTTGGGAATGTAACCCCAGTCCCCAAACCCATTGATGTAGAATTCTCTCCTCCATGGAGATGAGTGCCCTGTCTGTGTAAGAGGCAGGATGGAATTGGTAAAAAGATGGTGGAAATAACCAGCTTTAGTCTCACCAGTTCCAAGAAGCAGGGCAGCTAATCAAAGAAAGTTTCCCTATCCATGTGGTAGAAGACAGCAGGCACCATGTTAGGCACACTGAGCATACTCAAAGCCACTACTGATAATAGTTTTTTTTTTCCTCCTCTTAAATCGAGGGGTGGGAGAGTAAGAAAACAAATAATTGAAAACAATCAAAATGAAAGATTAAACAATTGGACTGTGAAAGCATAAAAGTATTGATTTAAACCCCAGCTTTCTGGTGTCAGATGCAAAATTTATGAAAATTAAGACACTTTAAATTACTGATGGCTATGAATAAGGCAACATCTTTTCTGTAAACAATTAGTTTTGGATCTAGAAATGTGAACAGAATACTCCTAAGTTTGCTAATTGTTCTTTCCTACTGAAGACATTAGGCCAGTGTGTTGGCTCTTAACTGTCACTGCAGAGAAGTTTAATATTTTGCCTGTGAATTTAAAATAAATCCAACTTTACCTGCATCTCTAGCATAAGAAGATAGTTTTGGAACACTCCCTTCTGAACGTTTTCCTTGAATAAATCAATTTTGGCAATAAATTTTATATGATCACTACCACAGTTCCCTCTAGAAAGCATAAATCTTTGAGACAGAAGTTGTCCTGGGAGATATTTTGTATTTATTAATAACCATTTGAAGAGAAACCCAAAGTCATGGTAATATTTTGAAGTAGGCAGTTTGCTTTCATGGCCTTCTTATGATATGCCATTTTCTTCCTTTATGGCTCCCCCTACCCCTTCAAATGTTTTGTCCCTTCCTCACTGGTATGGGAGGAAAGGACCCAGCAGCAGACATTCTGGGCAGTGGGATACCTTTCTGGAGTTGTTTCCATTTTAAGTCTTGATTCTGAGTGTAGAAGGGAATGTCTTCTTCTGAAATCCCATCTTCTGCAGGAAGCTTTTCCCAACTTTGTTGGGAGCCTTGTGGCTCCCACTCTTACTAGAGCTTTCCCTCTGAGATGACAATCTCTCATTTAGGTCTCATTTGTACAGTGGATAGCGCGCTGGTCCTGGAGTAAGGATGGCAAGTTCAAATTCAACCTCAGACATTTCTGGCTCTTTGATCCTAAGCAAGTCACTCGGCCCCAGTTCCCTAGTCCTTAACACTCTTCTGCCCTAGAGCCAGTCCTTAGTATTGATTCTAAGACAGATGGCAGGGGGGAGAGGGAAGGAGGAAGGAAGGAAGGAAGAAAGGAAGAAAGGGAAAGAAAGAGAGGGAGGAAGGAAGGAAAGAAGGAAGGAAGAAAGGGAAAGAAAAAATATGAGGGGGAAGACCAAATCATTTTTAAGGCCCTCCTAATTGTAATTTCAGTAGTCTGCCGAGAAATCCCATGCTGAACCACTGAAAGTAAAGGGGGACCCCAGATATTGAAATATCATATCTTTGCAGCTAGTTGGCTTAATGGATAGAATATTGAGCCTGGATTCTAGAAGCCCTGCCTTCAAGTCTGGCCTTAAAAAACTTGTTAGCTTATACTACCCTGGACTAGTCACTTAACTGATGCCTGACTCAGTTTCCTTTTTTGTAAAACAGAGATAATAATGGCATCTGCTTTTCATGGTTGTTAGGATAAAATGAGATAACATTTGTAAAGCATTTTGCAAACCATAAGGGCACTATATAAAAGCTTATTATTTTTATCCTCTTTTAACGTATGTACCTTTGTACATATGAGGTATTAAGGGAAATTCAACCTTCCCTCTGATTATAAAATGGGAAAATTTTAAAAGAAGAGAAAACCAACAGCAAATATTTGGTTTTGCAATTCTTTTATATGACCTACTTATAATTTATGAGATGTTTGATCTATTTTTGTTGTTCAGTCATTTTCATTTGTTTCTTATTTTTGTGACCCCATTTGGAGTTTTGGGGTTTTTTTTGGCAAAGATACTGGAGGGGTTTACCATTTCCTTTACCATCTCATTTTTCAGATGAGGCAACTGAGGCAAAGAGGGTTAATGACTTGCCCAGAATCATAGAGCTAGAAAGTATCTGAGGCAGAATTTGAATTCAGGTCTTCCTGTTGCTCTATCCACTGCATCACCCAGGTGCTTCAATCTACCTAATTCTAATGTGACAAAATAATATGAGATTAACATGGGATAAATTTTACTTGGTTACAACAATAGACTCAACGTTCATTATTTATTGCTCTGGTAGTGTACTTAGTTATGGGCTATGTCTTTTTTTTTAAAAAAAAAAGAATATTGGTGTCAGTCACATCCCTCATTTTGAGTGAGTCGGGCACCAGCTATATAATAGACTCTGTCTCAAAGGAGTTTAATCAAATAATAACACCCAACAGTGGAATCTTAGATTGAGCTTGATCTAGAAGCAACATGAGAAATACAGCAAAAATATTTTCAGATCTAGGGTTTATTGTAAAGGCATCATTTTTGTTGGAGAGTAATGCATTAGGAATCAATTTTTCTTTGCTTCTTAGTGTAAATATGCACATGGGCATTCAAATATATTAATCTTGACAACTGTGGTGCTGATGAACTGGTGGTGATATCGGGGCTTCTTTTCTTCATATAAAAATATCACAGAGAAATGGGCATGCTGAGGCAGCTGTAGAGGCAGATAACGGTAAGGAAGGTGGTGCCATAGTGGCTAGATTGGTAAACCTGGAGTCAGGAAGAAGACCTGAGTTCAAATCCAACCTCAGATATTTATTGCATAATCCCAGGAATGTCAATAACCCCTGTCTTACCTCAGTTTTCCTCCTATTTAACAACAGGGACAATAATAATACCTTCCTCCCAGAGTTATTGTAAGGTTCGAATGAGATGATATTTGTAAAGTACTTTGTCAATTTTAAAGGGCTCTATAAATACTTCTTCTTCTTCTTCTTCTTCTTCTTCTTCTTCTTCTTCTTCTTCTTCTTCTTCTTCTTATTATTATTATTATTATTATTATTATTGTCTCCCTGCCCTCCAGAAGTACATTTACATTCTACCAAAGGGATGTCCACATACACAAATAAATAGTAATGCTGTTAGCTGTTACAAATAAAATGGATATAGATGGATATAGATAAAAGTATTAATATTTCCTTTAAAGCCATGTTGGTAAATCTAAGAAAGACCACATACCTGCTAAGATCTAATTCAAATTGTCCACCATTACCTTCTGCCCACCTGGCTGCTTCCTAGGAAAGAGAGCTTCCCAGTCAAGTTCTCTCTATTTAAGCCACGCTTTACATTGGCTCACGTCACCATGTAAGTCAGGAAACCCATTGAATCATGAGAAATGTAGTTCTCAAGTCCCCTAAATGTCCACAGGAAGTTTATATCGTATATCTAAATATTTAAGCTCAATGAACCCCAAATTTCCACTAACACATAGCCAACATTTATATAATGCTCTTGAGTTTACAGAATGCTTTCTTTACTCATCTGCACCACAAACCAAAATAAATACAAAGTGATTTCCTGAGGTAGAAAGCACTAACAAGAAAAAACACCACCACCTCCTTGAGGAGGGAGCTTTTTTTGAGGAGAGCTTAAGGATCATACGCATACGAGGTAGAAGAAATGGGAGACCCCTTGTGCAGTGGTGTGGAGGTGGGAGATGAAAATGGTATGTATGGGATACAACTAATAGCAAGTCAGTTTGACTAAAAGCAAGAGCGCTTGAAAGTGAATAATAATAATTAGCATTAATTTAACACTTTAAGGTTTGCAAAGTGCTTTACAAATATTAGCTCATTTGATCCTCACAGCAACCCTGAAATATTGGTGGTGCTATTAATAACTCTGTTTTACAGATGAGGAAACTGAGGTAGACAGCAAAATTCAGTGACTTACAGGGTCACATGTCATATATGAAGCAAAGTTTAATATAAGGTTTTTTGACACCTGGCCCAGTCCCCTGCCCTTTGTGCTGGAATAAAATGAAAATGGACAGGAAAGTTAAGTAGGGAACCAGATCAGGGATGGCTTTAAATCCAAGGTTGAGAAGTGTGTGTTTTATTATAATGACACTACAGAGCCATTATTATATTTTTCACTTTTTTGTCTGCTTACATAAACCACAAGAGCAGATAATTTATTAAACTCCTACTGTATGTGAGCTGTCTTTTTTTTTAAGCCTTGCCTTCTGTCTTAGAATGGAGTATCAATTCTAAGGCAAAAGAGCAGCAAGATCTAGGCAACTAGAGTTGAGTGACTTGGGCAGAGTCATACAGCTCAGAAGTGCCAGAGGCCAGATTTGAACCTAGGTTCTCCTGACTCCAGATTGGGCTTTCTTTACTGAGCCATCTATCTGTATCATATTACTGGGTTTTAAGAGAACTTCTAAGAATCTCAAATGCATTCAGAACTTTTGAAGGCTTAAATTTTTTTGTAATTTAAAATATGACAGCATTCTTTTTCATAGATATGAGCTGGAAAATATATTCTTAGGTAATACAAGATCAGACTTTTTTTTCCTAAGCCAAAAAGATTTCTTACATCAATTAGGCTACCATTACTCAATTTAAATATATAAGTTACATTCATAGAAACATAAAACTGGAAGGGATTTTAGAAAACACATCTTCTAAAACCCCTCATTTTGCAAATGAGGGCTTGGAGGCTGAGAAGTCAAGGTCAACCAGTTTGAGATTAGAAAGACAGTCCCTTGGCTCCCAGGCTGAGGTTCTTTTTATGTTACTGCAGCTGCCTCTTAAACACAAATGACCTTCGTAGCTCCAATCTCATTTCTCGCTGCCTCTTTCTAATAGCTTCTTGTTGCTTCTGTTCATATGTTGTAAAGGACTTCCATGTCTCACAGTGTCAGGACTCTGAGTGGGCACACAGTCTTTAGCCTTCAAACCAGGAAAATGCCGATTGGTAAAGCCAGCTGTCGAAGCTCCTTACATTTTTCTGCTCATGTTTGAATTCTCTGCCCCTATTCTGTTCATCCTGAGCTGGGGTGGGTTTTTATTTATCCCTCAGAACTTTGAACTCCAGTTATCTTGCCCCAATTTCTGGTGGCATATCTACTTTAACCCATATCCTAACCTATATGTCTCACTCCAGCCCGATGACTTGAATTCAACTCTTGTTGTTCCCATTCATTATTCCACAACAGAGTTTTCCCCATTCTTGATCTTGGGCACTATCCCACCTTCCAGCCAGTAGTTGTGTAGGAAGGATCCCTTGGGCACAGTCTGTTTATCTCTATGCTCATCTCTCTCTCTCTTACAGACATGGCTGCAAAGTATAAACACATATAATGGTCTTGATTTTTCTTTTTGCAATTCTTATTTCTTTACCACAGCAAATTAAATTTTTCTTCCTATTGGGGTGGATGTGAATATCCTGTTCCTTCCCCAGCATGCTTTTTGCTTAGGTAATTGGACTTTATCTGGGAAAATTCTATAAAAGTCAATTTTTCTCGATGGGAAACTTACATATGTGATGTGTTTCACATGAAGAAATAGACCCAGAGTGTTAAGAGAAAGATGCATCCATTTGGTTAGCTTATTCCATTTGATAAGATAGGAGGAATGCATTCCAGTTTTGCCACGATGCTCACACATCTAATTAGAAAGACCTGTTGCCCTCCTGGGCTCTCAGAAAACCAGGGCTGTATGTAAACTAAGCTATGACCTCAGTCTCTCTGATGAGGTCTTAATTTAATTTCTAGCCTGACTCATTTCCAAATGTATCAGTCATTTGAACAGGCTAAGGCCATCTGCACAGAAGACAATTCACTTGACAACCACACTTCCCACTGTCCTAGTGCTGCTCCTTTCCTTTGGCAATGATTCAATTCTGCTAAACTGAAAATAAATCTGAAGGCTTCACAGCTGTCGAGCGGCTCTGGGTAGCTGAGCAATAACTTGGTTTCATTCTTCCTGCTGCTGGTGCCGCATACATGGTTGTCATCTGCCAAGCCTGCTCTCTCCCCCACTGATCCTCTTTGCAAAGAAGGAGAAGAAGCACTCGATTTTCTCAGCTCTGTTTTGTTTTGTTGTTGTTATTTTGATTTTTTTTCTCCCAGTGCCCCAGGGAGTCTGCAGCTTGATTCCTTTGGCCCAATGAGATGAGTAAACAGTGCATAGCGACTTCCTGATTTTATTTGATGAAAAACAGACTTTCCAACCCAGGCTCATCCCTGTGAACCAGTTAAGAAAAATAATGGCTTCCAAATTGAATAGTAAGATCTTACAAAAGATTTTGGTAGCAAAATTTGAGTGAACAAGAGACAGGAATCTGGATCATCACCTGGAGAAATTTGTGAGTAAGGCTACTGATTTCTGTTTTTGTAGGCAAAGAAGCCGTGCTCACTTTGAGTCAATCACTTATCAAAACCCTCAGTAGCATTCAGAAATAGGTGGTGCCCCAGCTGGCTGAACATAGTACTATGAAAGTCTCAGCTTTCCCCCTTTCCTTTGATTTAAAAGTTTAGGGGATAGAGAAATGGATATGGAGGCAGGAACACTTTGGAACATTTTTCCTCAGATGTATTTTAGCTATGCAATACTGGGCTATTCACTTAATCTCTTTGTATGTCTCATTTTTCCCATGTGGAAAATGGGCATAATAAGAGTGCCTATCTCAGAACTGTTTTGAGGACCAAATGAGATAGCATACCCCAAAATACCTCGCAAGCTTCAGAGTGCTCTATAAAATGCTAGATGTTATTATCATAGTTAGTTTATATGTGATGGACAACATAAAGCACTTTACATTCCTTTTATGCTAGCTAAGTGGAAAGACCTACATGAATGGATGCAGAGTAAAATAAAAACGAGGAGAACATCGTACACCGCAACAGCAATATCGTATGACTTGGCTACTCTCAGCAATGCAATGATCCAGGACAATTATGAGGGACTTCTGACAAAGAATGCTCTCCACCTCCAGAGAAAGAATTGCTGGAGTCAGACTACAGATCAAAGCATCTGATTTTTCACTTTAGTTTTTTGGGGTTTTTATTTTTGGGTTTTGGTCTTTATGATTATTCTCTTACAAAAATAAATGATATGGAAGTATGTTTTGCATGATAATGCATGTATAACCCAGATCAAATTGCCTTCCAGCTCCAGGAGTGGGGAGAGAAGGAAGGATCATATAACTTCTGAAAACTTGTGTGGAAATTTATTACATGTAATTGGCACAATTAAATATCTTTATAATAAAATGCTAGCTAATATTATTATTTTAATTATTTTAGCAATTCTGTTCTCGATTCCCCAAGAAAGAAGTGCATTGTGTAGGGGAAAAACTTGGAAGAATTGAGATGGTGAAAATAGCTTCATTCATATGATCTGTGATTATAAATAATCATGCTCTAGTCATCTCCCTCTGGAAGATTTCCTCTGCCTTATTGCAAATGCATACCTTCCTCTGACTGGTCATTCCTTCTGGAACTTCCATTTTGAAGAAAGGACTCCAGGGCCTTTCTCTCCCTTTTTTCTCAAAATGCCTAGATAATATCTTCACTAGATACCTGCCTCCCTTCCCCCTTTTCAACTTCTTTTTCAGTTTTTGGCTTTGTTCATTAGAATCTAAATTCTTAGAGGTCAGGAACTAACTTTCCCTTTGTTTCTATTTATATCCTCAGTACTTGGCACATTTTCTGTTATGTATTTAGTTGTCATGTCTTATCCAGCTTTTTGTGAACCCATTTGGGGTTTTTTGGAGAAGCTTCTGGAGTGGTTTGCCATTTCCTTCTCTAGCTCATTTGAACAGAGGTGGGAACTGAGGCAGACAGGGCAAAGTGACTTGCCCAGGGTCACACAGTAAATGTCTGAGGCTGGATTTGAGCTCAGGAAGATGAGTCCTCCTGACTCCTGACCTGGCACTTTGTCTACCTAACTGCCCATTATCTGTCACACAATCTGAATTTAATGAGTGTTTGTTGATTTGACCCTGATTGATGTCCTTCCTTGAATGGAAGGACATGGATCCTCATTAGATCTGTGCTTAGATTTCAGATGATCTTGACGCTCTTAATATTTTGACAAATATTTCAATATAATTGGTTTCTTATGTAACTTCATGTATTTTATTGTATGCCTTTGAAGATACATTATTCTGAAAAGGGTTTTTATCAGACTTTAGCCTTAACCAGACTTCCAAGGGAATCCATGTTATAAAAGAGTTAAAAATTCTTCTTTTAAAAAGAATCTGAAGCAGAGATCTATTAAAATCTGTCTGACCTATATTCTAGAACCTTTTATACACTGGTCTATACTTGTTTGCACATGCCGACTCACCCACATGCACAGTCTTCTTTCCCTGGTATTAGTCACAAACCCAAGACCTCAGAGTCATTTAAAAATGTTTTATTGGAACTTAGAGTCTCAGAAGAAGTCCTTGCCCACTTTCTTTTTTCAATTAATTTTTCCATTATATTTTTCCTAATTGCATGTAGATACAATTCTTAATAATCATCTTCTGACATTTTGCAATCCATCTTCTCTTCCTCCTTCCCTGAGATGACAAGAAGTATGATGTAGGTTGTCCACTTTCTTTTAAAGCCCCCAATCCCACATTGGGCACTCTTGTCAATGATCACTTCTACCCCATACACTCTCCCATCCATCCCACACCCCCACCTAAACAAATTTCCTTGGAGCTAATCATGAAGCAAGAGTTCTGTAGCCAAGGAAAGGATGGGTTCTAGGTAGGAACCACATGTGAGCCTGCAAAGAGTGAGACTTATGCTTCAAAGGTTCCGATGAGGAGAGAACTTCCTTTTTTAACAAGATAAAACTAATCACACACTCTACTGACTGGTGGGCTTTGAAAGTAGTTCTCAGGGGGCACCCAATGTTACTTCTCTCTGATTTATAATTACCTCTGGTGTCATGTACTCCTAGAACCTAGACATTAAGTTATGTGGAATTTGAGTTCTCTCTGATTCTAGCTACTGTATTATTCCAGTAACAGATATCAAAAAGGCCAAAAAATTTAGGGAGGAAAGGAAGTAACATAAATGAGAACAAAATTTAAAATATGGAGAAGCTAGTTGGCACAATGGATAGAGTGCCAGGCCTGGAGTTGAGAAGGACCTGGATGCAAATCTGGTCTCCTAGTTAGCCCCAATTGCCTAGTCCTCACCACTCTTCAGTCTTGGAATTAATACTTGATAGCCATTCTAAGACAAAAAGTAATGGTTTAAAAAAATTAAATAGAATGACAAATTTTCATTCAAAATGTAAATATTTTGGCTGGTATCCAGGATCATTCCACTGGCTTGCCTGTATTGCTAGCCCAGCTGAGTATAAGAATCCTTCTACCCTAAAGAACAAGAACAAAATGAAAGTGTTAACTTGTACATCAATCATATTTACAATGTATTTTATAACTGACAAGATGCTTTCTATATAATGATCGGGTAATCATAGCCTTTTTGGCGCATAAGGAAACCTAGTCTTAACCAACTGGGATGTAATATTATAAACCCTGGTTTAGAAATCATACAATCATAGATTGTTGTTGAGGGGTGGGGTTTTAGTTATGTCTCATGACCCCCCCCCCGTTGGGGTTTTCTTGGTGGAGATACTGTAATGGTTTGCCATTTCCTTCTCCAGCTCATTTTACAGACGAGAGGCAAACAGGGTGAAGTGACTTGTCTAGGATCATACAACTAGTAAGTGTATGAGGCAGTATTTGAAATCAGAAAGATGATGAGTTGGAGTCATTTTAAAAAATCTTCCAATATTATCCTTTCCCTCTAGTGTCTCATCTATTTCCAAATCTTCCCTCATCGTATCTTTTTGAATCTATCTCTTTGCTTTCCATTCCTACTGCTGCCACCATAACCCAGAGTGAAGACCAAAAGTAGTACAATGGAAAGAGCTCTGCCTTTAGAATCAAGACCAGTGTAGAGGATATTAATAGTCCCTTCCAACCCTAAACCATTGATCTTAACAAGTTCTCTTACACATGGATAATTTTTGTGACCTCCTAATTGATCTGTCTCCCTGTCGCCAGACTTTGCTGCCTTTGCCATGAGAATTAAAGTGTCAAAATGAACTATCCTACCAAAATGGAAACCAAAGCTGGCTGGAGGCCATCTTCCTGATGAAGCTAACTGGCCAGTGTGGACCATATCTGTAACTTTGGCCAGTTTATATGCAAGCCCTGGCAAATCTCAAAACTACCACCTCAAAAGTAATAGAAGACTTGGCAATCAATGAAAGGTTAATTTTATAGTCTTACTGATAGGAGTCTTGTGTTCTGATCCCTCTTGCAAGAAAGCAGTTGTATGACTGATTAATTCCTTGATCTTCATCTTTAACTTCAGTCTTCTTTCTAGTAGGAAATTTGCTAATGCAGAAGGGAAATGATCTCCTTCAGTTTTGCTTCAGTATGCTGGGAGCTTGTGCAACAGGGGACCGGTGGGTTGTGCACCTGCATTCCTTCCTGGTTTCTTCTTTGAGGACACGCTGTCCTTTTAGAAAGTGTCTTTATGGTGGATGAACGGAAGTGTGTTGGCTCTGTACATATCTGGGTGGCATCATGCCTTCTTTGAGTTGGGTTTTTTCTTTGTTCCTTTGCCCCACTAGCACCTCGAACAATACCCTGGGCATAGGCAGGGATGAATGAATGGTGATTGATGATGTTAAGGAGAATGTATATTATAAAGCTTTGTCTAAATAAGCATGAGTTATTATTATCAAATTATAGAGTTGGTTCCTCATGGAAATGTGCAATAAAATTACAAAATGAGACAGTATGGAGGGCCACACCCAGCAAAGCCAGAGAATTCTATGTGTCAGCTCAGCCTCCTTTGCCACAGGGAAAAGAGATTTGCATGAATGCTTCTCACCAGTGGGAGATTTGCCAAAACAACAAAACCAAACCTTGGGCTTTTGAAATCCTCTTATTAGTGCCTTAATTGAATTGATATTTCCAAGGAAATGTATTCCAAAATGAAATCTAACAGTGTCTTAGCTCATTCAAATGGCCCTCTTTCATTTGACTTGGCTTTCACAAGGGATATGCTTTTCTGTTTTCATTTCCTGGTTTACCCACCCAAGGCTGCTGGGAAATGTTTCAGTAATGCCTAACTTAATGGAGAGAACTGTTCTTTCACTTCTGAAATAATTCAGATTAGATTTTTGCATTTGCAATAATTTTTCAGAATTCAAAATTCAGATAACCGAGAGCTACCCCACCACCTCATTGAAAGAAATCGCTTCTTAGGCTTTGGAAGTGAATTAATTTTACCTGGTAAAATCACCATCACTTCCTCCAAACAGCTGTTAGACGAAGCACCAGTTGCAGAAACTAATAAAATGTTGGTTACTTAATTACAATGTCTAGAACTTGGCCACAGTGGAGAGGGCATTTCATGGCGACAGTGTCCAGTGATTCGTGTATAAACAAGAGTGACCTCTGTATTGCTATGGTTGCATTCTTATTGGAATTTGGGGGTGTCATGTCAGGTTATGAGTTTTAAAGTGAACATAAAGGCCAGAAGAAAGGTAAGCACAGGAGAGAGAGTGTTGACTCTTGGGCCAAGAAAGCTAGGGTTTCAAAACCTAATTCTGACACGTACTGGCCAGCTGTGTGATCCGGGGCAATCACTGAGTTTCCCTGTGACTCAAGAACTCTCAAATAAGGAAGTTACAGATCCTGGATCTGCATTTATGAATATGGATATGCATTTATGAATAAACACCTTTTTCTCTTGGACCCCTTATACAGAAGAAATCACAGGATAGATCTGGAGGGAAAAAAATCTAGAGTAGATAGGATTCTGTCATAGTTTCCTGTTTTGAATGACTTGAATCATGATCCCGAGTAGATCAAAGAAGATCTGGGAGAGAGACTGGACATGTGATTTGGGGAGACCAGGTAAGGAAAAACCTCAACCAGTGCAGATTATCTCCCCTGCAACATATAATTAAGGAATTATCTAGAGCAGTGGTTCCCAAACATTTTTGGCCTACCGCCCCCTTTGCAGAAAAAATATTACTTGGACCCCTGGAAATTAATTTTTTTAATTTTAATAGCAATTATTAGGAAAGATAAATGCACCTGTGGCCATCACTGCTTCCCTGGATTGCTGCAGCACCCACCAGGGGCCGGTGGCGCCCTCTTTGGGAATCACTGGTCTAGAGCATTGAGAAGTTTAGGTATTGGGCAACAGGTTTATAATGCTTCTATGTCAGAGGTGGGATTTAAACCTAGATTCTCTTGGTGTCACAGATGGCTATGTTACTATACTAGCTGCCAAGAGAATGTAGGTATCAATTCCTAACAGGGCAACTTCTCCTCTCTCCTTCTCTTATCCTCTAGTTTTGAAGAGCCCTCTAGTAAGACCATAGGCTTACTGATCTAATGGCCTCTCTTCATTCTTCATCCTTCTGGATCTCTCTCTAGCCTTTGACACTGTTGACCATCCTCTTCTCCTTGATACTCCTGTCTCTAGTTTTCATGACCTGCTCTCTCCTTGTTCTCCCACCCATGACTGTGCTTTCCCAGTCTCCTTTGCTAGATCTTCATTTAGGTCATACCTACAAACTGTGGGTATCCCATAGGGCTCTGTCCTGGGCTCTTAGAATCTGTTTCTTAACTGACTTTGAACTGGAAAGAAGCTCAGAACCCATCTAATGAATCTAATCCAACTTTTTCATTTAACTTATATGGAAACTGGTGCCTATGGAGGTTAAGGGACTTGTCCACGATTACCCATTTGGGAGGTATCAGAAGAAGGATTGAACTCTTATTTAAGACTCTTGGACAGAAAATCGAACTTCCTTCTTCCTTCCCCCAACCCAATTTAATTGCATCATCTATTTTCAAGAGAAACAAGAGAAGGATTACAATAGGCAGAGATAGAGAAGAAATCTGCCCAGGAATCAGATGTCTTGTACACGTACAGGGAAGCAGGAGGGAGGGGAGAGAACACTACTGGGGAGTGTCCTATAGACTAGTCTTACTGGAACACTTAAAATATATGAAGGAGATGAGAATGAAATAAAGCTGAACATGAGAGCTAGAGACAAGTGGTAGAGGGCTTTGAATGCCAGGGTAAGGAATTTCCACTTTATTCCATGTGGTGGGGGGAAGGAGCAATAGATGTTTGAGCAGGGGAGTGAGGTGAGGAGATTCAGGCATCTAGAAGCCTTATTTAGAAGGCAGGGGATCTTATCTTATTTTCTATCTGTATCCCCAGGGCTTACCACATAGGAAGGGCTTAGTCTTTTTTTAAAAATTCATTTATTAGAGTGATTATTGAAGAGGGAAAGATAGAAATCTGGGGTCTTACGGTGGCCTCTGAGGCTAATCCTGAAATACTAGTTCATGTTTCTGTAGCACTTCCAGCTTGACAAAGCCCTTTACATATATTATCTCAGTTAATCCTTACAACAGCCGGGTGAGGTGGATGCTATTGTTCTTCCTATTTCACAGAGAAGGAAACCGAGGCCTAGTAGCTTAAGAGACTTGCCCTTTATCTAAGCCTTATCTCCCCAGTTGAGTACGTTTCCTGAGGATAGGGACTTTGTCTGTAAATATCGGCCAAATGGGAAAGGTATAGTCTAGTCTGTCGTGCTGTATATGTATATGTGCATCTGTGTGTATGTACACTTGTGTTATACATATATGTAAATACATGACGATAGGTTTGTATATTATTTTTCAAATATGTGTGTAGCTACACACTAGCACTCTCACAAAGCAAGAGATCCAAATGATGAAAGACTCTGTTGCCCTCGACTACTGTCTTCCAGTTCTCCATTGTGGTGTACAAGGAAGCCTATCTCAGTATAATTAAACATTTCCAGACTAAGATTGGAATGCACTGCCTCAGGAGGTAGAGTGCTCTCCATCACTGGACATCTTCAACCTCTGGCTGCTTGCTTGCCAGCTGTTTGGAACAGGGAGTCCTTCTCTTCCTTTCTCTGTTGAATTCTTACTTCTCCTTTAAAGCCCCCTGGAATAGCACCGATTTCCTTACTGATTCTTCCCAGTTAGTCACAAAGAACCTTTTCCTCTAGACCTCAGTGCATCAGCATCTATTGACAGCTCTCTAATTTACACAATGCTGAGCATTCTATTATTGCTATTAAGTCATTCAGAGATTGGCTCTCTTCCTGCCTCTTCTGCCCAGCTAAGTGCCCTTAGAATAGAGATCAGGACCTACAGACTCATCTTCCTGAATTCAAGTCTGGCCTCAGATGCTTATTAGCTGTGTGATGCTGGGCAAGTCATGTCACCATTTGCCTCAGTTTCCTCACCTGTAAAATGAGCTAGAAAGGAAAATGGGAATTCACTCTAGTATCCTTTGCCAAGAAAACCCCTAATGGGATCACAAAGAGTCAGGCACGACTGACACAACTGAGCAAGTGCATTCTCTACCACTCTGTTTTGCCATATCCTCCACCAGACTGGCGTGCCCAGTGGCTGTAATGAAATGAGCCCTGCATTTGGAGTCTAGGGGTGCCCTGGTTTTACAATCTGGAACCGCCACTGTGTGACCCTGGGCATAGGTCACTTTATTTCTTGAGTCCCATTTTCTTTTCCTCTAAAATGAGAAGATTAGACTAGACTCCTGCCTTAAAGGTACCTGCCAGCTCTGACTTTCAATCCTGCAATCTTCTGCTCCGGAATGGCAGGGAATGCCTTATCAGGGCTAAGTCTGTGCTTATAGTATGCACTTAATAAATGTTTGTTGACTGTCTAACTTCTTATCTCTCCTCTTGCACTGAGCATGGAATAATTATTCAATGTTGCTGTTCAGATATGCCCTGCCGAGTCTCGGATCCTGTGATTCCGAGATTTGTGGTGCAAGCTAATTATCTAGTGATTGTTGTTCTCCATTAATGGGAAACTTCCTTCCTCCTAAGACTGTTCATTCCAATGTTGGACAGTTTTAATGATCAGCAAAGGAGCATGAAATTTGATGCCAAAGGACCTAGATTTGAATTCTGGCTTTCCCGTCTATTCTTGGAGGAACCCCAAGTTAAAGCACTTCATCTTTTGAAGTCTCAGTTTTCTCATCTGTAAAATGAAGGAGGCTACAGTAGTTCTTTTCTGGAGGGCCCTTCCAGTTCTAAAATCCCACGATCCTATGGTTCTGACTTCATTTGAGGCTAACACATGCAGTTCTCACCAGAGTGTAAAGACAAAGCTGATTCCCCCACAGCCATCGCTTTCCTCTGGGAAAAGGAGAAAAAGGGAAAAGGAAACAGATGCTCTTCTCAAATATAAATAGAAAAATATTTCTTGAATATGGATTATAGAGTCAAGCCGAAGGAAAACAGAAGGAAGTATGCCGTAGCAATTTTGGGAAAAGATCCCCATTCCTCACAAGTCTGTTTCTGAGGTAATCCCTGGGCGTCAGTTCCCAAGGAAGAGCAATTCTTTTCCAGGTCTGTACCATTGGTGTTCACATCTCCTTTTGCCCTGGCTCCCCCTTTTATGCTGTCCAGTCTACGTCTGTCATGTTTCGGGTAGAATTTCTGAAACCTGGCTGCTCGTGACTCTTTAGGTTAATATTTAGCTTAATTCAGCAATCATAGGTGCCTCTACTGTGATAGGCACTGGGAATTCAGAGCAAAACTGAGGTAGTTCCTGTTGTCAAAAACACTAACAACCAGGACAAACCAGAAAAGCCTTAGGTAGACGGTAGAATCTACATCGAGTCTTAAAGGGACCGACTGATTTCAAGAAGTGACGCCTAGGGATGGAGACCACTCCAGGCAGAGGATACTGCCTTGACAAAGGCACAAAGGCTAGATATGGTGCATCATATGTGGAGAACAGCAAATGGGCTAGTAGCCTGGCTGGAACATAGGAGGTGATATGTAAGTATCCTGAAAAAATAAAACAGTTTGGGGTCAGATTGTCAAGGGCATTCAATGTCAGAGGAATTTTTTTCTTGATCCTAGAAGCTCTGTCAACAGGAGAGTGACCTAGTCACATCTGTGCTTTAAGAATATGTTTGACAACTTCGTACGTAGTGGAGGATGCTTTAGTGTGAGGTGGATGAAATGGGGAGACACCAATTAAGAGGCCTTTGGCAACAGTGCAGGTGAAAGGGGATGAATTTTCTAATTTAATTGAATTTGAATTTTTAATGTATGAAATTTACTTAAACTGAACATATACAGCCTTCTTCTCCCTATAGCCCAAACCTGGCCCCAGCTCATCTTGGGCTGGAGCTGCCCCAGTGAGCCTCCAGATGATTGTTCTGGTGCACTGGTTACTGATGACTTGTTTCTTGTTGGCCTGGTCATTACCATCCTCTTGGATATTATCTGCATCAGCATCTTCTACCCACATGGGCATACACTGTCTGACACAGAGCACTTCAATACTGGCATGGCCATTTTCAGACTTCTCCTGAAGCCACTGTCCTGCCTCTTTGCCTACCATATGTACCGAGAGCGAGGGGGTGAATTCATCCTCAACAAAGGTTCCTTTGGCCCCTTGTAGGAGTGTAACATGTACCAGACCATTGCCCTGCCTTGGCACATTCCTACACAGACCAGGAGAGCAAGCCAATAGCTCAGCTGTACTGAGCTCCTTTCTTACCCAACATCTCCAGAGATATATATCCCCCCCTCCTCCTCTTCCTCCTCTTTCCTCATCTAATGCTGGGCATTCATTCACTGACCCTGGGGACACACTCCAGCCAGAAGAGCACTGGATAATGGCTCCCATCTCTGTTTCGTCATAGAATAAAAAAAAGGAGGATCAGTGGAGATATCATGGAGATAGAATTGACAAACTTGTCAATAGATTGGATGTGGAGGTGATTAAAAGTGCAAGGTTAAAGCATTTCCCAATTGACAGATAATCAAAGAATTATGAACAGGCAATTCATAGATGAAGAAATGAAAACCATCTTTAGCTATATTTTAAAATGCTCCAACTCACTATTCATTAGAGAAATGCAAATTAAAGCAATTACAAGGTACCACCTCATACCCATCAGACTAGCTAACTTGATAATCGAGACACTAATGCATTGCTGATGGAGCTGTAAACCAATACAACCATTCTGGAGAGCAATCTGGAACCATGCTCAAAGGGCCATAAAACTGGGTATACTTTTTGACCCAGCAATATCAATGCTAGGTCTGTATATCACGGAGATTAAAAATAGGGGGAAAGAACCTACCTGTACAAAAATATTTATAGTAGTTCTTTTTGTATTGGTAAAAATTAGGAAACTGAAGGGATGTTCCTCAATTGGGGAATGGCTGAACAAGTTGTGATATATGCTTGTAATGGAAAACAATTGTGCTATAAGAAATGGCAAAAAAGAAATGATCACAAAAAAACCTAGAAAGGCTTATATGAGGTGATGTAAAGTGAAATGAGCAGAACCAGAAGAACCTTGTACACAGTAACAACAATAATGTATGATAATCAACTATGAATCACTTAGTTATTAACAACAAGGCAGGGATTCAGAACAACTCTGAGTGACTTAAAAAAAGAGAGAGAGAGAATATCCACCGCCATAGAAGGAACTGATAGAGTCTGTAAAGTCTGAATGCAAATTAAAACATAGTCATTCTTTACTTTATTTCCTCCATGAGTTTTTCTCCAGTGTAAGTATTCTTTTATAACAGAATGAACATAATATATTATATAATATACATATGCATATATATACATATATATACAACGTATATCATATTACCTGCTTTCTTAGGGTGGGGGAGAGAGAACATGGATTTCTTAATATCAGAGAACAGATATTAAAAAATTACATGGATGTGTAATCTGGAAAAAAAATATTTTTTTTAAGTGGCAAAGTCAAACAAGGATGACTCTAAGTTTGTGAACCAGGGTGGTTGGAAAGGTAGTGATACTCCAGTCAGAAATTATGAAGGTAAGAGAGGAAGGCGGGATTTTACAGGATTTTGTTTGGACTGTAAATAGTTTTTGCTAGAAGCCATCTTGGGCCATGAGTTGCCAGTTGATATCTCAGATTTTAGAATTCTCAGAGTTGGCATGAGCTGGCAGGACCTACTGAATTTGAAATGCCTATGGGGCATCTATGTTGACGTGTCATTCCAATAGTTGCAGATATGGAACTGAAGCTCAGGAAAGAGGTACAGGTTAGATAGGTAGGCTTGAGAGCCATGTGCAGAGAGATCCAGGAGTCTTTCCAAACATTTGATGTTCAGCGCCAATTGGTTTGACCCATTGACTTCCATTATTTTTGTTTTCCTGGTATGAACTAAATAACACTCTGCCCACTAGTCAAGTGGGGCCAGTTCTGTCCCAAACAACTCCTGATCATTTCCAAACTGTTCCTAGGTCTCATTCCCCCTGTTATTCTTAGATTAACACTTGAGAGAAACCTGTATGGAAGAAGGTTTAGTGAATTTAAACACTGATTGATATGATTGTGGTACCAGCCTCTTTGAGGGGTCAGATGCTATTTAACATAAATAAACAATTTAAGACATTAATTGGGGAGTCCTGGCTATAGTCTCAAAAAGAACAGTTTCTAGACTAAGATTGATTTAAAAATCATAGATTAAGAACTGGGAAAGACCAAAGGAGACATCTAGTTCAACCTCATTTTACAGTAAAGGAAGTTATAGCACAAAGTAGTTCTTGGACAAGGTCACACAACTGTTTAAGTTTCTGAATCAGGATTTGAATCCAGATCTTTCTGCTTTATCCACCACATCCCAGTGAGTCAGCTGTTCTGTTTTAAGGATGTAAGGGACCTTAGATAGAATCTCATCTCATTCTCTTATTTTACACCCAGATATGTCTGAGTGATTGCACAAGGTCATGGTAGCTAGTAAATGATAGAGGCAGAATTTGAAACCAGGTCCTCTGACTTCAAATCCATTGCCCCCATGCTGTTCCCTATATCCTTCCAAGCTGGTCCACTTAATGTGCATTGATTGGTTTGAGCCATTTTTTCAGGAAAACCTTTTTAAGTCACTTTGATTTTTCTGGCATAGTCATGAGACCCTGAACAATACAAATTTTGGGAAAATGCATGAAATATTGATGATATGAGTCAGAAAAATTAGAGATTTGAAAACTTCTGATTGAATAAAAATCGTTTCAAAAAATAATAGCCTATTACCATTACCCTGCATAATTGGATAGAGGAGGAGCAACATGACCCAGAAATTGTTGGCTTGGAACTGTGAAAGAAGGAACTGCTTCTTTTTTTGGCTGAGCCTTTTGGAGGTTTCTTTTGACTCCAGGAAGAGTTTGAATGCCAGAGAATGACACTGACCTTGAAACATTTGTTATTTTGTCATCTTTGGAGACCAAGTTCTGAAAATAAAGTGTGTTCTCTTGATGATTTTGTTTCCTTTGAAGATAAAACCCCAAGGCCCGAGACAACCTCCTATTCAAACCATTTTGCAAAGGGTACCTTCTGCCAGACAAGACCTATTAAAGTCCTGCCCTCGAGTATTAGCCTCTTACCCACCCATTTCCATTGGGTAGATAGAAACAAGAAGCCAATGTTCAACAACATTAATTAAGTGTTCGCTGTTTTTATATATACCAGACCTCTTGGGGGAACACCAAAGACATAGCATAAATACAATTATCATTCTGACTTCTGGGAGAGCACTGTGCAGATGCTAAGGGAGATAGAAAAGTTAGAGAAGATCAAGTCCTTGTTCTCATGCAGCTTACAGTCAAGTAGAGAGAAGAGCTGTCTATTGGTATTTTATAATACATTTGAATAGGGGGAAACTGGGTGGCTCAGTAGATTGAGAGCCAGGCCCAGAGATGGGAGGTCCTGGGTTCAAATGTGACCTCAACACTTTTTAGCTGGGTGACCCAGGGCAAGTCACTTAACCCCCATTGCTTAGCCCTTACCACTCTTCTTCCTTGAAACCAATACACAGTATTGATTCTAAGACGGAAGGTAAGGGTTAAAAAATAATAATACATTTGAATAATAGGCCATATTTCTGTAGCATGTTAAGGTTTGCAAAGCATTTTAGAAACATCTATTTTATTCTCACACAACTGCAAGAAGTAAATGCACCGTTTAACAGGTGAAGAAACGGAGGCAGATCTAGATTAAGTGACTTGTCCAAAGTCCTGTAACTAGTAACTGAGGTTGAATTTGAATTAAAGTCTTCTGTCTCTGTGTCCATTGCTCTACCCATTGAGCCAAATAGCTGCCCGCTTTAGTATATGGTATTAGAGAAGGGGCAGCTAGGTAGCACAGTGAATAGACCACCAGGTCCTGGGGTCAGGAAGATCTGAGTTCATATAAGGCCTCAGACATTTATTAGCTGTGTGACTATGGGCTAGTCATTTATAACTGTTTGCCTCAGTTTCCTCACTTGTAAAATGATCTGGAAAAGAAAATGGCAAACCATTCTAGCTAGTGTCTTTGTCAAGAAAACTGCAATTGGGTCCTAAGGAATCAGACACACTGAAACAACCAAACAGCAAAGTGTTAGTGAAGGGCAAAATAAAGTGTGCAATGTGGAGTCTAAAGAGAAAAGTTAGTAATAACTCAGGGAAACGAAGATTTCCTGAAAGAGATAGCTTTTTAATTTGGGTTTAAAAGATAGGAATTCAGCAAGTGAAGGAGGAAGGAAAGAATTCTAGGAAAAGGGAACTCTAAATAAAAGCCACAGGAGTGTGAGAGAGAGCAAAGTCATCTAGTTTGACTGGATGGAGGGAGGCCATGATGGAGCTGTGCCACGTTGTCAAGGACCTTGAATGCCAGGGAAGTAAATTTGAACTTGACTTGGTCATTAAAGGGAAAAGTGACAAGATTTTAAGCCATGGTCCTTGGCAGCTAACCTATTTATGTGTTGTTTCTGCCAGTTAGAGCATAATCTCCTTGAGGGCAAGAACTGTTTCCCTTTTCTCTTTGTATCCCTAAAGCTTAGCAGAATATGCAGCACATATGTGTTTAATAAACCCCTTTTCAATCATTCATTAACAAATCAGATATAGATATAAGGCATAATGGTCCGTTAGGCTGAGGAATAATGGCTTGGAAGTGAGTCGAGGGGTAGAGAATTGGACATCTAGATCAGTAGTTCTCAAAGTATGTCTGAGGACTTCTAGAGCATTTCAAAGATCAAAACTGTTTTTATAATATGTTTTAATTTCAAATATGGTAAGTATTGAAAGATATAACTCAAACAAACAAAAGCTCTTTGGGGTCTTCATCGTTTTTAAGCCTCTCAAGGGGTCCCAAGACCAAAAAGTTTGGAAATTGCTTGTCTAGACAAGCAATAATGAAGGCATTTACTGGCGTGATGGGTTTGGGATTAGAATGGAGAGGATAGAAGTGGAAAATGGTCCACGAGAGTTGGTCATTGATTGGATAGTGTTTTAAATAAAATGTGTAATGCATGTTTGTTGAATGGAGTGTGGGAAGGCAAGGGCCACAGTCATGAACTCCTGAAGATACCAACATGGAAATGATAAGAATATCGTGTTTGCTGTTTGACAGAAATAGTCAGTTGGGGAAGAAGATGAAGAGAAGAGTTAGTGGAAAAGAGACAGAGCTTTATATTATATTATTTATATTCATTTTAGTCATTGAATTAAAGGAGCTATAGGACACCACCAAGAACTCGGAGAGATCATGTTCTGGTCAAGATTTGAGTGGATGTTGAGATCGTTGTAAGGAAAACTATTGCCATAGCCTGTAATGGTGGTCCATGTCTGTAATTCCTGTTTCTGGGGAGGCTATAGCTAGTGGGTCTCCTGAGTTCCAGAGTTCTGAGCTGTGGTAGGACCATCAATTTAGGTCCTGAAGCATCTGCTTTGTTTTATAGACAAGGTGAGGCTCAGTGAGAAGAGGGCAAATATTTGGCCTGAGGTCACACCCAGGTAGCTTTTGTTTGGAAGGCACAGAGAGATGATACGTTTAAACGTTTCATGTTGACTTCAGACTGGATTGGTTTAACAGGCTGAATGATGTGATACTGCTGTTCAGTTTTGCCTACAGTTTCATGATAAGTTAACATTAGGTCCAATCTTCTTTTAAACTTAATAACTTCATTAGGAGTGATTGCCAATAAGCACTTATTAAGCTCCTACTATGTGCTAAATGATGGAAATACAAAGAAATACAAAAGATAGAAACAACTCTTATGGAACTCGGTCTACTGGGGGAGACAACATGGAAACAACAACTATGCATAAGAACAGTTAGATTCAGGTTAAATTAAATGAAATCAGTAGAGGAAAGGCACTGGCATTAAGGGTGACGGGGAAAAGTTTCTCTAAGGAGGTGGGATTTTAGCTGGAATTTTCAGGAAGCCAGTTAGTGGAGACAGATTTTGCTGAGATTAATGCTGTCTCCAGTGGATGTCTCTAACCTTAATTTTGATGCTAAGGTTATACATGTTGTGCACAAATGTCCTGGCATCTGTTCCCTCTTATATGGGTTAGTCCATTGGTTTACTGGAACCTCTGGTCTTCAGTTTGATAGGTAATGTTCTTTCAGATTTGTGGGAAATCTCACCATGGGAGGTAGGCTGGCAGGTTGTGTATTCTCTCATCTTTGGTGAAAAGGGAATTGTTTATAAAACCTCAGACTCCTGACTGGGCCTCTTGGCCCATGGACCTACCGTGTGGCAATAGAAATTGAATTCAGACTCATTGATCTTAGTTTTCAGAATCTCTTCTCTGCCCCACACCCACCCATTTTTTGAGAGGGGAGACTTGGGAGTGGAAATCAGGACAGTTGCTCATATCTGATCCTTCTATTCCTCTCCCATTCTTGACAGTACTTCCAATATCCCCTGAGAGTGACTTGGCACTCACATCTATTAGTCAGTTCTTTTAATACTAAAGGATGTAATTTTATTTGCATCTGGGAACTTGAACTCATCAAGGGCAACTAAGTGCTTTCTTACTATGGCAGCTGAGTGCTTTCTTACCATCTCCCTACTTATCTTGAGTTTCAGCTGCCTATTAGTCATTTTTCACTTTCCTTTCTCATTCAAAGATCATTTTTCTTGACGGGAAACAGAAGCAAAATAATTGTTGAACCACAGTCTTCTCTCCATTGTCATTATCCTGAGCATTATTTCTTTTACTTCTTTGCTGTTTCTTCCTCTCTCTCTCTCTCTCTCTCTCTCTCTCTCTCTCTCTCTCTCCTCTTGTCTTTAGCTTTGTTTGCTTGTTGTGAGCATTCCTGATGTTATTCTTACCAGGCTACAAGATGGTTTAACTTTCATCTTCTGTTACCTGCTTTTGCCTTCCTTCTTCTATAAGTATCTTCATTTGATTGAGATGATTTGAAGTCAAATCTATCTTGACTCAAGAGTCCATCTCTCATTCCAACATTCTAATAGTGCTAGTGTGGGAATCTTTTTGTTGTTATTCATGAAGGTATTTCCTTTGAAAACACTGTGCAAATCTTTTAAGGCTCTTTGTAAGTTGGTTAACCTCCGTTTTTTAACCCAAAGGAGCTTGTTACCCATAGGTGATTGCTCACATTAGCCCTGACCAGAGACCTTGAGTGGCCTTCTCTTTGGAGTCCTTAAGGATCTTTTAGCCCCTCTAGCAAGATTTTCCAAAATCAAACTAAAGAGTGAATGTTGACCACTGGAGATACCTCTCTGAGACTCCACAGATAAGGAGTTGGGCTTGGCATTTCTACCACTATGGCACCTGCGAAATATCAGGAGCTTTTGTTAGCCCACAGGAGCTCAGAAGGAGACAGATGTGGGGTCAAAGGCAGATTTCTCAGCTTTCCTGATAAAGGGATCTGGGGCTTGAGTCCTACTCAAAAGCTGATTAGCCTCCTGTGACCGTCTTATCCTTAGCTACTGCAAAGAGCTGCTGCTCTCTGTGGGCTGTCATTTCGGCAGCTTCTGAACAGCAGGTAAGATATTGAAAAGGGTAGCATGCCATGACAAGCTGCAGGTCTTCCAATATTCATGTTATTTTTTATATTAATTTTTATATATTTAGTTTAGTCATTTTAGAGATTTTCCTTTAGGTTTGAATACTCCCCTCCCAATAATCCATTAGTGTTTTCTTTGGGAAGAGGAGATGCATTTGAAGAATGGAGTAAAGTCCGTTTTATAGCAGTTTTGAAGCCAGTGTGTTGCATTCAGGCAACAAAATAACCATCTTGGTAGATGGCGTAGGCAGTTTATTCTCTCAGAACCACTGTATCCTTTTCCTTTTTTTCTGATTGTAAATATTTGCTATATGAAGTAAGCCTGTTAAACATAGACTGTTCATTTTTTCTTACTTTTTATGTTATATGTATCACTGGTGAGGAAGAAAAGCAGGATGATGACTTGCTATAACTGTTTGAAAGGTTACTTATAGCTGGCATTTTCATACTCCCTCCTCAAGGCCAAAGCAGGCAATGTATTAGAGCAAAATGCTGTCTAGGTAGCCAGTTGTGGTTACTATATCAGGTGCCTCTCGATTATTTTCATTTTGTGGAATAAGGGGAGAGTTTAGCCTAGGAGGCAGGGGTGGGTGGAGGGAGAGAGATTCCTCGATGTCACACACCGACAAAGGACATCAACAAAATATTTTAAAATCAAGTCACGTGGTATGATATTAGCCTTAATTGGAAAGTGGAGCCACATTTCATTGTTTCTACCATTGGAGAGTAATATCTGGAACCTGGGATGATGGGTTATCACCACTACGAGAGCCTTTGCTATGCATATATTCCCAGCAAAATGTCCCTGTGGATAGGGCTAAATATCTGAGAGTACAGCAGCTGGAGCCTGCAGTTCAGAATAGAATGTGCCTCAGGTGTATAACAACATACTTCATTAATTGTACTATCCAACATGAATAATGCAGTCTTTTTAAAATTTTTTGAAGATAAAACTTTCAAAGTTCCCACATTGTGAGATGAGTACAATATCGTCAATATTTTCTTATATAAAGAAACTTTCTTCCCATCTCACAAGCCTTCATATTTAAAAAAAAATTAAGGGAATGAAGTTGTGAACTCTTTAAAAATATTGGAAATTTAAAATTTAATACTTCTGCTTGTTCATAAATTTATGGCGTAAAGGTGGGTGTTGCAAACTTTAAAAAGCATTAATGGATAAATAAGTTGTCTGCTATTTGTATTGCTTACAGAAAATATAACGAAATACTTCTCGTTTCTCTTTAGGAATTCTTCAGCAGAAACTGTAATTACTGAGGTTCTTGTTGACCAGCATTCAGAGGGTAAGTCTAACCTTTGAACTTGCAGTCTAGTGAGGGAAAGGGACATTTTATGACTTGTGATTGAGCCCCAGTCTTCCACCAAGACCTTGTCTCCCACAGGTTCTCTAGTTTGCCTTCCTACTGGGGTAATTTATTTCTAGACTCATCGCTCCATCTAGACACCCTGGGTTTCCAAGTTTTTCTAAGCAAAAAATCCAACTGCTTATTTTTCCCAATTTATTTTATTTTCAAGTCTTTGACCAATATCTAGACCTTAATAGAGTCAAAAAAGCCTTTTAATAGTCAAAGATCAATTGCAGGTAGATAAGAAAATAAACATATTAAAAGGAATTTTGGGAGGGAACTAGTCTTGCCCCTTTGACCTTGCTAGTCTCAGATAACTTTCTGGGCATTCAATTTCTTCAAATTCAACAAATTCTTATTAATAGCACTTCTTTGTTTTAGATTGGTTCATTCTGTAATCTCAGGTTCACTGCCTGCCTATGGGGAAGCCTCCTGAATTAATGGTAGGTTTGAGGATGTTCTGTCCACATTCCTATTTAGTCACTTGCTATCTAAGTTCTCTTTACTCACTGACAATGAAAAAGACAAGGAAATACAAATCCGTGATTCACCACCACTCAGTCTAAGCAGAGAAATACAGCAAAAAGCAGATATTAGCATAGCTATGAGGTTGTCCTATATATTTGCAGATACTTGGAGAGATAGGAAGATAAATATGTTCCTGGCCTTCTGGACTTCAGAATCTAATAGGACAGAGCAAACATAATTTTTCTTGATCTCTTGACCCTTCTCTGTTGCCCGTAAGCATATTCAGGCCTCCCCTGTCCTTAAAAAAAAAAAAAAAAAAAAAAAAGCACTTGCCTTACCATCCACTCCAGATATTCTCTCTCTACTCCCTCTTACAGTAAAACAAGGGAAAAAGTTGTTCACATTCATTGTTTCCTTTAACCCTGCCATGGCCTTTACAATTCTGCTTCTAACTCCATCGCTCAATGGAAACATCTTTCTTTAAAGTTACCAATAGAATAGTTGCCAAATAATTCTCAGTCCTTATCCTTTTTTACCTCTCGTTAGCATCCTCCATCCTAATCTCTCCTCTCTGGGACTCTGCAACACTGCTTTCTTGATTTTCCTCCTACTTTTCTGATTAACCCTTCTCAGTTTCCTTTGCTTTATCATTATCCACATAAAGCCCACTAACTGTGGGTATACCCCATAGTTATGTCCTGGGATGGCTTCTCTGTCTATATTTTTCAATTGATTGCAATCTCATCAATTCCCATTGGTTCAACTATCATCTCCTTGTAGATGTCTCCTAAAGAGCTGTATATCTAGCCCCAGTCTCTTCTGAACTCCAGTCCCACCTCATCAATTACCGATTGAACTTTTCCAATTATAGGCATATCAAACTCAATACATCCAAAACATCTTATCATATTTCTCTCTCAAATCTACCCTCTGTAAAAGGGAATTCTTGGTTCTCTTTGAGTTCACACTTGTGAAAAAGGAATCCTTTGTTCTCTTTGCCTAGTTGGAGTTAACACTTTGGTTGGCAATAACTTTGAATAGACACAAGCTTGAACTAGGTGGGAGAAGCTTGAAAACCACTTAGTGAATTCACACCCTACCTAGTGCTAGGTGAGAAGCCAACAAGATACTTGGAGAGCTCCACTCTTTTTTTCTAACTCAGACAGTCAGAAACTTGTTCACACCCTCAGAAAGTGTGAACCATTTTGATGAGCATTCACACCTCCAGAAGGTGCGAACTAGTTCCCACAAAGACCATCCCTTGGACAGTGCTAGACAATTTGGAAGTTGTGATTGGCCCCTGTGAAAAGGGGCGGGGACAGGGAACCTCCATAAAAGCCATGAAGGCAGTCTGGTGGGGGTAGGCTGGTGAAAGGCTGGTGTGAAGGCTTCTGGTGAAGAAGGTGGCTGATGAAGGAGCTCTTCTGGTCCGTGAAGGAGTGTTGAGACCATGTTGAGTCTACTTTAAATATTTTCTTTGGAATTCCATGTGGTGAGTTTAAAGACTGAATCTTCCCTGAACTTCTCTTAAGAAACTTCTTTTAATAGACTCTGTGAATGAATTTTTGCTTTCATTTGCCTCTGTGCCTTTTACCTACTGAGTTAGATTCTTATTTCCCCTCTCTCTTCTTAATTGTAAATAAACTTCCATAAAGGTCAGTTTTGACTTGAGATTATTCTTAATTAAGGATTGATAATAGTTCAATCCTCTGGTGACCATCTTTTAATATATTGAACCCAAAAAACCCCTTTTTCCCCTTACACAGCCCTCTTTCCTACTTTCCTATTTCAGCTAAAGGCACCACCATCCTTCCAATCTCCTAGGTTTGTAACCTTGGAATTGCCCTCAGTTCACTCTCCCTCAACCCTCACATTTAATCAGTTGGCAAGATATCACAATCCATCCTTTACAACATCTCTTTTCCTCTTCTATGCTCACACAAACACCACCACGCTACTTCAGGCCCTCAACATTTCTCATATAGACTAATATAATATATTCCTTTCCTCCAACCTCTTCCCCCTCCAATCCATTCTTCACACAGCCACTGACACAATATCCTTAAAGCACCGGTCAGGTCCCATTCTGCTCTTGCTTAAGCTCCAGTGGCTCCTTTTTGACTCTTAAGGTCAAATAAAAACTTGTTTTCTAGTCATTTGAAAACCTTTCCCATCTGGGTCCCACTTGCCTTTCCAAATTTATCACATGTTTCATACCTTTCAACCCTGTAACTCTGTCATGAAACTACTGACTGGTTCTGCTAAGGATCTGGTTTTTCAATCTCCCCTTGGGCCTTCACTGCTCTTCAAACAAACTCTTCTTTCTTCTTCCTCTTCCTCCTCCACTTCTTCCTTTTTCTGTGTATTGGTCCCAAGATGGAAGCGTGGTACAGGGTCACATAATTAGGAAATGTCTGAGGCCAGCTGTGAACTCCCATCTGTAAGCCTGGTTCTCAATCCACTGACATCTCTCTAGCTGCCCCTCCAAAAATATCTCCTTATAGACTCAGTAATACATTCTTCACAGTGAGTGTTCCAGATCTTTTCAATTCTTGTGGAACCTTCAAATTTGCAAATGACCTCACCTCTTAATTCTTACCTTTAAAGTAGAAATTCTTTTGCTTGCCATTCATGGATGTCTTCGGTCTGGCTACAACCTACTTCCCCCCATTGATTTTATATATTTATATACTTTATAAAAGCCAGTTATTGTTATGGTAGTTATTGCAAAAAATAGCATGCCTTATGGCCAGACTAGATTACTCGAAGTTCCATGGTCAAATCTTGTTTTCCTACCCGGGCACTGTTCCAGCTATTCCTTCCTTTATAATAATCTCTCCATTGTCTCTGCCTGTTGAAATCATCCTTCAGGACCCAGCCTAAGTGCTATCTCCTTCTTGAAAAGATACTTGATTTCACCCACCCACATACCTACACACATACCTGGTAGTGATCTTTTGCTCCCCTTCCTGCTTTGTAAGCTTATTTATGCCTCTGTCACATTCTATTTTGTGTTACGTGTGCATCCTAGCACCCGGACTCCCCTGTAATCTCTTAGAGGACAGGACCTACATTTGACAATCTTTGTATTTCTCCCAACCAGAGTGTATGGACTGGCTTAGAAATATTTGAAGGATTCAGATTGATTAGAGTTTTTTATGTTGATTTTACTGTGCCATTATTAGTTAGTGGTAGTTATTTTCTTTAAAGAGATTTTAAATAAATCTGCTGCATGACCGTAACTTTTCAAAAAGTCATCCCGTTTGAAAATTTGCTTTTGAAGAATTTAAAATGCTGGGAAATGGAAAATGTCAGGAAGACCTGAACCAACTCCCCTGTCACCATGACTCACGTGATTTAGGGGCATTGCTCTTTGCCTGAGAACCATTAATTTGCTTTCTCTCAGCTGTAGAGGACAGTATGGAAAATGTACAAATTCTAGGTCATTAGGTTTATTTCTTTGCTCTTAGAGTTTTGAAAGATGAATCTTTAATTCTGGGACAAAAGTTTATACTTTCTTATGATGAATGATTTATACATTGACTTCAAACATTTTAAAAATTTGTGTTCAAGTGCCAACAACTTATGAAAAATATGGAGCATCTCAAGCCCAATTTTGCTCTGAGCTCTGAGATTACCTTGTTATTACCTGGTTACCTTGTTATTACATGGCTCCTGAGACAGCCTGCAAATACACAACAGACCTTGCAGGGTCTCTGGGGTTTTCTCTAGAACCAAGCATGACTCAATTATTTTTTTCTTTTAGAAATCCTAGACCATACTTCTAATAAGAAAATTCAAATATGACTCAGACTTGGACATATCTTAGGAAATGTAACTTAGAGCAGAGACACTATTCCCAGTAGGTTGGGATCACTACTAATCCCTACGACTACATTTTACAGGCAGTACTGTACTTGGACAGGTCATCATTGGATAATTCACCTCTAGTGTAATTGTACTGTTTTTGAGGACATTGCTTATCTAGAATAGCTAATATACACTAACCTGCATGAGAAAATAATTCCATACTAAAACATTTTAAAAGAACTCTAATTTTATGGATGTATATACTCTCCATGATTATAAATCATGAACTTTCTTTATCTTAGTAGATGATTTCCATGAGTTATGAACTCCCCCCAAATGTAACAGGACTGTAGATTTAGAGCTAGAGGGGGCTGCACTGTTTATCTAGTCCAAAACTCTTATTTTAGCAAGAAGATGAATAATAGCCAAGTGAAATGAATTGCCCGTGGTCACTTCATTGTTTGATGACCAACTTATTATGACATTCCTGTCTGAGCTTAGTTTGGCCTGGCCTCAGATGACACCAACATATTGTCAATATTTTTCAAGTCTGACCTGCTCTGACTTGAAAGTATTTTTATTCTGCCTTGATAAGCCTTTAAAAACTGGGGCCCCATCCATGCCACAAGTGGAGTCCTTAGTGGAAATGAAAAATAAGTTCCTCAAGGGGTAACTGAGTAATAATTGTCTTTAAGTAAATGAAAGGCTATTCAGAGAATACTTGCTGTTTGTTCTCCATCTCCACACAACACTGAACAGGAAGAATTGTGATTCAGTTCCTTCAGGAGAGAAATCAGATAGGATATAAGGAAAATTGTGAACTATTAGACTTATCACACATAGGAACTAGCTGCCTTGGGGAAAAGATTAGTTTTTCTCTTTCCTGGGGAACATTTTTAACTCTAAAAGGTATCAGAGTCACTTAGCTTGTCCCTATCAGTCATTGAGAGCTCTTAGAATGTCCCTTCCCTGAAGCATTGAAATACAAGTTCCTGTTGGAAGGAGGTCCTGACGTAACCGAAGTATTTACTGAGAACATGATGGATGCATAGTAACACTATACTAGATAGAAGAATGAGGTAGAGACAATATGTGCCCTAACAATTCAGAAAAGGGACATCTTTGATGGGAGTGCTTTAAGGTACTTTAAGAAGGTTTCATGAAGGAATTGGAACTTATCTTGGATCTAGAAGTATAGATGAGAGGCTAGTAGACAGAAAGAAAATGGGAAAAAGCCATGAGCTTGGACTGAGAAATAAACAAGACAGGTTACAGTTGAATGTGCCAAATGGTACAATGAATCGAATTCATGAAATGATGAGTTTCTTTTTTGAGCCCCATTTGTAAACTGGTAGTAAATAACCATTGTAGGAAAGAGCCCAGTTCAGCTGCCACCTCCTCTGGGAACCCTTCTCCAATCCCTGTATTCTTCCCCTGAATGTTAAAAGTCACTCCTTACTCATTCTCCTTTTATTGTACTTCAGTTGGTCGGTTCAATGGGCATCAATTAAGCAATTACTAAGGGTAAGGCACTATGGCTACAAAGACAGAAACAAAAAGTCTCTATCTCGAGGATCCATGGTCCCAGGGAACTAAATATAAAGTTAATTTCAATAGAAGGAGAGCATTTACTACTGTGGTTTCTAACTCATCATACACAGGAATTTGAGCTGAGTGTTCTTGGATATCATAGACTCCATCAGTCTGGTGAAGCCTATGGACGGACACCCTTTCAGCCTAGTGTTTTTATATGCATAAAATACATAGGATTACAAAGGAAATCAGTTATATTGAAATAGTTAATCAAAATATTTTTAAAACAAGTTCATGAATCCCAGATTAAGAATTTCTGAACTAAACTAATGTCTCCAAATTCTTGTTATTATCATCTACCAATTTTCCAAGCACTCTCTCATTTTCATGAACTTGGCACTTTTTTTGGTACTCCTATTCTGTCACTGTTAGAGACTTCAAAGGTGAGAGCAAAATCCAATGCACAGATCACATATATTCCAGAAAGATATGTTATTGCAGAAATGACTTAGACCCAGAAAGATCTTGGGTAGATAACAAGAACAGGAAATGTGAGAGCCGTTAATAGCTCCCGCAGGTACTGCCAGGTGATGGACACACTCCTCCAGGCTTATAAAATTTCTTCTGGTCCTGTGCCAGCCTTCTTCATGCCAATATAAATACCATGTGAGAGTCACAAAACAAGTCTTTTGCAGCAAAGCAGTTTGAGACTGGAGTGCTCCTGCTAATAGATGTAGGGACCTGGCTGGATCTCACAATTGCCTTAAAAATAATAGACATTCAGTGACATTGGGAGGTTGTGGCAATCTCTACTTGAATGGCATAGTCATACTAAATACCAATAAATAGACTTAGAATGACCTTGATAGATGCTATTGCTGTTTGGGCACCAAATGTGTGTATGTGTATATGGAGGGAAAGTTTGTGAAATTAGAACAAAAGGGAAAAAAAACGTGTTACCCTTTTGACATACTGATTTAAGAGGCTATAGCAGCCATATGTCAAAGAAAAATATTAACATTCAATAAGGGAAACCTGTGGTTTCATTGCTATAAGGACTGACCTCAACAATGAAGAAATGCAGATCAGCACCTTCTCTGCTACTTAGGAGCCCTATAGAGGTATCTAGGGCATTTGATAGCCACAAGGGACCTTACACCCAGTTCTTCCTGGCTCCAAGATCAGCCTCTCTCTCTCTCTCTTCAATACCCAACTCCCTTTTGGATTGCAATGAATTTTACCTAATTCAAAAATTTCTCCTGCTTGGGGAAGGAATTTCCCAAAAGTGGGATTGCATTTTCGGTTTTGGTATACAAGAAGTATGAATAACAACATCTATAATGACAAAAACAATGGCAGGCTTGATGCAACTCTTAGTTTTACTTCATAGGACTTCAAACCGTGAGGGCCGTCACACCAGTTAAGGCACTTGCTGATGCTAAAAGGCCAGCATCCTTCCCTTCTTTATAATCCTATCACAAACCACTTCAATTCAGGCCCTGAGCTCTTTGCTATTCTATTGTTAGCCTCCTGTTTTGGCCCTCTTGTCTTCATCTATTCTTATCCCAGTCCATGTTATGTACCACTCCAGTCTTGCCATCCTTTTTCCCAAAAAGTCATAAGTTCCACACATGGTGCCGTCTTAGTGAAAGCAGGCTTTAAGCTTAGAAAAGCAGTTAGTTGACATGTAGCTTGAACTTTGAAGGACAGGTAGGAATTTTGGGGGAAACAGAAGGCAAAGAGCAATATGCAAAAATGTATAGAGCTGGGAAAGCCCTACATGCATACAAGGGCCAAAATGAAAGCCAGTTAGGATAGAGACTGAAGTATAAGATTAGCCTGGAAAGGGTGAAGTTGTAAGCATGAAGGCAAGAATATGGGAGAGAAGAAAGTGTTAGAAGGTTGCAGTCAAATGAAGTGGCATCCAAATATTCTGGGTCTTAGTGATGAGAAGGTGAGATTTAAGACAGATATGATCATGGCTGGATTGCTGAAGGAAAGTGGAGAAAGGAAGTCACTGGATTTGAGCTCTGCGGTCAGGATATGAGTGCAGTTATTGATGTTACAACTTAAGTCCATGGTAGGAGATGGGTAGAGAGGTAAGGAAAGACCACCATCCAAACCTTTGAGAAAGATAGGAGAAAAACTGAGAGATGTGCAATTAGATGACAATAAGGATAGAAAGAAGATAGTATGGATTTCATAATACCTATTGATCGATTGATTGAAAAGAGGAAAGATTATTGAGGGATGAGGATAAAGGAAAGGTCTAAGAGAAATGTAATAGGGAGATACAAGAAGAGTTCTTAACGGTAAGCTTCTTATTCTCAAATGAAACAAATCTTTTAAGACCTTGTTGTTCAGTCTTTTCAGTCCTATCCACCTCTACATGACCCCATTTGAGATTTTCTTGGCAAAGATACTGGAGTGGCTTGCCGTTTTCTTCTCCAATCCATTTTGCAGATGGGGAAACTGAAGCAAACAGGATTGAGTGACTTGTCTAAGGTCAAACAACTAGTGAGTGTCTGAAGCCAGATTTGATGAGTCTTCCTAACTCCAGGCTCAGCAGTCTATCTACAATGCCACCTAACTGTCCCTTGGCACACTTTGGACATACTGATTTAAGAGGCTATGGGCAGCCATATGTCAAAGAAAAATAAAGACCTTTATGAAAATAAAATAAATAGCTCTTGATGGCTTCTAGATTTAGAGCTGTATAGGACTTTGAGGTTATTATTCCAACTCCCTCATTTTGCAGATGAAGAAACTGAGGTGCAAAGTGCAAAGCGACGTGTGTAGGGTCAAACCACTGATAAGTGTCTAAGGGAGGAGTCCCATTCAGATCTTCCAAACTCAGAAGCCTAGTGCTTGTAGTTATTATGCCACCTACCTTGAATTATTTTGCTGTAGCCGTGACTAGAGACCAGGAACCAGGACTTAAATAATCTCGAAGTTGTGTCAGGCCCTTGGTATCTTATGAATATAAATACTCGTAGTTCTTATTTATGTATTTTTTCTTTGATTATTTTAGAGAGTTTTAACTGTAAAATAAAGATTACTGGGACATAAATATGCCTTGCTCCAGTGTTGTCATTCCAGTTTGAGATCCACAGAGATAAGATTGCCAAATGAATTCATGTACTTTGAAAAGCTTTTATGGCTTTCTAATGAAGGCTGAAAGTAAAGGGAATAGGATTAGGACCATAAAACCCTTTTCCCTTCACATTGTTTCTTTGATCTGACTTAGAACATTCATATGTTAAAAATCAAGATTGATTTGGACTCCATCCTGGTGCTTTGCTAAGATACTGTTGGGAGCAGAAGGAGGGGGGAAGCATCTTAAAAACACAGAGCCAAATACTGCAGCAGGACTAGAAAAGGGCATTTTCTGAACACTCTCCAACTAGCATTGGAATGAGAAACAAGCATCTCATAGAGTACGAGGGTCGTTAAGACTTCTTATATATCATCAGATCCAGATGGGGCATAATTTTAAATATTAAAATCTTGAAGGCCCCACAAAAAGAGCCACTCTGGTGCCCAGTTGTATTTTGGAGGGGAACCTTGGCACCTCAGAGTCTACGCCAGAAGAGCACTGGCATAGTGCAGGCTGTGCCAAGCTTAAAAAGCCTGGAGTAGGGAGGGGCCTGGCAGAAGGTTATGTGTCTGTAGTCCAAGGACCAGCCTAGCAAAGGCCAGAGGAGCTCACTGCCAGGTCATCTTCAGGAATGGGAAACTTTCAGCCAAACTCTCAAAGACCTTTTACCAAGCCTGGAGCAGGAGACGATCTGCATTGGTGAAAGGGAGCGCCCACACCAACAAAGTCCCTGATCCTTGCAGTTCCAAAGTAAAATAATAATACTGCAGACTTGTGGAAATTCAGTAGTGGAGCAGTAGTTCCATCCTAAGAAAGTAGGGAGTATACTGTATAGTCCAATAAAAATAGCTAGCATTTATAGAAAGCTTTCAAGGTTTGCTAAACACTTCATGTATACTATTTCATTTGATCCTCATGACAAGTCTGGGAGGTAGGTTCTGTTATTATCCCTAATTTTACAGATGAGGAAACTGAGGCAGGCAGAGGTTAAGCTAGTAAATGCCTAAGGTTAGGATTTGAACTCGGGTCTTCTTCATTCCAAAATCCAGCACTTTCCACTGTGCCTTCCATCAGACTGTACCTATTCCTGGGTATACTATATAACCTAGAACCTCCAAATTCTTCTTCCCCCGGGACTAGAAAGTGACTGACTGAGTCACAAGGAGAGCAACCCTCTCCCTCTAGACATGACTCTGTATGCAGAACACTTGCTTTGGCTAAATTCATAGATAGAAATGTGGGGAAATTTATATTGAGTTTTTGCTGTATCCTGTGCAATAGTTGATAAAGGATCATGTTAAAGGGCTTCCAAATGTAGGAATTTAGTTTAATAGACACACATATTTAACACAGAAACATCTGGTGAAAGGAAAACTTATAGAACGTTGCTGCTCAGATTGCATCCCCCAGGGTTTTGTTCCTATAACCATTCTCTGGTAGATTAGTTTACAGTGTGATCTCATTAAGATCATTTGAGAATATCACCAGTTCCGAGGAGCTCATATTTCCCTCCTTTTAGTGTAGATTATGTTTTCAGAGAGAAAAAGAGACAGAGAGAGAAACAGAGTCAGAGAGAGAGAAAGAGAAAGGAAGAAAGAGAGATGGGGAGAAACAGAGAAAGAGAGAGAGGGAAATGGGGGAGAAGAGAGAGATGGGTAAGAAAGAAAGAAAGGGAGGGAGAGAGAGAGAGGGAAAGAGGTGGGGAGAAACAGAGAAAGAGAGAGAGGGAAATGGGGGAGGAGAGAGAGTGAGATGGGGAAGAAAGAGAGGGAGAGAGAAAAGGGAGGGAGGACAGAGAGAGCGCTATGCTTTAAATATTTTAAATTATTTTGAAGTACATATTTCAAACTATATTGAAGAAAGCAAAGAGGCCTATAAGACTAGAATTATGCACTAATTATCTTTGATCTTCATTATGAAACACAATGTGTGTAATAGCTGTTCCCATTTCAAAATATCTTTATCACACACTATACATGCATGTGATCATGTATTGTTTTTAAGTTGATTCCGTGAAATTAGGAGTTAATACCAGTCAAGCGTGTCATAGCCAGCATCTCCGCCGCCTTGTCAGGGTCATCGCCCCATGCCAGTGGCCTTCAGGAGTGGGGCTGGTGAGAGTAGTAAAATAGCATTTTTACATGGATGGTGCTATCTCTGCTTCAGTTGGATGGTTTCTTTTGGATGGCGCTTGATCATGGATCCATAGTACCTTGTAGAGATGATTTCAGCAAGAGAATGAAAGGCTGGAGCTGGAGAAAAGCTGCCATTTTCTTCTCACACTTTGGTTTCTTGTAGCGTTCTGAGGTTGTGAGAGGTGTGTTGCTACTCCCGTGTTAGGGAAATAGTCGATACCCTGACCTATTTTTTTTTCTTTCTCAAAACTCTGTGGGTTGTTTGTTCCAAACATGATCCCCTCTAGGGGAAACATGTGAATTGAGCCTCTCCCACCATTCCTTTGCATGCCTGTATCATTTTTTCTGTTGCTAAAGCCTCTCTTGTGACTGTAACTTTTACCAGTCACCCCTTTCACAGAAAATGTTTTTTAAGTGGTGCGATTTGTTTGTCTTATTGAATCCCTCCAAGGCTACATTTTACCAGACTCCAAAGTTTCCCTTGTCAAAAGAGGTGCCCATCTCTGAATTGCATCCTCTGTGGCAGTCAGTACTGTTTGTTTCTAAGTGTATCTGTGCCCTGTGGTCATTTCTCACAAGCAGTGAAATGAGGTCAGTTGATGGTTGTGTTTAGTTTATTTGAATGTTAGAATCTGTGACGAGTCATTATTGTAGGACTAAACCTAGAAATGTTGGTTTTATTTTGCATAAATGGAAAATGAAAACACCCTGAGTTAACAGCTAGCAGTAGCTGCTCCTGAATATTATTGCTACATGAAAAAACTACAAACAATGCCCCAAGCCTTAAACTGATACTCCATGGCCCTCTTCATTGGGTTCCATGCCTCATCTTCACCTGTTTCTTCATCTTCTGCCTGGTACATCTCGTCGGTATCTTCTTCCCCTCTAACAGAGGGCAGGGCCATGAGCTCCTTTATTGAAGGAGGTGACAGCCCAGGCTTCTCACCATTTCCCATCAGCTACCCTGCTTGTAGATTTCTCCAACATGGTGCTACCTTGGATACCTTCTTCCTCCCACCCCCTTTCAGTTTCCTTTTCTATGTTATCTTCCCCCATTAGATTATAAACATCTCAAGGATGCAGGTCTCTTTTTAAAATTTGTATTTGGGTCCCCACTGCTTAGCACAGTACCTGGCACATAGTAGGTACTTAATAAATGCTTATTGCCTAAATGATTTCTCCATCCTTCACTAAAGTACCAAAATCATCTTCCAAAAGTATGGGTCTGATTCCATCACTCCTCTGTTAAAGAACAATTTTCAATGGCCCTCTCTTACCTCTAGAATAAAATATTCTTCAACTTGCCATTTTTTTAAAAAGCTTTCTTTATTTTTCTCTAATTTTGTCTCTGTTTTTTATTTTTTCTTTCTTTTTTTTCTTTTTCTTTTTCTTTTGAATATTTTCCCCTAGTTACATATTTCATGTTCTTTCCTTCCCCAACAAGCCTCCCTAACCCCCCTAGCCGACACACAATTCCATCGGGTTTTACATGTATCATTGATCAAGCCCTAATTCCATATTATTGATAGTTGGACTAGAGTTATCGTTTAGTGTCTACGTCCCCAATAATATCCCTAACAGCCCATGTGTTCACAGCTTGGCATTTTTAAAGCCCTTCACAGCCTACCTCCAGGCTCATTTTCCATATTGGTTTCACACAACTCCTTATTCTAAGTTCCGTAGTGTAACCAAGCTGTTCTAACTGCTTTTACCCAAATTCTGCCACCTTTCTGGCAGATTCTCCCATCTTCCACTTCAGAGCCTTTGCCGAGGCTGTCTCCCATGTCTATAATGCATAACCTCCCCATTGCTATCTCTCAGAATCTTTATATTATTTCTTAAGGGTTCAATTCAAGTGCCTCCACCTATAAAAGCTTTTCCAGTTCCCTCTTGATTGTTAGTGAACTCTACCCCCTCAAATTATATTACATTTATTTGTTTAAAATAATATTTGTAAACTACTTTGTAAACTTTTAGGTGCTATATAAATGCTAGTTATCATCATCATCATCATTATTAATCCATGTAGATGTTGTATCTCTTTCTCCCTATTCAGTAGAATGTAAGTTCCTGGAGGACAAAACTTATTTTTCCTTTTGTTGTATCTCTAGTCCTCAACACTGTACATAGAAGTCACTTCAAAAATTACTGTTGATAGGACAGCTAGGTGGTTCAGTGGATAGAGAGCCAGATCTGGAGATGGGAGGTACTGGGTTCAAATTGACCTCAACTACTTCCTAGCTGTATGACTCTGGGCAAGTCATTTAACCTCAACTGTCTAGTCCTTACCACTCTTCTGCCTTGGAACCAATACTTAGTACAGATTCTAAAACAGAAAAAGATTTTAAAATAAATAAGTAAATGCTTGTTGATTTGAATAGTATTCTTCCATTGACCCAGTCGTTCTCAACCAATGTAATCATCAGAATCCAGCTGTGAACAGGCTGAAGCAGTGGTGCAGTCCCAAAGAAAACAACCACAGCCCCAAAGCCCCGAGCAGCCTTCATTGGATGTAGATGGTGAGAAACAACCCAAGTCACTACAAAGATCCATTTGAAAATGTTCTCTCACTTCTCTTTGGGAGGAAAAAAAAACAGACCTAATTGTTTCACCTCTTTTAAGAGGTGCCTTTTGCTCTAAGTCTAAAAAAAATATGACCTAGGGAACTCAAACTAAACAGTTGAGCTGATGTTAATTCTAGCAGTTAATCAATGTATTCTGCCTAGATTAATTTCTTTTCCCCCCAATTTATATAGGTCAAAGAAAATCAATATTTTTTTAAATGGCCTGAAATTTTCCTAGCTAGCCTCTCTGCAAAGGGCATTGAGTTCCTTGGAAGTCTAGCAGTCAATAAACATTTATCAAGTGCCTACGAGGAGCTTAATAAATTTTTTTAATCATACCTTAGGATTTTTGTGTGTATATTTACATACTGGCTTCTGAACTGGCTCTAAAGTGCTTTCTGGATAGTATCTAATCTTAACAGCCTTCTGTCAGCCTGGGGGGTAGCTGATAGTCTTGTGTTCTAACTGAAGACCAGAAGATGGGGGGCCAAAAGGGAAAGGATGACTAACTTGAGTAAGACAGCTTGCTAACGTCAGCTCACGTTAGAGTCCTTATCTGTTGCTGTCCATTTGGTACTTGGTCCTATGGTCTATCTCTCATTCAAAGATTATTCAGTGGTTGGTTTAAGTTCCATAGCCCTGCTCAACAATTTGTTGACTTCTTCATACTGTTAGAAAGAGGAACTATTTTCATTTCTGGCCAGGGAAGGGAAAGAGTTTGTCATTTTGATATTTCACATTAGGACTTTGTGATATTGCATTTTTTAGTCTTTGAAATGTTTGCTAATGTGAATTGATAAAACTTTTTAAAAAATGCTTGACCAGGTTATAGTCCAACTCCATTTGCTCCTGGGGGTTTAGGTTGAGGTCAAGGAGTAGGTTTTTTGTTTTCTAGATATTCTTTAATAACTAGACATTTATAAGATGGGGAAGGGAGGGAACAGTCATCAATGTAGGCTTTAAGAAAGGGAACAGTTGTGTTATAAAACTTCTCACTGTTAGGTATCAGGTTTGCACAGAAGAGTTTATCCTCTTCCCACTAAATGACTCCAAGGACCTTGTTGAAGATGGTAGTGATAGTTAGCATTTATAAAATGCTTTAAGGCTTGCAAAACACTTTATGAATATTTTCTCATTTAATTCTCACAACTCTGGAAGCAGATGTTATTACTTCACATTTTACAGATGAAAAAACTGAAGCAAACAGAGGATACATGATTTGCCCAGGGTCACTCTGCTAGTGATATCTGAGTCCAGATTTGAACTAGGATCTTCCTGACTCCACATCCAGTAAATATACTTAGTTAAACTCACTATTAAACATTTACTATGTGTTCTATACCTTTATCAATTTTAAAGCTACTTAATCTCTTTTAGAAAGGTAATTTGCCACTTTTGTACTTTCTTGAACTTATCTACTGTACCACCTCTAAATGTCCATGGGTCACTGCCATATCAATGTTTGGAATTTTTCTTGCCATTCAGAATGAACCAGCCACATTTAGGGACCCCTATTAACTCATCTCTTAGCCCATAGCAGGGTCAGTTCCTTTTGTAAAGTAGCTGTTTAGTAAATATTTGTTTAACCAAATTGAATGATATAAAAATTGTATTTAAAGGCGCAGAAACTCTTTCTTGACCTAGTGATTAACTGACTCAAAAAAATTAAGTAGCATAAGGGTTCGCTTACTCTTGAAGAGATAGTCACATCTTTATTCATTGAGCAGAAATTGGACCCTATTTCCATTTTTCTGAGCCTGAAAAAGTTTCTCCAGGGAGCTCTACCAATTAGTAAAGCTCTGCTCAATGTCAAGAGCCGTGCTGAGGGCAAATGTTCTTGATTAAATACTGAAAGCCCAAAATTCCCAATGAATTAGGAATCCTCTGGGTGATCGATTTTAGTGGGCATGCCCTTTAAAACAAGGGGGGCAGAAATTGGATGGTCTGATGGATCCCACATTGGAAAGCTTAATATTGCTAAAGTGATTTGCCTCTCTTGAGAAGGGCAAGGGAAAGGGGTATGTGTTGGAGAGGCAGGGAATTCTTTTTACCTTCGTTGAAACTCTTCGTATAGAATGTTGGGAACCTGAAGTGAAGTTGACCTGGCATGTGAAAACATCCATTGTGTGGTTGCAGTGGAAGTCAGGGAAAGTCTCTGGGCAGAGTACTCCCAAAATGTGTGTAATGTGTATAAGGACCCCCTTTCTCCATCCTTTCACGCAGGGGATGCCTTGTAATAGAAATGATAAATTTGTTTCTGTTGTTGCCACTTCAAGATGTCTATATTTCTTCCATCTAGAATGAAGACAAAGGCAGAGATGGTGTGCCTGCGAAACTTCAAAAGGTGTAGACCTCCGGACTGAAGAGTAGCTCACTTGCTTTTCTTCTTTTCACCAGTGTAGTAAGTAAAACTATTTAAACTATTTAAATTTCCATTTGTACTGTCCTGTACTCCAATAATACATAACTACTCCTAAACTCACTATTAAACATTTAATATGTGTTATATGCCATTATCAATTTTAAAGCTACTTGATCTCTTTTAGAAATGTCATTCCCCTCTTAACTTGTACTTTCTTGAACTTTAACTCTCAATAATGATTAGTAGAATATTAGGAAGGAACATTCCAGGGCATATAGTTCAACCACCATCGCCCCCAGGCTGAACAGGGGCCATGCCGTATAGAAGGAAATACCATGGATTTGGAATCCAAGAGCCCGGGTTTGGATTTGCTAATTATACTATCTTTGTGACTCTGGGCAAGTCACTTAATCTGGAAAATGAAGGTAACAGGGTGGACCAGATGGCTTGTAAGATCCCTTCCAACTTTGATTCTATGATCATATGATCCTGTGCACATACTTGGCATTTATTCATTTAGCCTGTTTAAAAACTGACGGGGACACAGAACTCAATATTGTTCAGGTAGAAAGTGTTGTTCAGTCTTCCAGTCATTTTTTAATATGTCCAACTCTTCATGACCCCATTTGATGTTTTCTTGACAAAGATACTGGAGTGGTTTGCCATTTCCCTTTCTGGCTCATTTTATGGATGAGGAAACTGAGGCAAATAAGGTTAAGGGACTTGCCTAGGGTCACGTGGATAGTAAATGTCTAAGGTCATATCTGAACTCCAATCTTCCTGACTCCAGGATCAGTGTTGTATTCACTGAGCTGCCTAGTAGGAAGTACTTTCTTCTTAAACCATCATCTGATTTTCCCATAATTTCCCATTTTTCTTCTTTGAAAAAAATACAGAATAAGCCTGCAGCAATTTCTACATAGCTGTTTTTCTCTTTCTTTAAATTAACTGTTTATTACATTAAAATTCCCAGGTTAACTCTTTCCCTCCCCACCTTGTGCTAGAGAAGTTAACATTTGGACAAAAAGATATACACATATATAAAATAATGTCTTACTTATTTTTATTTATCGATTCTTTCTCTGGAGGTGGGCATACATAAGATATTCTTCAAACAATACTTTCTGTTGCTCATTTCACTCTTCATAAATTCATATCAGTTGATCTTTCCATGTTTTAAAAAAAATTACCTGTGGTCATTTCATATGATAAGCAGTGGTATTCCAGCCCAAGCATGTGTCACAATTTGTTTAGCCATTCCCCAGTTGATAGGCATCCCTACAGTTTCCAGTTCTTTGCTACCACAAAGAGAGCTGCTATAAATATTTTAGAACATAGATATAGGTGCTTTTCCTTTTTTCCTGATTACCTTAGGAAATAAACCTATTAGTGGTACTATTGGTTCAAAAGGTATACACAGTTTTATAACTCTTTGGATATAATTCCATATTGTTCACCAAAATAGTTGGATTATTTTAAAGTTGCATCAACAGTACATTAGTGTAATTAGTTCCCATTTTCCCACTCCCAACATTTATCATTTTATTCTTTTATTATTTTAGCCAATCTGATAGGTACAAGATAGTATCCCTGAGTTGTTGTGATTTACATTTCTCCAAACAATAATGATTTAAAGGATTTTAAAAATATGTTTATATATAGCTTTGATTTCTTCATCCGAACACTATCTGTTCATATCTTTTGATCATTTGTCAATTGGGAAATGGCTCATATTCTTATATATTTGACAAAGTTCTCTATGTAGTTTATTTTATTTCAACAACCCTTACCTTCTATCCTAATATCAATACAAGGTATTGTTTCTTAGGCAGAAGAGTGGTAAGGACTAGGCAATTGGGGCTAACTTGTACCCTCTGAACTTTACCTCTCAGTAACCCAATAGAATATTAGGAAGGGGCATTCCAGGGCATGTAGTTCAACCTCTCCCCACAATCCAGAACAGTATATGTATATAGGAAATACGTGGTATAGAGGGAAAAAATTGTGGATTTGGAGTCCAAGAGCCAGAGTTTAAATTTGCTAAAAGAAGATGTGTGACTTGCCCAAGGTCACATAGCTAGGAAGTGTCTAAGCCAGAAATGAACCCAGGACCTGCTGTCTCCAAGCCTGGCCCTCTTATTTACTGAGTATCTATCTACTTATCTAACTGCCCCTTCAAATAATTTAAATATGAGACTTGGATAGAGATAAAAAAAAATCAACTATAAATTTTTTTTTCTCCATATCCTGCTTTCCCCCTAATCTTGGCTACATTAGTTTTATTTGTACACTTATTTTTAATTTAATGTATTCAAAATAATCCATTTTACATCTCACAATGCTTTTGGTCTCTTGTTTATTCATAAGTTCTTCTCCTATCCATAAATCTGATAGTAATATGGTCTCTGTTCTTCTGATTTGCTTATGATATCTCCCTTTATGTCTGGCTCATGCATCCATTTTGATCTTCTCTTGGTAAATGGTGTAAGATGTAGGGCCATGTCTAGTTTCTGCCAGACTGCTTACTTTCCAGTTTTCCCAACAGTTTTTGCCAAATAGTGAATTCTTACCAAAGGCTTGGATCTTTACTTTTGTCAAACACAAGGTTACTATAATCTAATGCTACTGCTTGTTGTATGTCTGTTCTGTTCCATCGATCTACTTTACTATTTCTTAGCAGTACCAGATAATTTTGATAATTACTGCTTTATAATACATGTCAAGCCAGACCTTTCCATCTTATACTTACATTGTTAATGCAGACTTTTAAATTTACCTCTATTGAACTCCATCTTGTTGTTTTGAGTTCATTTGAGCTTGTCCAAGCTTTTTAAATACTCATTTTATCTTCCACTGTATTCATTATTTATCCTAGCATTGCTTCATTTGTACATTTGATTAACATGATTCATCCAACAAAATGGTAAACAAGACAAGAGCCCTAGAAACTCCACCACCCTACAGATTTATATCAGGCCAGCCTTTTGAGCAACTCTCTTTTGGGTAAAGCAGTGGCAAATCCACCTGATTGTATTTCCATCCAGTCCACATTGTGCATTTTGCAAACAAGATAATATTCATAAAAAGCACTTATTTGTAAAGTACTCAGTAGGGGATTAAGAAGTGTTTCTTGTCTTCTCTTCCTTTCTCTACAGTTGTCCATATTTTTCTACAAAGATACCAGGAAAGACATTCTTCTAGGTCTTGTGTAAATCAAGGACCCTGTAACTGTAAATCAAGTGCAAATTCTACTAGTGTGGTAATAGTTTTGATTAACGTCACTGGCAGGAAGTATTCATGTTTTCAAAAATAATCCGAACTTAAAAAATTGGAAATGGGTCCTTTGTCTCCCAGTAAGGATCACAAACCCTCAGTGACCTTCAAGAGTTGCATGGCCAAAATGAAAAACCATCTCTTTGCAGCTAAATTGCTGATGAGCTTCTCTGAACATAGTTAGGCTGTTCCTTAGATAAAGACACTCAAAATACTCAGAGCTTTCATTGGCAGAGCCTTCCAAGAGTCCCAAGCTGACTCCATGCTATGAAAAATCATGGTTTGGTATCTTTTGGACAGTGTATTACAGCCCATTCTAGAACTTTTCCAGAAGTGGACCTCAAGTTCACCATCCTTAAGTTTCTGAACTCTTTCCCCTTCTTCCTTTTTTTAGCCCCAGGTTACCTCCATGCCATAAGTAGGGATATTAAAGGAAGGACCAAGGGTATTTGTTTGGCATGTCATGCTCTTAGCTTGTTTTCTTGTAGAATTTTTTTCCAGAAGTGGATCTCAGTGCTACCATTCTGAAATTCCTGGAATCTTATCTCTCTTCCCCATTTGAATGCCCAAACAACATGTTTCCTATCCTCTCTAATTTTCCCAAAATAACCAACAGTATAGTTCTTTAATGATCTTCTCACTGGTAAGGGCTAGGCAAGGGGGTTAAGTGACTTGAACCTAGGACTTCCTAACTCCAGGTCTGGCTCTAACCACCTAGTAACCTACCTTCTCCCTTCCAAATCTACATCTTCCACTGACTCACTCTACAGGGCTCCAGTCAAGTTAGGACCTCACATGACACTGGCCATCTTGTGTTCCACTTTCCTGGTCTTGCCAAATGCCAATGAGAGATGATCTTTAGCCTTGAGAAGCTCATGATTTTGAATGAGTACAAGGCGGATCAAGGAAGGAAGGGGAGCATTTTCCTATCCAGTTTGGACAAATGACTTTCTAATTTTGGACTGGAAAATCCAGCTTATTTTCCTAAAGAGAAAATACCATGTAAATAATAAGAGTACATCCCAGCCATGCCAAGCACTTAATCATTTGTCATAATCTGTGACTCAGAAGCAGGGTCTCCTCATCTTCAAAGCTGTGCCAGATTTGGCGCACGAGAAACATTTTTGAGAATGCGACCATTTATTCAGGGCAGGTCATTCTTTTCCATCCCTTCTGCTGGCTGACCCTGTTGTTGCCCAGCTTTCAAATACTCTGAAGTTTGACATGAAACCAAATTCTTCAGAGATCACTTGCTCAAAGGAGAATAGAACTGTGAACGTGTTCCCTGAGTGCAGTTTAAATAAGACCCTGCGCTAAGTGGATTGACAAGCCTGAGAGGAAGCTACAGTTTTTAACTATTTTTGTAGCCTTTTGGCAGCTTGGTGAAGCCCATGGATCCTTTCTGTGGCAAATGTTTTATATATATAAACAAATGTTTACATATATATAAATATATATATTTTTATCATATGTTATATATATCATACATATAATATATATCTTATATATAAGTATATATATATATAAACAAATGTTTACATATATATAAACAATACTTAGGATTGTCAAAGAAGCCAATTGTATTGAAATACAAATGTAGTTTTTTTCCATTCAGGTTCACAGACCACCCGTCCAGGTTCTTCCTCCCTTAAATTCTAACCTTGGACTTTGTCTATGGGTTCCAGCTCAAAACCATTGCTCTAACTCTTAGGAGATCAGATCCTCTGGGTGGAAAGAAGGTCAGACTCTTTGAGCTCGCTCCAAATTCTGAGGGTTTTATTCAAACTCTTTGAGGAAGAGAAATTAGGCTGGAAAGGTTCTGAGAATAGCACACCTAGTGTCAATCACTAAAAACTAGAGTTTGGCTTGTGTTTCTTTAGAAGTTCAACTTTGAATAGGATTTGGTGAGGGTAAAGGGTCCCCTGTCTAGTGCTACCTCTTCCCCGCTTGCACAGAGGCTGCAAGGATAGATTTGGACAGAGCTAAAGGCTCTGTACCAGGGTTTCCAGGTCTAGCCTCTTTCAGGATGGCCTGATGAGAATCCTAATAGAAACCTAATAGAAATCCTAACAGAAAAAATCTAAATAGAATATTAATAGGTAAGTAGGGGGCAGCTAGGGGGCTCAGTGGATTGAGAGCTAGGTCCAAAGACAGGAGGTCCAGGGTTCAAATGTGGCTTGAAACTTCCTAGCTATGTGACCCTGGGCAAGTCACTTAACTCCCATTGCCTAGCCCTTACCGTTCTGCTTTGGAACCAACATAGATAGTATTGACTAAGAAAGAAGGTAAGAGTTTGAAAAACAAAACAAAACAAAACAAAACAAAAAACACAGCAGGTAACTGGGTCTCCCTTTGACCAGTCAACTCATCCATCTCTCTTTCACTTATTCTTTCTTAAGAAGGTGGTATCCTTGGTAATAAACTTGTTTGTCTGGCCTATTGTCTCCTTTTGGCCACAGAGATTATATTTAGAGGCAGGTAGGTGATAGAGAGGATGAAGTGTTCTTGCCCTGGAGTCAGGAAGATGCAAGTTCAAATCTAGTCTCAAGCATTTACTAGCTGTGCGAACCTGGACAAGTCAATTGATTAATTTAACTGCCTCAGTTATCTCTTCCTTAAAGTGGAAATGGTCATAGCACCTACCTCCCAGGGCTGTTATATGGATAAAAGGTGATAATATTTTTGGAGTACTTTTTTAAAACTATAAAACACTATATAAATGTTGTTGTTGTTGTTATTAGTAGTAGTAGTAGTAGTAGTAGTAGTAGTAGTAGTAGTAGTAGAAGCAGCAGCAGCAATTATTATTATGGTAGCTAGGTGAAACAGTGAATCGGCTATTGGATTTGTAGTCAAAAAATCTGGAATTCAAATCCAGCCACAGACCTCTCTGCTAGCTTGGGACTATTGGCAAATGACTTACCTTACTTAATCTCAGTCTCCCCATAACTAAAATGGAACCAATAATAGCACCTACCATCCATCTTGTTGTGAGGATCAAGTAAGAAAAGATTCGTAAAGCACTTTATAGACCTTAAAGTGCTCTATGTCATTTGTTCTTCAGTCATGTCCAACTCTTCATAATCCCATTTGGAGTGTTCTTGGCAAAGATAAACTCCAAGTGGTTCGTTATTATTGCCTTCTCTAGATCAATTTAGAGATGAAGAAACTTGAAGTCAGTAGTGTTAAGTGACTTGCCCAGGGTCACACAACTAGGAAATGTCTAAGGGTAGATTTGAACTCAGGCGGATGAATCTTCCTGATTCCAAGCCCACTGCTCTACCATTCTACCATCTAGCTGCCCCTAAAGAGCTCCGACACATTAATTACCAAACAAGATTGGATGTGGATGTTTGGAGATGCCTGCTTCATTGATTTTCTTTGTGGTTCTTTTCTAGTTGCTGTCATCTTCCACGTGAACGCCATGCTCTCACTATCTGAGCTCAAATACATTGCAGATGCCCAGTCCTCCTACCATATTTTGAAACCATGGTGGGATGTCTTCTGGTACTATCTCACCCTGATCATGTTGCTGGTCGCTGTGTTGTCTGGAGCTCTCCAGCTCGCCGATACCAAACTCTTGTGCTGTCTTCCTTGTAAAGTAGAACTCAACAATCGTTGTGTAGTGCCTTGGGACATGCTTAAACTCAACAGCACCCCCTCGAACCCCCTGTCACCAGTGACGCCGCCCATCCGAATCCAGAACGACCTTCACAAGCAGCAATACTCCTACATAGACGCCGTGTGCTACGAGAAGCAGCTCCACTGGTTCGCCAAGTTTTTCCCTTACCTGGTGCTCTTGCACACCCTCATTTTTGCTGCGTGCAGTAACTTCTGGCTTCACTATCCCAGCACCAGCTCCAGACTTGAGCATTTTGTCTCCATCCTCAATAAGTGCTTTGATTCTCCCTGGACCACTCGCGCCCTTTCGGAAACGGTAGCTGAACAGTCTGTGAGGGTCCCCCTCAGCAAGTCCAAAGCTTTGTTTTCACCATCTGGATTATCTACAAACATGAGCGCTAGCAAGCAGTCATTACTCTTTGCCCAGTCGGGCTTGGACTCGGGGATCGAAAGCCCAACTTCCAGCGTCCTGGACAAAAAAGAAGGCGAGCAAGCTAAAGCCATCTTTGAAAAAGTAAAACGATTCAGATTGCATGTAGAGCAGAAGGACATCATCTATAGAGTGTACATGAGGCAGATTATAATCAAAGTCATTTTGTTTGTCATTATCATCGCTTACGTCCCCTATTTTCTGACCTATATCACCCTAGAAATCGACTGCCCCATTGACATGCAAGCCTTTACGGGATACAAACGCTACCACTGCGTCTATTCCTTAGCTGAGATTTTTCAGGTCCTTGCTTCATTTTATGTGATCATGGTTCTCTTCTACGGTCTCACCTCTTCCTATAGCTTGTGGTGGATGCTGAGGAGTTCCCTTAAGGAATACTCCTTTGAGGCATTAAGAGAAAAGAGTAACTACAGTGACATCCCAGATGTCAAGAACGACTTTGCGTTCATCCTTCACCTAGCAGACCAGTACGATCCGCTCTACTCCAAGCGCTTCTCCATATTTCTCTCAGAGGTGAGCGAGAACAAGCTCAAACAGATCAACCTCAATAACGAATGGACGATGGAGAAGCTCAAAAATAAGCTGGTGAGAAATTCCCAAGACAAGGTGGAACTCCATCTCTTTATGTTGAATGGGCTCCCGGACAACATCTTTGAGCTGACGGACATCGAGGTGCTCAGCCTGGAGCTGATCCCTGAGGTCAAGCTACCAAACTCCATTTCTCAACTGGTCAACCTCAAGGAGCTGAATATTTACCATTCCTCCCTCGTGGTTGACCGCCCTGCACTGAACTTCCTGGAAGAGAATTTGAAAATACTACGTCTGAAATTTACAGAAAGAGGGAAGATCCCCCGTTGGATATTTCACCTCAAAAACCTCAAGGAACTTTACTTGTCCGGCTACATTATGGCCGAGACCTTCAACCCGGTACAGAGCGAGGGCTTTCAGGACCTCAAGAATCTGAAGACGCTGTACCTGAAGAGTACTCTCTCGCGGATCCCCCAGGTGATCACCGATATGCTGCCTACGCTACAGAAGTTCTCCCTTGATAACGAGGGGAACAAACTTGTGGTGTTGAACAATCTGAAAAAGATGATCCATCTGAAAAGTCTGGAACTCATCAACTGTGATTTAGAGCGCATTCCTCACTCCATTTTCAGCCTCTTCAATCTGCATGAATTAAATGTAAAAGAAAACAATCTCAAAACCATTGAAGAGATCATCAGCTTCCAGCATCTCCAGAACCTTTCATGCTTAAAGTTATGGCACAACAATATCGCCTACATTCCCGCCCAGATCGGCACCCTTTCCAACCTGGAGCAACTCTATCTGGACCACAACAAGATTGAGAACCTGCCCCTGCAGCTCTTTCTCTGCACCAAACTGACACACCTGGATCTTAGCTACAACAACCTGACGTTCATTCCGGAGGAGATTCAGTTTCTGACGAATCTGCTGTATTTTGCGGTGACAAACAACTACGTAAGTGGATTTCTCACAGTTCTGGCATTATTTGTATGTAAGAGCCTTAACTTGTATCATGGTAAGGTCAGGGAAGGTGTCCAACACTATAGATAAGGCAGGTAGGCAGGCAGGTGTGTGGGCAGATGGAGAGGCAGATATGTAGATGAGTAGATCAGGTCACTGAGGAAGGAGGCACAGAAGTAGGGGGAGGAAGACATATAGGTAGAGGAGGGAGGCAGATAAGTATGAGAGGGAGGCAGATAGGTAGGGGAGGGAGACAGGTATGAGAGGGAGGCAGATAGGTAGGGGAGGGAGGCAGATAGGTAGAGGAGGGAAACAGGTGGAGAAGGGAGGCAGATAAGTAAGGGAGGGAAACTAATTAGAATCTGCTCCCCAGGACTCTCTCTTCCAGCATTCCATGTTCTTTCTCATGTTACATGCTAACGTAGGGAGGATATAAATTTTGTGTAGCACCGCCTCTCTCTCTCTTTCCCTTGATTGCAGCGGCCTGGAGAATTTACTCATGTGAGTTTACTTTCTGTTAGATAATTAGGTTTGAACTTCTATTTCTTTTAGTTTATTTTTCTACTTCAAGTGATTATTAATACATTTTATAAAATATAATACTTGGAGTTATTGATATTAATTTAAATCTTACAAAACAGATAAGTAGAAGAGGGAGAGAGATGGAGAAGGAGGCAAATAGGTAGAGGAAGATAGGTAGAAGAGGGAGACACAGAGGGAGGCAGATAAGTAGGGGAGAGAGACAGGTGCAGTGGGAGGCAGATAGAGGAGGGAGACAGAGAGAGGCAGATAGGTAGAGGAGGGAGACAGAGAGAGGCAGCTAGGTAGAGGAGGGAGGCAGATAGGTAGGAGAAGGAGAAAGAGATGGGAAAAGGAGACAGATGGGAGATGGAGATGGATAGGAGGAGAGAGAAGCAGATAAATAGGCAAAAAAGTAGGGTAGCAGGGAGCTAAATAATGCCAACTGTATGTGTTATATGAGAAACAGTATGGGATAATGGATAGAGAGCTGGCCTGGATGTTTTATCTCTGACACATATTAGCAGTGTGGCCCTGTCTAAATCCCATAACCCCTGAATATTCCTCCAGAACTTTTAGTTACTCAGAGATTCCGGGGCTGCCTCTTTTAGATGGAGTTTCTTACCTGAAGTGTCCCACGTTGGTGAAATCCTGACCAATAACAAGATATCTCTTGTATCCATGTGTCATGGGGATTGAAACAACATGACTCGGGGATTAGTTAGAGTGCTTGGTTAGCCCCAGGGAGACTTACATTCAGATCTTGCTTGGCTGTGTGACTATGTTTAAGTCCCTTAACCTTTCTGTGCTTCCAGCAACTCCCTAGACTTTATTCATGGCATCAAAGTTGGGTTGTGAGCTCCAGATGTGGGGGGACATCCTCCCCCTCAGGAAAGCCTGGGTTCTTGCTTTATTTGCCGAGTGTTGGCTGTTGCGCCTGATGGGGATATGAGGATCAGTGCACAGTAGCTTAGGCATAGATTAGAGGCAAGAGTGTGTGTCTTCAAATCTGGAACTTTGTGTAGCGGTGGGTAAATCACTGTTTCTCCCTGAGCCTCAGTTTTCTCATATGCAAAATAGAGAACATTCTACTTGGTTCAGAGGATTGTTGTGAAGGAAAGACTTTTTTGAGCTTTGAATTGCTATGTCAGTAAAATTTGTTATTATTGAGAAGATAAGGTTCAACCTTAAGAAACCTGCATTTTGGCAAGGGTGCTATAGAACCTTTGCAAAGCTGATGCAAATGATGCAAGACAGAATGTGTGTGAGAAAGGCCATTTGAGAAGTACAAAGTTTAACTGGGGGAGAAATTACTTCCTATGAATGAACTGATATTTCCCTTGGGTCTTGAAGCAGGATAGATTTTCCTTTTTTTTAAGTTTGATATATTTAATTTTTCCCCAATTACATGTAAAGATAATTTTTAACATTAAAAAAATTTTAAGAACCAAATTCTCTCCCTCCCTCCACTGCCCTCCCCCCTCACTAAAATGGCAAGCAATCTGATATGGATTTTATATGAACAAAGTGAAATATAGTATGTATTGGTTTGGATTCAGACTCCGTCAGTTCTGTCTCTAGAACTAGGGGGCCTTTTTCATCATGAATCCTTTGGGATTGTCTTGGATCATTGTATTGCTGAAAATAGCCAAGCTATTCAAAGTTTTTTTATCATACAATATTGCTCTTACTGTATACAACGTTTTGCTGTTCCTGCTTACATCACTCTGCATCAGTTAGTGTAAGTTTCTAGGTTTTTCTGAAATTGTCTGGCTCCTCATTTCATATAGGACAGTATTATCCCATTAATACTACAACTTACTCAGCCATTCCACAATGGATGGGTATCCCCTCACTTTCCAATTCTTTGCCACCACAAAAAGAACTGCTCTAAAAATGCCTATACATATAGGGTCCTTTTCTTTTTTGTTTTTTATCTCTTTGGGCTACAAACCTAGTAATAGTATTGCTGGGTCAAAGGGTACATATTATTTTATAGCTCTTTGGTCATAGATCTAGAATGGTTGAATCAGTTCGCAACTCCCGCAACAGTGCATTAGTGTCTCAATTTTCTCACATCCCCTCTAAGTTTTTTCATTTTCCTTTTTTGTCATAATGGCTAATAGGATAGGTGTAAGATGGTCCCTCAGAGGTATTTTAATTTGCATCTCTCTAATAGTGATATAGAGCATTTTTTTCACATGACTGATTACTTTGCTAAGAACTGCCTGGTCATATTTGTTGACCATTTATCAACTGGGGAATGACTTGATTTTCTTATATATTTGACTCATTTCCCTATATGTTTAAGAAATGAGGCCTTTATTAGACTTGTAAAATTTTTTTCAACATTATGATCACTGTATATTGTAGTAATTATAGATAGAGATCCTATTTTTCGCTTCTGACTGCCACTTCCCCCAATTTGCCTTCTCTTCTACCAGCCCCTGACCCTTTTCTCTTATCCTCTTCCCCTCCTACTTTCCTGTAGGATAAGATAGATTTCTGGACCCAAATGAATGTGTGTGTTCTTCCCTCTTTGAGCTAATTCTGATGAGAGTAAGGCTCACTGTTCCCTCCCCACTCCACTGTAAGAGCTATTTTATGCCTCTTTTAGGTGAGATAATTCACTCCATTCTATTTCCCCTTCCCTCTTGTCTCAATACATTCCTCTTTTCTCCTCTCTTATTTTTATATTTTTAGCTCTCATCCCATCCTATTTAATTCACATCTTTGCTCTCTATGGATACTCCTTTTAACTGTTCTAATAATGACAAAGTTCTTAGGAATTACAAGAATCATCTTCCCATGTAAGGATGTAAACTGTTTAACCTTATTGATTCTCATTTGATTTCTCTTTCCTGTTTATTTTTTTATGTTTCTTCTGAGTCTTGTATTTGAAGATTACTCTTTCTATTCAGCTCTGGTCTTTTCATCAAGAATGCTTGAAAGCCCTCTCTTTCTTTGAATGCCCCTTTTTTTCACCAAAGCAGGATAGAATTTCAAAAGATGGGGGATGAGGAGGACAGGGAACATGCTTTCATCTCAGGCAGAAGAAACAGTAATAGTGAGGAAGGATGAAAAGTCTGGGCCCGTTTCAGGAGATTACTGGCCACTGTACTAGGCACTAGGGACACAGACAAAAAAAAAAAAAAGAAACTAATCCTCCCCCTCAGTAGCTTTTACAATCTATTGGGAAAAAAACAGAATGAACATGTACACATACACGAGAATTTATGCAAAATAGATACCAAATACTTTCTGGGCAGAGAGGACCAATTAATAAGGGGAGGGATGAGAATAGTCTTTTTCTAGGAGGTGGTTCTTGAGTTGAGCTTTGAAGGAAAGGAGTGAAAGTACACAGAACTTATTGCAGGCATGGAAGAACAGCCTGGACAAAAGTACCATATAGAAGATGGAATGCCATCTGTGAGGTGTAACAGTTAGACTGGTTTGCCTTAGAACATCAAGCCTACAAAGGACCATAAAAAAGTAAGCTTGAAAAGGGAGGTCAAAACAAAAATCTGAATCCCTTTATCCAATTCCTTAACTAAAAGGAGGAATGTGTGTTCTGTCTCCAGGGCAAGAGGCAGTCTCTTGAGCTTTTAGAACAGAGGAGTATCCCAATCAGATTCTTTGCTTTATAATGAAATGGAGGCTGAAATGAAGAGGAGGGGGGGAGAGATTGGATTCAGGACGGCCTCTTAGGAGGATTCTGAGAATAGACCAGAGAGTTGTCTATACTAGATTCGAGATCGTGAGTGAGGAAAAGGGAAGAGATTGAGATTGCTTGTGGAGATAAAATTGCCCAGACTTGACACCCGAGTGGATATAAGTGGTGAAGAGGAGAGGTGAGAGTCTAGGATGATGACTCCCAAGGTTGAAAACCTGGATGACTGCAAGGATGAGGGTCTTCTCAATAGGTACAGCAGAATTAAGAGTAGTATGGGAGGGAGGGGATGATAATGAGTTGTGTTTGGATATATTGGATTGGAGAGCTTTTCAAGCAGGAGTTAGCGAAAGACAAATTTATATTGCTTTTAGGTCTGAAAAGCATTTTGCAAACATTTTATTTGATTTCCACAACAACCCTGGGAAGCAGGTGCTTCTATTATCCCCATTTTACAGATAAAGAAACTGTTAGCCAGAGGTGAAGTGACTTGCCAAAGGTCATATGGTTTATAAGTACCTAAGGCTGGATTTGAACTCAGATCTTCCTGACTCTAGGAATCATATTCTCTCCATTAGAACACCTGAGTGGTGATGCACTGAAGGGAGCAAGTAGTCCATTCTGGTTATAGTGTAGAGTATATCCTGGTAAGTACTCTGACATAATATCTGATCTTTAGTAGAAGACTCACAAAAATCCAGTCCTTGCATCAAAGAAATCCCAGACCTGACATGCAATCTTTGGTGCTTGATCCTTTTTGTAAAATGCCACTAGAAGCACCTCATTTTTTGTAGTCCAAACTTTTTTTTAGCTAACTAGAGCTCTGTTCTGTGTGATTTGGTAAAAAAAAATGCATCAATCCCCAAGCAGTTATTTCAGAAATGCCATGATGCATAACAGATTTACTAGAAAATTTGGAGATGAAGGGAAATGTTAATGCTGGTTTTTCAGGCAAGATAAGTTATCCTAGCCATTACTTTGACACTTTGATATTTTATAAAAGAAGGAACAAAGCTGTTCCAAAAATGGAAGGGAATCTCAAGTATCTAAAGGTTTACAGGGTTCTGAAGCTACTTAGGACTGACCTGGAGGGAGGTTCTTGGCCATGGGAGCTTGAGTTTTCAGGCACTATCTGTCCTCCAGCAAGTGTGCCCCACCACCCAAGAGGAGCTCAGAATGACTTTACAAGAAACTCACCAAGCACGGATTAGTGTCATTTGGGACAGAAGTCATAAAAGCACCGTTTATTAGCTTGTTACCCAATCCTAGGCTGAATTTTGCTCATGGAGTCTTTGGCATTTGCCAATCTTGATAATTGAAAGACTCCAATCTGAATTGGCCATCAGGATCTGTGCTTTTAAGTTCTATGAATCATGGGAATGAGATCCACGTATATTTGTTGAAAAAAGTCCTACCTTGAACAAATGAAGCTCTTTTATTCAGGTGTACTGTCATTTGTCAGAATATCTCTCTGATCCTGCTTGGCAGGATTCTCTGAGAAACGAATGGACTCATAGAGCATCACCATCTAGCGATTACTGGCATGATAGAGGAGAGGAAATGAACTAAACTATAGCTCAAAATCAGTTCTTGAGTGCCAGCTTAGGTAATTACTAAGCACTCAACCATCAGTAACTCACTTCCCTTTCAGAACCATATGTTCCTTCATTCATAAACTGCATACAGCTATATATATATATGTATATTTTATCCTGTGACCTTCCACCTTCCCTCTACCACTTATTCCCTGAGCTTTCTTATCTTCAGACCTTTGGTCTTTCTGTTTTAAATGCTTAGAATACTCTTCTTTCCCTTTCTATTCATTGAATGACTATTTCTCCTTCAAAGGCCATTTCAGATGCCCCTTCCCCATCAAGCCTTCCTTGATGATATGGCCATACGTCTTATATCTAAAAAGACCCTAAAAACAAACTCATTTACTTCATCCTCTTTCATTTTTGTAGCTGAGAACACAGGGGTCCAGAGAAATTAATTAGCGTATCCAAGTTTACACAGATAAGTGATTGGCAAAGGCAGGATTTGAACATGAATCCCATGGGGCATCTAGGTGGATAGAGTGCTGGACATTGAATAGAGTGCTGGACTTGAAATCAGGAAGGTTGACATTGGGCAAATCACTTAACCTTGTTTGCCTCAGTTTCCTCATCTGTAAAATGAACTGGTGAAGGAAATGGCAAATCACTCTACTAGCTTTGCTAAGAAAAACCCAAATGGAGTCATGAAGAATCAGACATGACTGAAAATTTTCTGAAAAACAACCTATGACTAAGTTCACTCCACATTCAACATATTTTCTATTGTACCACGTTGCCTTTCAACTGTTCATGATTTTTTCTCTCCCTAGACTTCATATCCCATTTTGTTTCTACCATTCATTTACTTGTTAAGTGTTGGATTTGAAACAGGAAGAGCCGAGTTTGAGTCCCAGTTCTGCTACTTATTTAGAAAGTGCCTTTTGGAAATTCATCCTGTTGGAATCAGTTTCTTCATCTGCAAAATAGGGATAATGGCATTTCACTTCCGACATCATGGTGTTACTATGCCAACCATACGAGATGTTTGTTAAGTGTTTGGTGGACCAGAAATGAGTGTAAGAATGTCAGTGTAGTGTTTTCATTATTAGTACTTGGCTATGTGTCATATCCCCTTAATGGAGCCTTAAGTTATATGAGAACAGAGGATACCATTTCTCTACAATTTTGGATCACCCCCAAACTGAACTATGCTCACACACAATCAATAGTTAACAAATGTTTATGGACATGAATTAGAAAGCAAAGAGCTGGATTAAATGCTTTCAGATAAGATGCTACTGATGATAGCCTCTATATGTCTGAGATTGGATTTGAATTCAGGGGGAGGAGTGAGGTCTGTGTGTTACAGAAGGAAAAAAAAAAGGCAAAAAGCCAGGGTGAAGTAGAAAACCTTAAGTACTGTATTGTAGGGATACAAGAAAATTGTCCAGAAATATTGAGAGCTGAAAGAAAAATTCTGATTCATAAACTCCACAAATCACCTAAAGAAAATAACGTTAAGGTTTAGTCACTAAGGAATATAATGGTTATGCTTTTGTCAGAAAGAAAAGCATTGCATGCTAATTCATGTATCACCAGATCAGCTTGCTTACCATCTCCAGGAGTGGGGAGGGAAGAAAGGAAGGGAGACAATTTGGATCTTCTAACTTCAGAAAATGTATGTGGAAAATTTATTACATGTAATTGGGAATTTTTTTTTAAAGAAAAGCATCACAGGTTAACTCGGGGAGCCTTTAACTCTTGAGAAGACAAATATAAATAGTCCCAGATTATACTTTGTTTACAAGAAAAAAAAACAAAAAAGATTACTTTTCCAAAATATCATTTTTCCAAAGATGCCTTGCATGCTAAAATGAAATATTGCAAAGCTGAACATTCTTTTATTTTCTAAACCTTTATCTTCCATCTTAAAATCAATACTGTGTATTCGTTTTAAGGCAGAAGAATGGTAAGGGCTAGACAATGGGGGTTAAGTAACTTGCTCAGGGTCACATAGCTAGGAAGTTTATAAGGTCACATTTGAACCCAGGACCTCCCTTCTCTGGGCCTGACTCTCAATCCACTGAGCCACCTAGCTGCCCCCTGAACATTCTTTTCAATGAAAATAGATATTCAGCAAGTAGTTCCTTCCTAAAAAACAAAAAACTACAAATGAGAGACTTAAACAAATTAACATTTAAACAGGAGAAAGGTAAATCAGAACCATTAACAAGGAAAGACAAAACACAAAAAGTTATTAACTCATTGTTCTAGATCAAGACTGGGCTATTGTTCAGTTGTTTTTTCTTAGGTTGGTGAAGAACCAAAGTGAAAGGGAATAAAATTTATATAGCCCTGTGTTAAGCACTCTACAAATATCTCATTCGATCCTCCTGTCCAAAAACCTTACCTTCTGTATTATCAACTCTTAAAGCAGAAGAATGGTTTAAGGGCTAGAATATTGGAATTAAGGGACTTGCCCAGGGTCACTCAGCTAGGAAGTTTAGGTGTTATTATCATCCCCTTTTATAGTTGATTTTTTATAGTTTAATTTTTTAATATATTTATAGTTTTATAGTTTATAGTTTTTTTTGGTTTTTTAGATGCAAATATGAGTTTTATTTTTTGCTGACATGCTATGAGGCAAAACAAAATTGACACCATATAAAATAACTTTATAAACTATCATTCACATCATTTTTTAATCAGTTTTACAGCATTTTGTGAATATTAAGAATTATGTACAGAGGTAGAAAAAACACTAGGATTAGTTTATACACACACACACACACAATAAGAAATAAAACAAAGTGAACTGTTAGTTTTTCCATGAATTTATTGCAAAAAGTAACGCAAGTTGTTTAACCTAGGAAGCAAATTTTATAGCAAATTTATAGTTGAGGAAACTGAGGCAGACAGTAGTTAGTGACTTGCTTGAGGTCAGTCACAAAACTAGTAAATGTCTGAGACTGGATTTGAATTCAAGTGTTCCTGACTCCAGCCCCAGCACTCTGTCCTCTACTGAGTGAGAGAAAAGGTCTAAGGGAACTAACTATTTAAAGGAATCAGGCCATGGGAAGGAGAAAGAAATGACATAATAGTCCAGGGACTAAAATCCACATCATATCATAAATGAATCATTATGTTTGTAGGGGAAGTGGGACATTAACTGAGGAAAATCCCTCAGGTTGGAAGAAATGAGGTATGAAGTAGAAATTCTTTGGAGATACTTCCAAGTCTCCTCTCAAGGGAAGCTGGTGTGGAAAGGCAAGTCTCTTCCATCCCTTGGATTCTTTGACCTGCTTCGGAATATGGAGGAGTGAGATAAAGCTGTACTTTGTTGGGGGTTGGGGAGAATATCTCAGGAGACCCATTTCTCTGCGTAAGCTAACTCTACGGTCCTATGATGCTGTGAATAGCAAGCTAGAGTTCAGATTAGGCTAGAAATATAAAGAAGTAGAACAGAGAAGTAAATGAACACAAATGAATGTTACTCAGCATAAAAGAAATAATTGACTGGAACAAGTGGGATGGAATGAGATGCTAAGAATTCTGAATCATACTAGACTTTTGGAAGCAAGTAGGATGTAAAGAGGAATAAAAAGAATAAAAAAATGTTAAGTAAATTCAAGAAACTTGAGACACAACAAGAAAACAGCAGGAAGATAGAGAGCCTTGGACCAAATTCTCATAAGCAGAGCTAATCACAGAGCCCAAATGCTGACCTAAGGAGGAAGAAAATACGTCATTATTAGGTAGAAGAAAATTCATATCTAACAATTATAACTTTGTAAATGGACTAAACTTCCCAATAAAACATGGAAGAATGGCTGGATAGTTAAGAAGACAAAACCCAACAATTTACCTTCTACCAGGAACTGGATATATGGAGTGAGTAAAAGGTAAAGAACGACGTCAGTATTGCAAAGGAAGGGTGATGGTGTCCTCAGCAAGTATAAGGAATTTGGGAAGGGCGGATTTAGTGGGAAAGGGAAAGGTGTCTGCTTTGGACATGGTGAATTTGAAAATGCCTTTGAGGAAAAATTCAGCTTGCAAGGAGCTAAATGGGAGGTGAGAGTGAAGGGGTTAAAAAATGGAGACCGTTGTTTTTTTTTTTAGGAGATCTGTACTGAAGGGACTGGGGAAGGCAAAGGTTTGTCACAGGTGCTATGAAAGATAAAAGGATGGTCATGAAGCAGTGAAGGCCCCATTAAGATTAAATAACAATTTGTAACAAACTCAGTTGGCAGTTATTTGACTTTCTATGACAGTGTTCAACGGCATTTGAGTAGGAAAATGGAACTGTTGGGATTTGGTAAGGCAGGAAACGCAGTAGGTCAGTGGGCCCTGAGATTCAAGGAGAGAAAATAGTGCATGATTGAAAAGGCTAGCTGTACCATCCATGAAGTTAAAGGATTGGATGAAAAGATGGTAGAGTGGAAGGACTGGAAATCATGGTGGCCATAGTTTATCATTGTCACGTGTAAAACCCAGTGGAATTGCACGTTGGCTGTGGGAGGGAGGAGGGTAGGAGGAGAGGAGAGAAAGAACATGAATCATGGAACCATGGAAAAATTTTCTTAATCAATTGAATAAAATTAAAAAAAAATTTTAAAGTGTCATTGTGAGACAGCCTGGTGAAGCAGAGAGTCTTGAACTTGGAGCTACCAAGATCTAGTTTCAGATCTTGCCTCTTAGACATTTAATAACTGTGTGATGCTGAGCAAATCATTTTACCTCCTTCTGCCTCAGTTTCCTCATCTGTAAAATGTAGAGTTTGGATTTAGTGGTCCCTTTCCAGCTCTTAAGTCAACATGCCTATGTTTGGGCAGAATTAATTCATTGGATCGATTGAAGGATAGGAACTTACAGAAAGGAATTGCAGAGTTCTAGATTGTGAGTCAATTAACAAGTATTTATTAGACATTTTTTTATTCCAGGCACTGTTCTAGGTGTTGGGGATACATGTAAGAATTAAACCATCCTTAATCCTAATGAGCTTATATTCAAATAGGGGAGACATCAAATACATAATACAAATATATCCAAAGCCATTAACACAAGATGTTTTGGGTGGCAGGGCATTAGTAGTTGGGGCAAGATCAAGTAAACATTCAGATGAAAGATGGTGCCTGAGCTGGATCTGAAAGGAATAAACAGACTCTATATGGTGGAGTCCAAAAGGAGGGAGTATATTCCAGGCTTAGAAGAGAGCCAGTGCAAATGTGTAGAGATGGAAGACAAAGTATTCTCCTGGAGGAACAGAGAGGAGGCCTGTTTGACTGGATCATAGACTGTAGGAGGGAAAGTGAAATCCAATGAGAATGCAAAGGTATATTGTGAAGTCAGCCTATATAAGGCTTTAAAAGCTAACTAGAGGGGCAGCTGGGTAGCAGAGATGGAAGAGTCTGGCTTCAAATCTGGCCTCAGATACTTCCTAGCTGTGTGACCCTGGACAAGTCACTTAACCTCAATAGCCTAGCCTTTACTGCTTTTCTGGCTCAGAACTGATCCTTAGTATCAGTTCTAAGATAGAAGGCAAAAGAAAGTTTAAAAAGAAAGTAAAAAAAAAAAGATAATTACTCTGGCAGCAGTGCAAAGGTTGGACTGCAGTGGGGAGATATTAGAAAAAGGGAGACCATTTAGGAGGTTGTTAAAATAATGTGAGCAATAAGTGAAGAGAGCCTAAATTATAGTGGTCACTGTGTAAAAGGGGAGAAGGAGACTGATCTGAGAGATCTCATAAAGGGAGAAATGGCAAGATTTGGCCATAAATTGGGTCCATGGGATGAAGGAGATTGAGGAGCCAAGGATAATTCTGAGACACCGAAAGAATGGTGGCACTTTTCCATAAAAATAGGGACGTTTGGAAGAGGTGAGGGTTTAGGGGCAAAGGAGATGGTGAGGTCCAGCTTGTGAGCATCCCTATAGATGACTAAAGTGGAGTGAAGCTTGAGGTCATGGATGCTGATGGATAAATATAGTTGCCAAGGTGTTTCGTGTATGTATTATGGCCTCGACAACACCCCAAGTATCAGCATATGGTTTGGAGTGGAGAAAAGCACTGCAAACCAGTTAGCAAACTCCTTGAAAAAGGAAAAAGAAAAGAATGACACAGATCTATAAATGACTGTGACTATGATCTGGACTGGATATTTTTGTTCTTCAGTCCTTCAGTCATGTCCAACTCTTCATGACCCCACGGACTTCTGATGGTGGGATTTTCTTGGCAAAGATACTGGAGTGGTTTGCCATTTCCTTGTCTAGGTCATTTCAAAGATGAGAAAACTGAGGTAAATGAGATTAAGTGACTTCTCCAAGGTCACACAGCTAGCAAATGTCTGGGTTTGGATTTGAACTCAGGTCTTCCTGAGTCCAGGCCCAATGCTCTATCTACTGAGAGAAAAGTTGCTGAGAAATGTTGCCAGAGAGATAGACATGAAGAATACAGAATGGTTCAGCCACTGGGAGAGAAGGAGCCAACTAAATATTCAATATGGTGGCCAGAATTAAAGAACATTCTAGAGAGAGGCTGGTTTCCATTACTCCAACATGGTACATTAAGAAACGAAAAGATTCTGGCTGCCCAGGAGTTCTGGAGAGTGTAAAGCAAAGGGAGGAGGATGGATGAAGTCATTGACTGGAGAGGGAAGGCTGATGTTGATAAAAATGAGAGTAAGGGAAAAGAAAGAAAGAGGATTTTTGCCTCCATAGTTGCTGGCTGAACTTCATGGAAACAAAATCTGGGACTAGCCCAGTCATACTTCAGAGGAAGCAAGGAATAGCAGATAAAAAAACTGGCCTCAGAGACGGAAAGAGCTCTGTTCAAGTCCTACCTCTGATCCATTTAATCCCTCAGTGTTGGAGGTAAACTCACTAAGAGTTTGAAGTTGCAGAGAAGGTCCCTAATGGCATGGGTTGGGGGAAGTTCCTTACTTTTACTGAAGAAATCCCAGGTCAGGAGTTTTGAGGTGGAATATAGGGCATCAGTATCTGGAGTGGGGAGAGATCAGGATAGGTCTCAGAGAGAAAAAAGTTGAGGCAAGGAATTCGTGCCAGGTATGGCCCCAGGTATTTACTACCCCATCTGCTTTCTGACTCACTCCTCCCTTTTTTAGGGAAAACAGGCTGCTGAGAGAGAACCCAGCATGGGTCCCAGGGAATGTGTTTTTAGAGGCATGAAGTAAAATACAGAAGAAACCAATTAATGATATGGAAATGCACCTTTTGAAATATATTGAAACAAAATAAAAATCAACTTCCCAGATTCCAGGTTGAGATCCTCTGTTGTAGGGATGAGGAAGCTCCAAGTTATTAATTATTCTATTTTTTAAAAAGCTCCTTTGAGTGGTATCTTTCCTTGAGCATTGGGTAATAGCAAGGAGTTTTTTTTTTCCCTCCATGTTTCTTCTGCATGAGCTGAGCTTTCAGCGGCCGTGTCTTCTTTTTTTCTTCTTAGATCGAAACTCTGCCAAATGGATTATTTCAGTGCAAAAAACTGCAGACTTTACTGTTGGGGAAGAATAGCCTGATGACTCTGTCCCCCCTTATTGGGGAGTTGACGAACCTGGTGCAGTTGGAGCTCATCGGAAACCACCTAGAAGTCCTCCCCCCGGAGCTGGAAGCATGTTCCTCTCTGAAGCGGAGCTGTGTGCTTGTGGAAGAAAACTTGCTGAACACCCTGTCTCCCCCGACCACAGAACGGTTGCAGACATGCTTGGATAAATGTTGAACTAAGGAAGGAGACACACATTGTGTCTCAAGATAATAAAGTTCCTGGGACTTGGAATGAAAAGTTTTTTTTAATCTTTTTTTTTAATTGAAAAGAGGAAAAATTGATGGGGAGGATTCATGCATCAGACATATATATATATACCCATTGATCTGCCATGGCATGGTTTACTAACAAAATGCCTCGGCTATCCCTAAACCCCACGGGTAAAAATAATAATACTGGAAGAGAATGTGCTTTCTAGGAGTAATCAACCTTTAACTTTACTGAGCTGCTCCAAGCAGGACATATCTATGGTGATGTGGAGAAAGGCAGTCATTAAACCCATACCCAACTTTTCTTTGGAACTGGAAGAGTTGAATGGGGCTCTTTACTTCTCCTTCCCAATTATTAATTATCTGAGATAGATCTGTCATTTTAAATGGCGCTCTCTCTCTCTCTCTCTCTCTCTCTCTCTCTCTCTCTCTCTCTCTCTCTCTCTCTCTCCTCTCTCTCCCCCCCCCTCTCTCCTTCTCTCTCTCTCTCTCACTCTCTCTCTCTCTCTCTCTTTCTCAACATTTAAGACCAAGGTCATCAAGATAAGTTTCCTGAAATATCCTCACCACTGACTTTGATTAATGTTCTTAAAACATATTAGCCTGGATGCATTGTTGAAGAGGCTGGTCTTTTTCCTCTCAACATTAACTTTTTTTTTTCATTGATTGGTTGAGTCTTCGTTACTTTTCTTTTCACTGTGGAAAAAGTGAGGAACAAATAAATCTCCTGCCTTAGGCCATTGCACAAACTCCAGAACAGGGTATTTGGGAGAGGTGAAAATTTTGCATGTTCCTTAAAAACCTTCTCCCTTTCCATTTTTCCCCTCAAAGTTCCATTTTAAAAATGTACACCCCAAAGTTTTATATTCACAGAATGTATGACGTACAGTTGTTTTATATTATGTATCTGGGGACTCCAAATCCAAGGAGAATCATTTTTCTAAGGCACAGAGGATCTAGGGAAATAAGTTATTTCTCTAAGCAATTGCTAGTTTATGTAGTTATGTTTTTGTTCTTTATTAGGATTCTCAGGTTTGCTTTGTGTTCAGTTCGCCAATGTTCTATTCGTCTGTAATCAATTGCTTTCATTTACTACTATGGTTAGGAGCATGACTAGTGTTTCATTAGGGGAGAAGGGGGATCCCTGGGGTATTTAGTGATCCCTGCGTTTGAGAAGAGAGATCCTCAAAGTCTACCTCTTTCCCCAGTTATTGAACTATTGTACGGGTACAAATTCTTACTTACTTGCAAAAAAAAAAAAAAAAAAAAAACTCGGGGAAGGGGAGAGGGGAGAGATATAGAATTGAGATTTATACTCTTCATTTAATTAAATACTTGATAGAAAATTAGTAACTATTAACTCAAAACATTCATTTTTTTTTTCCATTTGCATGATCTGTAGTTAAAAATGCCATGAGAAAAATTCTCTGCCCAAACCTGATGTTTGCTCTCATAATGTGTTCTCGAATTTGCAAATGACGTCGCTTTAACACTGAAATTTATCTTATGGCTTTCTCTAGTTCTTCAAGAATATATCTGCTTTCTTCTTCCTATAAAGAACTTTGTGTTTTACCTCTTATTGTATGCAACATTGCAAAAATAAATAATAAAATCCATAGCCACACTTTCAGGAAGAATACATTTTAATTTCTTTTTCTCTGATGGTAACATGGCATTAAAATGCCTCATTGAGTACCTAATCTGTGTAGTTGTCTGTTCAGACTGGAAAACATTTTGGGAATAGAGTGCTATAAATGTGGAGTTTTTATTTTTTATTTTCTTAATTTGTCTTTTTTTTTGCAGAATAGTGAAAAAAGTTAGTCATTCAGTCATAGGAAGATAGAGCTTATTTTATTTCTTTTTCTCAGGATGGTGGTACAGATGACAGAAGGGGTGGTGGGGAAAAAAAAAAAAAGGTTGGCTAGAAGAAAAGCGGTAAGATCCTTTAGAGCTGCCTAGGTTTTGAACATTTCTTTCTGAAGAAGAGTGAACAGGATGAAATCTCCCTCCTTACCCAAACATGCCCCCAGGTAGGGCATCAAAGTTCTCAGGGATCCCAGTTGAGGATGGTTAGATTTTGTTTTGAAACTTCAGAAAAGACTCACAGGTAGTAGACATCCGATCCCCACCAAGGGGCATATATTTGTTCAGAGCACTTTCTCTCCACGCGTGTCTGTGCCTGCATACCCACACAGATATACAGGTCCAGTTACTAATAAAGATGTATAGATGGGGAGAGTTCTTTAGACACAGATGCCTTCTTGTCATAAATAATGATAGGCAGTACAGTTAGTGAAGAGGCAGATCTGAGTTCAAATTTTGTCTCAGACACTGCCCTCTGTGGGATGGTGGGCGACAATGCCAGTTTCCCAGCACCCCTAGACGATTTGTTTCAGTGGAGGGATTTTATAGAATTACCCTCAAATGGATGAAGTCACAGGTGTAGACCAAAAATAATAATCATCATAACCCAACTCATAGATGCTAGGTAAATACGGTGATAGAGAGATATTTGCTATATATGTAAATAATTTGGCATGTATCTAGGTAGAGCTTCATATCTAGAAATTAATACTCAATATTTATGGAATAGAGAACCAAAATATTCCAAATCTAATTTTAATAGAAAAAGATTATCTTAGGTTTTGCACCCGTTTTTAGTCGTCATTCTCTCAGTCCCATTGGGGAGCTGTAGAAATGCTTTTAGAGCATATAATTAGCCCATAAGAGCAGCTAGATGGCACAGTTGGATAGCGCTAAGGCCAGACTCATCTTCTTGAGTTCAGATGCAGCCTCAGACCTTAGCTGTGTGACCCTGGTCAAGTCACTTAATCCCGTTTGCCTCAGTTTCTTCTTGAAAATGAATTGGAGAAGGAAATGACAAACACTAGTATTTTTGTTAAGAAAACCCCTAAAGGGGTCATGAAGAGTTGGCCATGACTGACTCAGCATCAATGATAATAATAGTAACAATAATAATAATAATAATAATAATAATAATAGCCCATAACACTTATTTCAATCCCCGCCCCCCTGAAAAATAGGAAGTAATTTTTTTTAATGAAATGTGAATTTTCTACCACTCAGCTAACCAGATTAAGTTTGCTCTCAGTCAGTGAAAAGCTACCAGGCTAAATAAATGCCCTTAGACCTAGTTAGCTAAATCCTCTCCAAGTAATCCTGTATCCATGCACCCTGCTCCAAATAGCTGTCAGGAAGGAACTTATTATTAGCTGGAGGATCTGGCCAATAACACACACAAGAAAATGTTGAGGTAACCTGAGTGGCATGATTCTGACACTGTGCCACCAGAGGAAGGTACCATCCACACTTAGAATCCTTGTGTGCAGGTGACATTAATTTTATTTTTAATATGGCTAGACTAAATTTCAACTACTAGTTGACAGGTTAGTGAAGGAAACTACTTTTAAGATCATTTTAAAAGCAAACTTATTCTACAACTGACTTATTTCAGAGATTAATTATTGAAAAAAGTATGCTAAAATATAATTTAAAAACCATTGTATCCATTTAATTTTTTAAAGTGCATTTTCAGCCAAAAGTATGGCTTTTTATGATATTATTTTTTTTAAACCCTTACCTTCCATCTTGGAGTCAATACTGTGTATTGGCTCCAAGGCAGAAGAGAGTGATAAGGGTAGCCAATGGGGGCCAAGTGACTTGCCCAGGGTCACACAGCTGGGAAGTGTCTGAGGCCAGATTTGAACCTAGGACTTCCCGTCTCTAGGCTTGGCTCTCAATCCACTGAGCTACCCAGCTGCCCCCCAAAATATGGCTTTTTTCAAAAAACAAAACATGACACCAGCAATGGTCTTGCTCCATTTAAAAGATAATCTTATCAAACGTAACATTTCATTTTTTGTTACCTCTGTCCTTCCAAATATCAGTGGATTTATACTAAAATATTTCCCTTTTAACCGTGATCACTAGTGTCTAGGAGTTTCATTTCCTCAATAATAACCCATTAAAAGGAGGGTAAATGCTGAAACTGATTTGAATTGCACATGTGATTATTGGACATTCCTGGAAAGAAGTTGGTCAACTTTGCTAGACGCTTTTCAGGATGCCATCCGTAGCTCTTGTAGACCACCTATTTCTATTCTCTGTTCCTAGACTTAGTATCTAGAAAAGGGAAAGTTAATCCTAGTCTGCATTGCCACCGGACATTAATGTGTATTTAGGAAGTTAAAAAGGATAAATGGAGATCCTCAGGGACTCAACTGAAGGGACTCATGTCACAGCTGGCAGATGATTCAGGAGTGTGAACCACAAGGAATTTGTTGGCATGAAATTCTCTTTTGATGGGAAAGATTCTCTGTTTCCACAGTCCAAGTACCAGCATGATTCATAATTTTGTGTAATTATAATACTGAATGTTCTGTGATTGGTTCAGAAGTTATTAAAATAGCTGGATGACAACTCTATGACCTTATTGCTGTTTTTTATCTTCCTGAATTTCCCAGCATTTCCCTTTCATCTATAAATTTCTCCCAGCAACATCCAAATATTGTTTTAAAGTAATATGTTAAAGATGATTGGTTAGAAACTGAAGAGGACCAGCAACCTTTCCTGCACTCCCTACAACCTCCTTTAAATATGTCTCATTAGTGCTAGAGGACACTTGCTAAATATTTGAACTGAAATCCCTAGCACAGATGCTTTCCTATGATAAAAAGGAAGGTAGCCCAGGAGAATGGAGAGCACTGTACTTGGAATAAAAAAAAGAAAAAAGGTTATCCTCTAACCAAGCAAGTCACTTAAAATTCTCTAAATCTGTATCCTCATCTGTAAAAGGAGCCTATACTATTGCAGGTCCTACTTCCTCACAGGGTTGTTGAGAGGATCAAAGAGAGTCAGTAGTTTTGTTTCCATTAGTAGCTGTGTTGTCCTTTCAGTCTTGCCCAACTCTTTGTGATTCCATAAGATACTGGAGTGGTTTGCCATTTCCTTCTCTAGCTCATTTTACTGATGCAGAACTGAGGCAAACACAATTAAGTGACTTACCCAGGGTCACACAGCTAGTGTTTGAGGTCAGATTTGAACTCACGGAAGACGAGTTTTCCCAACTCCAGGCATGGTACTGCGTCCATTGCACCACCTAGCCACCCTTCTTGCCACTAAGCACTATAGAAATAAAAGCTGACATAAATATTGTTATATTTGAGTGTGTGTTTATTTGGGAGAAATCAGAGAATGAAAAACCCCGTGTTTCAGCTACCTTTTTTACTCTTGTAGTTTGAAGGGGAAGACCTTTGGGTTTTTTATCTTTAGGAAAGGATATGTGAATGTCCCCAAGCCCTGCTATTTGGTGATATATTTTTCTCATCAGAGTTTCCCTCTGTAGATCTGTCTGCAGGCTGTACAAAGCCCCGGGGAACGGGGATTTCTTGTGGACAGGATTAGGTTAATAAAACACTGTCTACATGAAATGTTCTACGTGAATAAGCAACACCAAATGTCTGCAGCTACAGCGAAGGCTTCTCAACCATTTGGGTACAAATCAGCCATATGGAAAAGGCCACCATCATCTCATTTAATTGGTTTATTCCTGCTTCTCTGCCCATCACATTTGTGTTCATTGGGTGGAAATACACTGAAGTAAATTTTTGCGCTTAGATGGTGAAGTGGAGGGAACATTGGGCTTGGCATCAGGAGATTCTCCGTTCAAATGGGATCCCAGACACTCATTAGCTGTGTGACCCTGGGCAAGTCATTTTTTAAAAACCCTTCCCTTCTGTCTTAGAATCAATATTGTGTATTGGCTCCAAGGTAGAAGAGTGGTAAGGGTAGGCAACGGGGGTCAAGTGACTTGCCCAGGGTCACACAGCTAGGAAGTGTCTGAGACCAGATTGGAACCCAGGACCTCCGGCCTCTAGACCTGGCTCTCAATTTACCGAGCCACCCAGCTGCCCCCAAGGCAAGTCACTTTTGTTCCAGTTCCTTATCTATAAAATGAACTAGAGAAGGAAATGGCAAACCACTCCAGTACCTTGCCAAGAACACCCCAAATGGTGTCACCAAGAGTCAGAACAACTTTCATTAACACTCTTGAGTCAATGCTGAATACAAGAAAAATCTCGAATTGGGATAACCTCTGGGGAGGGTTCAAGCATGCATTTACTATAGTCTAGTGGTTCCCAAACGTTTTTGGTCTACCGCCCCCTTTCCAGAAAAAATATTACTTAGCCCCCTGGAAATTAAATTTTTAAAAATTTTAATAGCAATAGGAAAGATAAATGCACCTGTGGCCATTACCGCCCTCCTGGATCACTGCAGCACCCACCAGGGGGCGGTGGCACCCACTTTGGGAATCACTGCTATAGTCAAAGTCAGAGAGAACCTGGGTGACATATTCTTGTATGGGAGTTCTGCCGTGGCAGTCCAATCACAGTATTATTTAATTGAGAGGTGGGGACAAGAAGTGACTGATGGCCGGCGGGTGCTGTATGGCCACTGAACTTCATTTTTAAAAACTAAATCGAGCTTAACAAAATGACATATGTCTCATTGTGTGATATGCTTCTAGTGGTTATTGTGGTTGGATTATACAAATCAAACTTGTGGATTATTTAGTATCCCAGTTGGTGCCCTAAAAATCATAGTTTCAAGCCATTAAATCTTAAAGCTGAGATGAGCTATTATAGCTATTAGCCATAGTACAGAGCTATATGTTATAGCTATTAAAGCTCAAAACTTCACTGAGACTTTGGGGATATGTCATATGATCAGTCAATTAGAGGTTAAAGTCTCTTCCAACCTTGAAATTCTAGGATTCCATCATTTAGCCCCTCTATTAAAGGATGAGAAACACGGAACAAAAGATAATGCATCAAGACAGTCAATATTGCTACTTAATAGCATCTCTGATTAAGTTCATTTTAAAAAATTTAAAATATGTGAATACAATTTTTAACAATCATTTTCTGACATGTTGCCATCCGTGTTCTCTCCCCAAATGACAGGTGACATGATACATGTGTTGTCATACAAAATATATTTTCACGTTTGTCATGTTATAAAAGAAGACATATTGGTTACACTAGAGAAAAATTCATGAAGGAAATAAAGTCAAGAATGGCACACTTCAACCTGTATTTAGACTTCATCAGTTCCTTCTATGGCAGTAGATAGCCTTTTTGTCAAAAGTCCCTTGGAGTTGTCCTGCATCCTTGTATTGCTGATAATCATTAGGTCATTCACAATCAATCATCATACATTACTGCTGTTACTGTGTGCAACATCCCCCTGGTTCTGCTCACTTCACTTTGTATCATTTCACAGAAGTCTTTCCATATTTTTTGCGATCATCTTGTTTGTCATTTCTTATGACACAATGGTATTATTCATCACAATTATGTACTACAACTTACATTGCTATTCCCCAATTGAAGGACATCTTTAATTTCCAGTTCTTTGCCACCACAAAAAGAGCTCCTAGATTTAATTCATTTTAAAATAAACATTGATCAAGTACCTGAAACATGAAGGCAGATGTGTCACATGCATACGTCTGTAACAATCTCGAGTGCTACCCAAACCAGAATCAAATATGATTGGGAAATAGTTATTAAAATAAACATACAATAAATCATAACATTACTTTTTTCAAACTGAGTCACTATGTGGCTCATAGGGATTTTTATATACAGATTGGTTCCCTTTCTATTAGAGTTTGACAGCACTGTACGAAGGGATACAAAGAAAAAACAAAATATAGGCCCTGCTCATCCTCAAGGAATTTACAATCCATTCAATTCAGTCTACCAAGAAGAAAAAGTCTGATGAAAAAAAACTAAAATTCTTAGAAAAAAATGAAGGATATTTTGAACATCTTAAATTCAAACTCAAGTAATTTAATTTACATCCGATTATCCCCACTAGAAATAAATTCCTGAACGAAACCTAGAGACCTGAGAGTTCCTGGGTTCAAATTTGAGCTCAGATACTTCCTAGCTATGTGACCTTGGGCAAGTCACTTAACCCCAATTGCCTGTCTATCTCTTGTCACTCCTCTGCTTTGGAACCTATCATTGCACCAATTCTAAGACAGGAGGTAAGGGTTTAAAAAAAAAAAAAGAAATTCCATCATTTTCCTTCTTTTGGAAGCACTTAGGACTTTTTGGAATTTCAACTCTGTAGCACCATGTTATCAGCACCATTGTACTAAATCCAGTCCCAAACTAAGCTGTCCATCTGTTACCTTTCACTCATTATATCAGTGGCCTTCAGAGGTCCATATATATTCTTGAAAGTACATAGTTTGCCACTCTTTACCCAAGAAGTCACTACTGGTAGCATGCCACAGTTTACCCACCATGTTTCTTCCCATTGTCTTTTCTACATCGCCCACAATCTGGGCTTATCTGAGATCATGCTCCGTGATTTATAGCCATGTAGATGCCATTATTAATCCCAATTTACCAAACAGGCAGGCGGAAGACCATGTTAGTGTCGAAAAAGATGGGCTGGGGGCAGTCAGGTAGCACAATGGATAAAGTACCAGGTCTGGAGTTGGGAGGACCTGGGTTCAAATTCGGCCTCAGGTATTTCCTAGCTATGTGACTTTGGGCAAGTCACTTAATTCCCAATTGCCTAGTCCTTGCCTTTCTGTCTTAGAGGTGTTACTAAGACAAAGTATGTGTTTAAAAGAAAAACAAAAACAAAAACAAAAAAAGGATGGGCTGCAGGGAAAATGAAAACCTTGAGATAGTTGAAAGTATAGGACAGTTTCCCAAATTCAATCCAGCCTGCTCTCCTATCTAATTCTGGTAGGTGGCTTTTATCACTCTCTAGTTCCTGTGAAATATATATATATATATATATATATATATGTATATATATTAGTGGACTAATCCATGGGCTGCCCTCAGAAGTGTGTGTCATAAACCCTTTACAAATAATATCAAATTTCATCCTCACAACCACCCTGGGAGGTAGGGATTTCCTGGATGCAGGAAAACCAGAGTTCAAATCCAATCCCAGATATTTATTAGCTCTTTGACATCAGGGAAGTCACTTAACCACTGTCTGCCTCAGTTTCTTCATCTGTAGTACGGGGATAATTATAGCAGCTACCCTGAGAGCTTATTTTGATGATTAAATGTGTTAATATTTGTAAAGCCTTTGCAAAACTTGAAAGGCATTTTCATTGCTAGCTTTTATTTATTTGTTTGTATATTTTAGTTCCTGTTCTGGTCCAGGCCTGTGCAAGGTACTAAGGTGTCAAACTCTAATAGAAACGGATCCCCATGGGCCATCACATATTGACTTAGAAAACCACGAGTTATTGATTTTTCGATTACATTGTATTTTTATTGATATTGTTAAATAATTCCTAATTACTTTTTAATCTGGTTCCATCTGCACTTGGACACTTGTGGACTATAGGCTGGGAGAGCAACATCTTTTCCATGATTTAGCTTTCAAACCCTTCCATTCAGGACACTGGATAGAAAACTACGCCTTGCCATCACCCACTGTTTGTTTGTAGCAAGGAGATTTGAGAAGAGACATGCTTTGCTCTCTATCGCCCTCTTCTGTTGGATGATGGGTTCTCTGAGGTCCTTTTCAGCTCTAGAGTGGAGATCTTTGGAAGCCAGTGAAGGAGCCGGTAAAAGGGCTTAGCTTTGGGATTTTACCTCCTTCTGTGGGGTCAGGAAGAGCCAGTCCTGGGCCACAGCACATATACCAAACAGGCAATTAGAAAAATCTTCACAGGGAATCATTCTACGGGAGGCTGAGTCTTTGTCCTGTGTTCTGTGGCATTTCCCTCTCCATCCTTTGGCTGTCCTCCCCTTATAGAAACTTGTCATTGGACACAGTGACAAACTTGTATTGCTTGGCTCCAGAGAGCACAATTGCCAGCAGAGGGGAGATGTGACAGGTCGGCAGATTAAGATCTAAGAAAATGACATTTCAAATCATTAGAACTTGTTGGGAATGTTATAGAAGAAGGTTTGGACTGGGTGGCCACTCAGGTCCCTCCCAGCTCTCTAATTCTGTGATTCTCTAATCTGTGCCATGTCCAAAAGGGAAATGGGCTACCTCGGCAGGCAGAGAGTGCCCTCTTCCTAAGCACAGGCGAGGTGCCCATTATTTGGGGATTCAAGACTTGGGAAGAGTTTGAGCAGATGCCCCTTCCAACTCTGTCTTTGATTCTGTCTCCGAATTCTTTTTTATTGTTATTTAAGTGTATTTGTTTGTTCCTTAAAATTCCAGGTAACTCCCTCCTTTCTTCCTATCCACACAATAGAGAAGGCATCATTTGACAGAGATATGTGTATAAATAAAAGTATGTTTTGCTTATTTCTATTTAACAGTTCTTTCCCTGGGGGTGGACATAACACAAGTATTCTTCAGATAATATTTCTATCATTATTTTTTTTTTACCAAACCCTTAACTTCCATCTTAGAATTAATACAATGTATTAATTCTAAGACAAAAGAGCAGTAAGTGCAAGAGGATGAGGGTGAAGTGATTTGCCCAGGGTTACACAGGCAGGAAGTATCTGATGCCAGATTGAACCCAGGACCTGTCTCCAGGCCTGACTCTGAATCCACTGAGCCACCCAACTCTTAGTTCTATTATAATGTTCTCTTAGTTCTGCTTGCTCATTCTTTTTTTTTTTAAACCCTTAACTTCTGTGTATTGGCTCCAAGGCAGAAGAGTGGTAAGGGCTAGGCAATGGGGGTCAAGTGACTTGCCCAGGGTCACACAGCTGGGAAGTGTCTGAGGCTGGATTTGAACCTAGGACCTCCCATCTCTAGGCCTGACTCTCAATCCACTGAGCTACCCAGCCGACCCATGCTTGCTCACTCTTCATAATTTCATGTAGGTAGGTCTTTTCCATATTTTAAAAAAGTAACCTGCTCATCATTTCTAGAACTGTGAGATGTTGAATTGAATTCTCATGCCCTAACCACTTTGGTATTGTCTTCCCAGGTATGTAGGGCCCCACAAAATCATTCTAGTTGGCTTGATGCCCATTTATACATATTCACCCCCTTACCTCCCTCCCTCCTCCCTCCCTTCCTTCCTCCTTTCCTCCTTCCTTCCCTCCTTCCTTCCTCCTTCACTCCTTCCTTCCCTCCCTCCCTCCTTCCTTCCTTCCTTCCTTCCTTCCTTTCCTTCTTTCCTCCTT
>NC_058133.1:39318589-39334811 GCF_016433145.1 Gracilinanus agilis | reverse complement strand
CTCTCTCTCTCTCTCTCTCTCTCTCTCTCTCTCTCTCTCTCTCTCTCTCTTAACTTATTCCCATTACCTTCACACCAGCAATTAGTTGCCACTGCCACATGAACATCCCAGTATAAGTTCACCTCCCTTGGAATCTGTTCAGTATTTTTTATAACTTGTGTTAGAAGATGAACAAATCATGTGTGGGTGCTGATGACCTACATTGCATATCTTAGAGACAGTCTTTCATTTTCTGATCTCTTTGTTATCTGACATGTCATTGTTCTTATAATCTCCATTTCAAGATAATATAGCAAAAGATTAGGAGGAGATCCTTGTCAGCTCTAGCTTATGAAGATTCTGGGAAATGCACCAAGATTGGCAATGAAGCATTAATAGAAGAAAACTATTCATTAAGGAGTTCAACCATGTTATGTATTTCTTATTTCAACCCTTAGTGCTGATTTTTTTGAGCAAAGCCATGTTCAAGGACCATTTTATTCAGTTGGAGGAGAACCGAGGTCTATAGTGGGATCCCTCTGCGTGGACAAAATCTCAGATGCTTGAATTATTGAAATATGATCTTGTGTAATCATCATTTCTTCTCCATTCAAATAACCTCTCCTTGATGCAGCTTTTTATCACCACAAGCCTAGACCATTGCAATAGCCTGATGTTTTCCTCAGTTTTCCTAAAGCATAGGTCTTATGACACTCAAATGTCATACCCCTACTCAATAACTTGTATGGCTTCCTAGTACCTCCAGAATTAAATATAAAATCTTTTGTTTGACTTTTAAAGCCATCTAAAACCCATAGCTCATGAGCCCCCATTTATGTGCCTCCCCATAACAATCAGCCAGTAGATTCAATTAATTCATTAGAAATAACATTTACTCAAATGACATAACAAGAACAGTGATTACAAAGAAGTTCCCTGAGAAATCTGGGGTTTAATCTCCCACAATACACCAAATCCATGAAGAAAAGAGTGGGCATAAGTTGAATTTATAATGGTAGTAAGATATACCCATTGGGAAAATTCTCACCAAAATAATTCATAGCTTTGGAACATCAGGGCCTTGAAGTTCTTTCTCCAGAGAATCCTCATGAAGTTCACTGTGGGGCAGGGCATTGACAAGTCACTGCTAAGTTGGGCTGGCTCTTTGAAGCTCATGGTGTCTTGAATGGACAGGACAATCTACCTCTTGGCTGCATTAAGCAGGTTTTTAGCTCACTCAGCTCAGATGTTTATGGGCTGAATAAGGAAGGTTGCTCAGCCCAGACTGGTTAGTGGTGTTTTGAACTGGACCAGGTAGTTTATTGCCAAACTGGGCTAGCAGGACACTTGGCAACCAGCAGAATACTTGGTCTTTGGTCTCTTTACAGGGCATGGTTTCTGTTGTATAGGACAATTTGCTTTATTCCCTCAAGACTTACTTTAAAAAACAAACAAACAAAAAAACCCCTTTACCTTCCAATACTATGCATTGGTTCCAAGGTAGAAGACGGGTACAGACTAAGCAATGGGAGTTAAGTGACTTGTCCAGGGTCACAGAGCTAGGAAGTATCTGAGACCAGATTTCCTCTGAGCCACTTAACTGCTCCCTAGAGACTCACTTTTGATTAGCTGTTGCAGTGTTTCCCACCTCTAGCCTCTGGTTGATTATTGTACTGTTTTTTTCATCAAGGTGACAGCCTAGAACCCAGTCTTCCCCAAAGCCTCTTAATTTTAGTGCTTTTCTGTATGTAGCTTGCTTTGCACATTTTTTTGGTACGTTGTCTTCCTCATTCAATTATAAGCTCCTTGAGGGCAGAAGTTGTCTTTTACCTTTTTTTGGGTATCCTGCCTAGCATAATGTCTGGCATATAGTAGGTGCTTAATAAAGGTTTCTTGAGTGAGTGAGTAAGTGAGTGAGTGAGTGAGTGAGTGAGTGAGTGAGTGAGTAAGCAGCTTCTCCTATCTGATGCTCATAGTAATTCAGCTCTGGGATTTGTGATCTATTGACAGGAAGTTGAAGAGATCTAGACACTCCTGTTGGACAAACCTCTTGGCTCAGTTTGGGGTTCTCAGAGAGGAACCTCAATTACTCTTCCTAAATTCCTATTAGGTCTTCTGCAGAGGAGAGGCTGAGAACAAAGATATGGGGGCAGTCTGTGCTCTAGGGGCAACTTCACAAGGACCAGACTGGGAAAGTATGGCTGGATAGCAGTTAATCTGAGAAAGATTTGGGTTTTTTGTCAACTTCAGGCAACCAAAAAAGCTCATGAAATCTTAGACCATGGAGGACTAGGAAGGCTATAATGCCACCGTTCTCTGTCTTGGTCAACAATTATCATGATCACTACATTCAGTTGTGGGTATCTACTTTAGAATGGGAGCTTGAGGGACCTCAAATTCATGTCATCTGAAAATCACTGGAAGAAAGTGGGTACAGTTAGCCTTCTGGGGGAAAAACTCTTAAGGGAGACATTTTCTAATATTTGAAGAGATTTTATATGAAAGAAGGAATAGATATATAATTATTGACAGCAGAGGGAAGACCTAGGAGTAAGAGATATGTTACAAAAAAGGAAAGTTTCAACTTGACTTGGGGGGAAATCCTAATGATTTGGGGTCCAGGGGAAGGGGCTGAGGAAAAGGAATTTTTATTTCACCATTGTTGGGCATTCCCAGTGTGGAGATTCCCTTTACTGATGTAAATTAACATAATTATTTGTAACTTGGAAATCTTCTAGCACAATGAATGATTAAGTGAATTAGCCATGGTCACACAGCTAGATCCCAATCAGTACAGATAATGAATCTTGTGAAATAATTGCATCTATTAAAATTTGTACTATTCTAAGTTACAAGTAGGCAAACTATATTAATTGGTTCAGACCCAATGAAAATATGCAGTGTTAAGTGAAATAATTTAACCAATCCATAGATTCATTATTTGCACTTATCAGGACCTAGCTACATATCAGTGTTGGGTTTGAACTTGGGTCTGTCCTGATTCCAAGACCAGATGTCTATCCACTATGCCATGCCTTGACTTAATTAAAACATTCAAAAAGTATAATGGGCTGGGTGCAGGAATTTGTAGGTTCTATTGCTCATTGCAGGTTTTCAAAAAAAAAAAAAAGCTGGGTGACGACTCATTGGACATGTTGTTGGAGAGATTCCTTTTCAGGTACATGTTAGCATTAATGGCTGCTAAGATTCTCTGATTTTATGTTCCGGGAACTGTGATGAAAGGTACTCTGTGAAAGCATTTGTCACAGATGACCTACAGCCCTCTTGTGCCCAATCAAAATAAAAAACAGAATGCCATTTCTGCGATGCCTACTTAGTTCTCTCTAAATAAAGAATTTCAATTTGCCTTAATAATAATAATAAAAACAAAGCTGCCACACTAGAGACAGGAGGCCCTAGGTTCAAACCCGGCCTCAGCCACTTCCCAGCTATGTGACCCTGGGCAAGTCACTTGACCCCCATTGCCCACCCTTACCAATCTTCCACCTATGAGACAATACACCAAAGTACAAGGGTTTAAAAAAAAAAAAAGCTGCCACAGACTTTGGTTGACTTCACAAAAGACTTCTGTATCTCTGAACTCAGTGACCAGTCACCCTTTTAGTCCCAGTAAACTTTCCACTGATTTTCCATGGCACAAATACTTCTATTCTGCCCAAGACAACACATCTTAACAGGAATAAAGTTAAGTGAGCATTGCATCATAACCCCCTGTGGCCAACTTCTTCAGCAGACACTGAATACTGACTCAAATATATGTGTAACTCTCTGCCTACTGGCTAAAGGAAAATGTATAAAGAGATTGAAAATGTGTGTTTACGTATGAAATGAACTCTCCTGGGGAAAGGGGTTCCTCTCAAACCCAAAGAATAATGTCACAGTAACTTTTATCAATAATCTTCTCAGCTCCCATTTCCCTTTAGAGTAAAGTCTTGCATCAAAGTCTGACATAATCACTCTGTTTATCCACATGGAAGGTTGTTAATTTGGAAGGGATCCATGGAGAGATTTCAAGGTATCTATGAGCTTGAATGGAAAAAAATCCATCTTTATTTTCACTAACCTCAACTTGAAATTTAGCATCATTAAAAACACCATTTTTAGGGGGCAGTTAGGTAGCTCAGTGGATTTAGAGTCAGGCTTAAAGGTAAGAGGTCCTGAATTCAAATTTGGCCTCAGATATATCCTACCTGTAGAACTCTGGGCAGGTCACTGGACTCCCATTACCTACCCTTACCACTCTTCTACCTTGGAACCAATACACAGTATTGATTCTAAGATGAAAGGTAAAGGTTTAAAAAATATATTAACCAGGAGACTACAGCAATATATCACAAAGATTGTATGCTATGACCAAACAGGACTTATACCAGGTATTCAGGGATGGTTTATGTGGTTCATTTGGGAGACTAGTCTCCCAAAGAATCACAACTACCGCAAATTAGTACCTCACCAGACACTAAGTAAGGGAGTTTGCAAGTCACTTGCTAAAATGAGTGACAACTCCAGAACTCAACACTAAGTAAGAGTGTTCATAAGTCATTTGCTAAAATGAGTGATAACTCAGTCAGAAACTTGTGAATCCTTTGATAAGAGTTAACATCTTCAGAGAGTGAGAAGTGGATCCCATAGACATTGCCCCGTGTGCAGTGGTTGGCAATTTGGAAGCTGTGATTCACCCCTGTGAAGAGGGGAAGGGACAAGAAGTCACTATAAAAGCCCTGAACTTCTTCAGCTGGGGGAAGTCTTCTGGAGATAGTCTTCAGGAGGTTGTCTTTAGAAGTAGTCTTCAGGGAGTAGTCTTTGAAGGAGCTTCGCTGGAGACTTTGGCTTAGATCTTGGGCTTGCAGCTTTGGGCTGGTGACCTGCCTCTAGAAGGTGACTTTGGACTAGGACCTTGGCTTCAACTTGGACCTTGGCTTTTGGACTGTTTCTTGGGTGAGTGAGTAACTGGCCTTTCCTTTCCTGGCTTCCTGGGGAAAGGTTAGTTCCAGAGAGGCCTTTTCCTCTTGAAGGTTGGTTGAACATCTAGTCCTCTGGTGGAGGGTTAACAAGACCTGCACCAGAGCACTGGAGCAATATTTAGTGTGATAGGCTAGACATCTTCTCTACCTTTTTAAATATTTCTCTACTTTCACTCTCTCTACCTCTTTTGTAAATAAAACCTATTAAAAGTAATTTTGGCTTGAGCTGTAATATTTTTAAATTGGCGACCACAATAGTAATTTAGAATTCTCATATATTTTAGTAAAACCCTTACATTTAATTCCTTGCATTTATGATTAATTAATATGTTTGATTAGTAATAATTAATACATTTGATTATATCAGCAACAAAAATCTTTTTAAAAATCATATCAAAGTAGAAAAAGCTTTTGACAGAATACAATACTCATCCCTATTAAAAGTACTTGAAAGCACAGATATTAAAAAATGGATTTTCCTTAGATTAATAAAAGCTATATACTTAAAACTATTAGCAAAAATTATCTCTAATTGGGATAAGTTAGAAGCCTTTCATAAACATAATTATAAAATAATTTTATACAAATAAAGTTATATTTAAATAATTGGAGAAATATGAATTGTTCATGGGTGGGAAGAGTCAATCTAACTAAAATGACAATCCTACCTTAACTAATCTACTTATTCAATGCCATTCCAATTTAATTACCAAAATTTTTATTTAATTAAACTAGAAAAAGTAATAAAATTTATTTGGGAAAACAAAAGATCAAGGACATCAAAGGAAATAATGAAAAAAATGTCAAGGGAATAAGTCTGAGTACCAGATTTCAAACTATCTCATAAAGCAATAATTTTCAAAACTATCTGGTACTGGCTAAAAAATAGATAAGTAGATTAGTGTAACAGAATAGATATACAACAGTCATAAGACATGCAAAGGTAAAAGCTCCAATATTTTGTATAGGAATTCACTGTTTGGCAAAAATTGTTAGGAAAACTGGGAAACTGTTTAGCAGAGACTAGATATAGACCAATATCTTACACCATTTACCAAGATAAGATCAAAATGGACACATAACCTGGGTATAAAAGGAGATATTATAAACAAATTAGAAGAAAAGGGAACATATTGTCTATCAGATTTATGGCTAGGAGAAAAGGAAGGTAACCAAAGATGAATATGATGGTTGTCAAGAGTGTTGAAACTCAGGAGTGAAGCCTGGTGAGGAAAGCTAAAAAAGAATTTTTAAAGCTTCTTTTTAGGTGGTGATGAACAACAGGAAAAAAGCAGAGTTATTCAAGTATTTTATTTGTTGGCTTTTACCAAAACAAATGATCCTTGTACTGGATGGATACAATAGAAATGGTTAAACTTCCTTTTTTGATAGTACTAATAAAACTGGTAGGTCAGAGGAATGCTGTTGGGTACAACTTACTAAGAGTTTAGAGGTTTTGAGAAGGTATCATGTTATTTTTTGCTGGGGGAAAATTGATATGGATTAAATGACAGAACCATTAGAAAGATATGATCCTGTTTGACTGATTGGAACTTGAAGAGTCACTTATGGTTCTATACCATATTGGAAGGAGTTCTACCAGAGGTCTGGGCAGTAATTGCGCCTTTTTTGCAAATGAGGAAACTTAGGCATGGAGAATTTAAGTGCCTCATGCCACAGAGTTGGTGAGTAGCAGAGGAGGAAAGAAATCTAGATCTCCAGCTTTTCTGCTCCACCTTCTCCTATTCCAATATCTACCAAGTTACTGTGCATCGGCAACTCAAAAAAGTCTTCATTTTAACATTTTCCCAATGATTTGAGTTTAAAACGTTAAGGTCCTGGCTACATCTAAAATACCTACTAGAGAATCTGACTCCCCAAGTCTGAGCATCATTTCCTGGGACTGTTAGGATAATCCCCAAACCTCTAGTTGTATATGCTTGGCCTTTCTTGACCTGTGACAGGTTGGGCCCAAATTAGACAGGATGACTTTGCTCACAGCCTAGAACTGGATCTAACAAGTTACTTTTTAGGAATCTTCCATGTTGAGAACTTTCATCTTGATTAATTGATTTCACCTTGCCTGTGACATCAGAAGTGCCTTCCAGAGACCCCATCCTACTTCTAAAACCTAGATGGTCCTACATAGAATTGAGAAGATTTATGAAGAACAGAAACCTAGGTGCTGGGTCAGATGAGCTACCTGCTTCTGGATCATAGATACTTTTCCTTCTCCTGTCAGGGAATGAAGATCATCTCACCCAAAGTTAATATTTAAACAGAACCCACTCCCTGGAGATCCACTTATATCCTTGTCTGTCCAATGACTATAATTTAGATGTCTCTCTTACCCACCCCCCACAAGCCTAGATGTCTGAAATTAGGCTCTTCTAGGAATTAAAACACCCCCAAAATAAAGTCCTATGACAGTCAACATTTATTGGCCCATCTGACTTTTCTGTAGAAATATCTAAAGCACCAAAAATAGATGTGAGGGTTTTTCTGAGTATTCTATTCCCACCCACAGAAACTTTCTTGTATCTTCCCCCTAGACTTACAAAGAATCTATATGACAGTGTTTAAAAGTCATTTATCTTGCTGTTTGGGTTTTTCACTGTTTTTTGTTCTTCTGCTCCTTAATGGTACCCATCCCACACCAGGTCCTTATTGTCCTCTCATCTTCACTTTGATTCTTAAGGATAAGATTGAAACTCATGTGTGTATAGCACTTCAGGGCATAAAAAGCATATTATCATAGCAAGCAAATCTAAGAAATAGGTAATATAAGAGGTATTTTTTTTAACCCTTACCTTCTGTCTTGGAATCAATATTGTGTTTTAGTTCTAAAGCAGAAGAGCAATAAGGGCTAGGCAATGGGGGTTAAGTGACTTACCCAGGGTCACACAGCTGGGAAGTGTCTGAGCCCAGATTTCAACCAGGACCTCCTACCTCTTGAACTGGCTTTCAATCCTCTGAGCCACCTAGCTGCTGCTAATAGAAATACTATCATCTCATTTTACAACTGAGGAAACTATGAATTTGATTTGTCCCTAATAATTTCAAAGGCAGCAAATTTTGGAGGCTGGATTCGAATCCCTTCATTTCCTTCCTCCTTAACCCCCTCCATCTCTTTTCCTTGTTCTTTCTCTTTTTTCCCCACTCTCCAGTTTGAGTTACATCCTTTTCCTGTGTCTTCTCTTCTAAGAGATCAATGATTCTTAGCACTCTGTATCAATATATAAAAAGTTAATTTTCTACTCTGCTAAAAAAAAAAAAAAGAAAAAAGTATTTTCCTTCTCTAAAGTCCTATTCTGATGCCTCATCATGACATGGGAGTAGTCCTATGTTCTTAATAGTTATGCCAATGGAATACAAGCTCTCACAAGGGCCGGCCAAACTAGAAAGGCTTCAAAAATGGGTCTAGTGACCAAATAGGTCTGTCCACTGAGAGCTAGCCTAGACCTATGTTCAGAGACACTTATTCTAAAAGCTGATTGTTGCTGGATGTGATGGGGAATGCCCACAATAGCTGTTACTGGGGAGGATGAGGTTAGTGGATTTCTTAAGCTTGGAAATTCTGAGCTCCAATAGACTAAAGCTGATCAGATGTCTGAACTAAGGCCAGTAACATTATGATGAGCACTTGGGAGGGGGGTCATGAAGCTGCCAAAGAAAGGGCCAAGCAGCTTCGGTTGGGAAAAGGGCAGGTCAAAGCCCCCATGGCATTCAGTCGTAGGAAAGGTTGGTGAGAGTCCCTTGTTCTTCTAGTCCATTCTTTTTAAAAAAGGAGAAGAAGAGAGGAAGGGACGAGAAGAGAAAGGAGGGAAAGGGAGGAGAGAGAGGAGGGAAAGCAAATATCTTCTCTTTTTCTACAACTAGCTGTAAGCATCTAAGATTTTAATTTTCTTTTGATGATGGCCATTGTCTAAACACCTGCCTTTTCTTCTGCTCTGTTAGAGACATGCATTGGTCAAATTTTTGCACTCTCTAGATTTCATTGTCTACCAGGGAAAAGCCTGGGTGGCACTGTGCTGGCAGTGCTCCTATGATTTACCCTGAAGGATAATAGCTCAAGAAGTCCTAGCTGATAATTGTGATGGACTCAGATCTTTCTGAGAGTGTTCAGCATTCCTTTTTGCCAGTGAAACACTTTGGCTGAGCCTTGGGTTTCTCTGGGAATGGACAGTGTACAAGATTAGTCTGGATCAACATTAAAGTTTTTGAGGAGAAAGCTGATGTAAGAGACACTGCTCTCCTGACTTAAAAACAAGAACAAAAAAGCAAACACTCTGTGCCAAGACCTATGCCAAGTTCTGGGGAGGCAGATAAAAGTGAGATATCCTCTGCCCTCGAGGAGTTTACATTCCAAGTGAGTGGAGGTGGGGGTGGAGGGATAAGAGATAAACCACACATTTATAGATATATACCCATTTCCCTCAACCCAACCTTCTATCTAGTGTCCAATTCTTTTTCACTATGCTATCAAAGTATCAGAGAATTTGTCGTAGATGATAAAGAGAGAAAGATAGGGGAAGAAGGAAGGAAAACAAGCATTTATCAAGTTGGCCAGACACTGTACTGAGCACTTTACAGATTTTTCTCAACAGTCAGTAACAATGTATTAAGCACAGTTTGATCCTCACAACAATTCTAGGAAGTAAATACTATTATTATCCCCTTTTTATAGTTGAGGAAACTGAGACAGAGGTTAAATGACTTGCTCAAGGTTATATAGCTCAAGATTTGAACTCAAATCTTCCTGAGTTCAAGGCCCATTCTCACCAAATTTTAAAATCTTGGACATTCTCCTACCTCTAAATCTTTTCTCTCACTTCCAGATGATCCTTTCTCCTGGCCCATGGTCTCCTTTGTGTTTCTTGATTCCCACAATTACTGGATTTGAAGTTGCCAAATTAACATTACCCCTCCTCTCTTCTCCAATCAAATCTCCTAGGCCTTTGGTAAGAGAAAAGTAACCTGGTTAAACTGGTTTTTAGGGTGTGAATACCGATGACACTTTCTGGACGCTGGATATTTACATTTTTTGAAGGTAAATTTATTACCCCAAACAAATTTCCATTTGATGGCATTTCAGGAATTTCAACAAAAGTAGAAAGCAGAAGCCAGGACATGGAGAGAGTTGGATTCAGCACCAGAGCACCCAGGCTGGCATTGTTCTCTACTAGCAGTGTGTCTTTGAGTAGACTCTTTGACACAAGACTCTTTGAGTTGGTGGACTAGACACAATAGATGACATTCATATCGTGTTTTACACTAATCGCTCATTTGATTTGATATTTACACCAACTCTATGAGGTAGGTGCTGTTATTATCACCATTTGGCAGAATGGGAGAAAACAGATTTCTCAGAAAAATTCAGTGACTCAGAGTCATTCCTTTAGCTAACGTTTTTGGCTGAATTAAAACCCAGGTCTTCCATAATCTGAGCTCATTATTCGATCCACTGAACCACACTGCCTCTCTGAGTAAGCTCCCATATAGTTGTAAATTTCATGAATTAACAAGAAAGACCCTTCAAACTAAGTCAGTATGTATATAAAAATAACAATAACAGCTAGCTAGCTCCTGTCTCCTCCCGAGTCTGCTGGCCAAGAGACCACTCCCCCCCTAACCCAGGAGATTTAAACTCTTCTCTGCGTGGAGACGTAGGCATCCCCACACCCAAAGAACCGGAAACGGAAACCTGTTGGACCACGGGAAATGTAGTTTGACAATTTCCACATGTCCATAGAAAATATATATACTTTTAGATGACATCTCCCAAATTTCACTTTTACAGCCCAAAGTATTTTTTAATCTATTTCATATTTTCATATTTTCTGGGTACCTGTTGTTTTCCCCATGTACCACTTGTAGCAGAATATAATTTTTCTGAAGGTAGGAACTGGGTGGCTTTTTGTTTTAACTTTATATCCCTAATACCTAGGACCCATCATAGTGTTGTGGCATGTATTTGGCATTCATTCCATGATTTTTAAAATTTTTGAACTGAACTGAATTGAATTGAATGCAAGGCTATTGTCTGAGTTATGCCCCTCGTGCCAGCTGAGACCTCAAAGCCTTGGAGGCAAACATATCTAAGGGGTTCTGAAACTCAAAGGATCACAAGATTTAGAACTGGCAAGAATTATGGGATTTAGAGATAGGAGGACCTTAGAGACAATTAAGCCCAAACTCTTTATTTTACAGATGAGAAAACTGAGGCTGAGAACATTTCAATAACTTGCCCAGGGTTAGTTAGAACTAGCAAGAGCAGAGGTTTGGGGGGCAGCTGGGTAGCTCAGTGAGAGCCAGGCCTAGAGATGGGAGGTCCTAGGTTCAAGTCTGGCTTCAGACACCTCCCAGCTGTGTGACCCTGGGCAAGTCACTTGACCCCCATTGCCTACCCTTACCACTCTTCTGCCTTGTGTATTGGCTCCAAGATGGAAGGTGAGGTTTTTTTTTTCTAATTTTAAACCCGTAACTTCTGTGTATTGACTTATAGGTGGAAGATTGGTAAGGGTAGGCAATGGGGGTCAAGTGACTTGCCCAGGGTCACACAGCTGGGAAGTGTCTGAGGCCAGATTTGAACCTAGGACCTCCTGTCTCTAGACCTGGCTCTCAATCCACTGAGCTACCCAGCTGCCCTGAAGGTGAGGGTTTTTTAAAAAAAAGAGCAGAGGTTGTGTGTGTGTGTGTGTGTGTGTGTGTGTGTGTGTGTGTGTGTGTGTGTGTGATTATGGACACTTTTAGCAGTCTGGTTAAGATTATGAAGCCCTTCTCAGAGTAACCCTTTTAAATGCATAAAAATACATAAGATTATTAAAATACTTTTTTTAAAAATGCATGGATCCAAAACTAAGAACTCTTGGCTTAGGGATAATCTAGTTCAAATCTTTCATCATAAAGATGAAAAAAACTAAGTTCCACAGAATGGAAATAACTTGCCCCAAATCACCCAGAATTTCATGAGAAATCTTTCCTCTCCCAACCCCCCAGTAATTCACTTTCAAAATGTTAACAACATAATTACTGCCAACCACCAGCACAAGTCATCACAACAAAGCCCTTCACAGAACAGAAGTTACAACATACTTTGTTTTCACTTTCTTCCCTCCCCAGTTCAATCAGTTTGCAATTTTGTTTCCAATCACTCAAAGTGAAACTTTTCTGAAGGTTATTAGTGTTGGTCATTTGAAAGATGGCCTTTTCACAGTCCTCATTCTTCTTGACCTACCTACAAACATTTCAAATGATTAAAAAGTTTCTGTTCCTGTACACTTTCTCCTCTCTGGTTGTTGTGATGCACTTCTCTACCTGTTTGCTTATTCCTTTTAAGTCTACTTTCCTAGATCGTCATCCATTCTCCATGAAGGCATCTTGGGGCTCTGTCATGGGTCTTTTCCTCTCTTTTACACTTTCTTCGTAATCGTATTAGCTTCCAGGTGTTCAGCGATCATCTCTTTACAAAAGATTCTCTAATCTCTATCCAACATCTGTATTTCTCTTGAAATCTCTTCCTGTACCACCAGCTACATAATGGGTCCCTCCATCTAGATGTATCAATAAATAATTGCTCAAACTCCACATATTCAAATATTAACACAACATATTAAGGACTAAATAACAATATACACTAAACTTAGAGTTATATAACTTCCTAGCCCTTTTGATCTTCCTTCATTGCTAAGTATTGTGTATACCCCAAACTATTGGAACTATGATAAATCCCATTACATACACATAAGTATGCATGAGTCACATTAGCTATAAGACATGCAACTCAAATGTATTTAAATATTCTTATTTCAGGTAAGCTCAAACTCTTGCCAATGGAGTTGTGAAGTGAGTCTCGAGATCACAGGGCCAGGAACACCTAAGTTCCGACATCCTTCCTACTCTAAAGCTTTTTTGCTTGATTTTGTACATCTACATCCTTTTGAACCATCAGATCAGTAAAGGTCCTTCTCTACAAGAATAAACTGTTGTTACTGAAACTCTGTCCCACTCCTCATCCTTTGGGGCCAAGTCAGGATGACAGGAAGAGATGCAATAATGTAAAGGAGCTCCATTTGGGACATGTTGAATTGGAAGTGCCCAAGTGACATCCAGGTGGAAATGTCTCTAATGTTTTTTTCTGGAGTTCTAACTTTGAGCAAGAAAAAAACTAACTTTGGAGTAAAGGGACTTGAGTTCAAATTTTGCACCTGTTAATCATTATCAGAATGTCAACTTGGAGCAGCTAGGTGGTTCAGTGGATAAAGAGCCAGACCTGGAAGCTTTGATTAAAATCTGGCCTCAGACAACTTTCACTAGGACCCTGGGCAAGTCACTTAATCCCATTTGCCTAGCCCTTACCTTTCTGTCTTAGAGTTGCTACTAGGACAGAAGATAAGGGAGAAGGGGAAGGAAGGGAAGAAGGAAGAAGGAAGAAGGGAAGGAAGGAGAAAGAGTGGAGAGAAGGGAGAAAAGAGGGAGGGAAGGAAGGGAGAAAGGATGGAGGGAAGGAGTGAAGAAAGGAATGAAGAAGGATGGATGGAAGGAAGGAAGGAAGAAGGGAAGGAAGGAAGGAATGAAGGCAGGTGAATGACTCCTCTAAGCAGCTATTATAGAATCACAGAATCCTCACATTGGAATGGACCTCAAAGACCCATCTAATCATTCTATACCCAAACCATACTCACTTTTGCATTTTATAGTAAAATACTAAGTTATATGTTCTCAGTCACTATATTATAATAGTCTGTCCCAATATGCAAGTTTTCCTACTGATAACTTGTAAGAAGTCATTTGGAAGAATAAAGTTCAGGTAGCAAAACAAAACCAACTTAATTTAAATATTTTGTTCATCATAGTAAAAATAACTAATTCTCATATAAAAGATAATTTGAAATGTCTTCATTTAAAAAAATGAATAAAATCTTCAGAATTTCCCATCCCCCCTTACTAATTTCCTCCCATTTGGCTTTTTTGACCTTTATCACTAGCTGGAATTTTGTCTTCATTATTTGACAGTCTGGTCTGAGGAAAGCATTGTGATGTGAGGTTGGTTAACTTAGCCCAGTGTCATAATGCACAGTACTTATACTTTGAGCAGAGCAACCCAGTTTAAATGGTTCCTATACTTTGAGAAGTGCAACCCAATTTATTGGCTCAGTGGTTGGATCTGACACCCACAACTAACCATGGACAAAACAAGCCTTACCAGGTAAAGACTTATCTTTTTTTGTCAGAGGTTTTAAATCAGCATCCATTTGGTGTTTTTTTTTTTAACTTAAAAAATTTTTATTTTACTTTGTAATGCAAAACACAGTTCCGTATTGATCATTGTTTTAAGAGCACACTCATACAAAACCAAAATCCCAAAATAAAACCATAAATACACTGATGTAAAAGATAGTATGCTTTGATCTGCATTCATCCAACAGTTGTTTCTTTGGAGGTAGATACCATTCCCTGTCACAAGTCCTTCAGAATCATCCAAGATCATTGCATTGCTGAGAGTAGTCAAGTTTTCACAGTTGATCATTGCATAATATTGCCGTTACTGTGTACAATGTTCTCTCGGTTCTGCTTATTTCTCTCTGCAACAGTTCATGTAGATCTTTCCAGCTTTTTCTGAAATGTTCTTGTTTATCATTTCTTATAGCATCAGCATCCATTGTTGATATTTCTTTGAGGATAATTGGAAGACTCCTAAAAACCAGATGTATTTGAAAGTTTGGATGCTTCAAAGCACCAATCCTTGTTCCATTTCAAGTTGCCTTCATTGGTGTTTCTCATTTCTCATTGTTGACTCTTGTGACAATTAAAAATTCTTAGGCAGGGTTCCTGGTAAGAAAATCAATTTATTGAACAGGTTAGCAATAACCAGTAAACTACTTGGTTGGTGATCTCTCTTGGTGATCAAAGTCAAAGACATTCAGCACCTTGTCATTAAATATAATTTTGGAAGCTCATTAATCATTCAGCCTTCCCCTAGACCAGTGGTTCCCAAACTTTTTTGGCCTACCACCCCCTTTCCAGAAAAAATATTACTTAGCCCCCTGGAAATTAATTTTTTTTTAAATTTTAATAGCAATTAATAGGAAAGATAAATGCACCTGCGGCCATCACCGCCTCCCTGGATCACTGCAGCACCCACCAGGGGGCGGTGGCGCCCACTTTGGGAATAACTGGCCTAGACAGATCAAGACATCTCTAATAGGTAAATACCTAATAAGGAGGTGGGTGAATATTCTCTCCATCCCTTCCTGATTCTTTCATGATGATGGAAAGTCACATGCCTGATCCTAGGATTCTGATGTCTAAATGAAGAAATCAAGTTAACAGTGATCTTGTCTAATTCATTTCAAAGCAAAGCCCAGGGATGTTAACCTGCTGTCCCCAAGACATACTTGATTTAAACTAGTTCTTATTTGCCAGACAAGATGGGGCTGAAAATCTCAATCTCAGTCATCTCAATTTTAGAAGTTACTCTAGGACAGAGACTATAGGATAATGTCAGATAAAGAAATGAGGAAAGAGACTTGAAGAAACAAGCTCTACTAGAAATAATATCAATACAGAGCATTCCTTAGAAATAAAAATAATATAGCTTTAGAAATAAATCTTCTCACTCTCACATTATCTATGAAATAGAAGAGGGGATGAAGACGAATTCCTAAGCTTAGAAAACATGAATCACTGGGAGGCTAAAAATCCTGGCATAAAGTTCACCAGTAAGAAGACAAAAGAAATATATCTCAATCCTTTCTAATTCTTCAAAAGAGAGACAACAGAAAGTTGTTGTTGTTGTTTTTTTTGCAAGAATTTACAAAATAGAATCATAGGACTAAAGGAAACCGGAAAGGGCTTGTCTTATTCATCTCCTGGTCCTGATACTGAAATCATAAAAATCTTACTATCTCCAGAGCAAGATACTCATTAGTCTCTATTATTATAGATATTCAGTTGTGTCTGATTCTTCATGAACTTATCTGGGGTTTTCTTGGGAATGATACTAGAGTGATTTACTATTTCCTTCTCTAGCTTGCTGTACAGATGAAGAAACTGAGGCAAACAGGGGTCAAGTTGACTTGCCCAGAGTCATATAGCTAACTAGGAAGTGTGTGAGGTCAAATTTGAACTCAGGTCTTCTAGTGCCTTGTCTACTTATCAAATCAAATAGGGAGAGAGAGGGAGGGAGAGAGAGAGAGAGAGAGAGAGAGAGAGAGAGAGAGAGAGAGAGAGAGAGAGAGAGAGAGAGAGAGAGAGAG
>NC_058133.1:39228171-39318231 GCF_016433145.1 Gracilinanus agilis | reverse complement strand
GGAGGAGGAGGAGGAGGAGGAGGAGGAGAGAGAGAGAGAGAGAGAGAGAGAGAGAGAGAGAGAGAGAGAGAGAGAGAGAGAGAGCACATTGTCAGTGATTTTTCCTGAAAGGAACTTTTATAGTTAGAGAAATAATGCCAGTCATCTAAATGGGACCAGAAGGTGGGAGGTAGCATTGAGCAAGATGGGTAGGGAGATCTGAACAATGTTGAGTCAGGAAGGATTGGATTTAAATTACATCTCACACACTATAGTTATTGAACCCTTGGCAACTCATCCTCTCTAAGTCTCAGTTTGCTCATCTGTGAAAATAGAGATAATAATTGCAGTCAATTTAGAGGATAGTTCTGCCAATCAAATGAGAGAATAAATGTAAAGTGCATTGTGAATATTAAAGGGTCATAACAGAACATTGTTGTTATTATTGATTTATATTGTGCTATGTGACAATTAAAAAATCCTAGGGAATGGCTCCTGGGTAAGGAATCAATTTATTCATTAAATTAGCATTAATGAATAAATTAATTGATCAGTGATCTCTCTCAGTGATCAAAGACAAAGAATTCCCCTGGCACAGATCCTTAAATACAATTTTTTAGGGAACTCATTATTCAGCCACTCCTTTGGACAGACATAAAAAAGGCCAAGGTGTTCGACTGCATCCCAGGCCATTGCCAGTCATCCTGACTTGTCTTGCCACTGCACTGCAATGACTCTAGAAAAGAGAGTGAGGCTGCTGAATTTTTAAAAACCCTTACCTTCAGCCTTAGAATTGATACTAAATATTGATTGTAGGCAACTAGAGTAGAGTGACTTGCCCAGAGTCACCTAGCTAGGAGGTATCTGAAATCAAATTTTGAACTCAAGTCCTCCTGACTTCAGATCTGGCCTTTTATCCATTGTGCCTCCCAGCTTCCCCAAGGCTGATGACTGTGCAACTCGGTCTCACTTAAATCCAGTTCACCCACTAATGTCATTGGTCTTCTTTGAAATGATGCTGGGTTAACATATATCAGGGAAAGAATGATGTCATGAGCCCACAGGGACCAAATCTGATAGTCAGTCAGTGTAGCCTCAAGAGTGGATGACCACTAGGCTGCCTAAGGAGAGACAATGTAGAACAGGTCAGAAAAGTGGATCAAGCTAAAGCTGTCATGCTAGTGTGGACAATAAAGAATAAACACACTAGGCACAAAAGAAACAAAAGCATCAAGTGTCAGAGGCGATATGGTGATCAGGTGAAAAAGAGAATGCCACCGGGAAGCTAAGAGGATTCTGTTCTCCTCATGTAGTCAGTGAGAGAATGACATAGATGGGTGAGAGGAGGGGATGAGACAGAGACAACACAGAGAGAGAGACAGAGACAGAGAGACAGAGAGAAAGGAGAGAGAGACAGAGAGACGGTCAGACCAATAGAGAGACAGAGAGAGAAGAGTGAGAGAAAGAGACAGACAGAGACTGAAACAGAGACAGACAGACCAATATAAAGAGAGACAGAGAGAGAGAGAGAGGAGAGACGAGAGACAAGAGACAAGAGAGAGTGAGAGAGAGAAAAAGAGACAGACAGACAGAGCTTGAAACAGACAGACAGACAGAGCAGCCAAAAATTTCCAAGAATCAGACCCAAAGGTCTTTAAGAGACTCCCCTAGTGCTAGGAAAACCAAATAGGCATTCTGAGTTCCTTTTTTTCTGCTAAAGGAGAACATTATAAACCAATGAAATGAAGAAGCATTAAAAATAGAACACAAGGAAATGTGTCTTGTTTTCAGTGTACAGAGAGAGGAATAGAGTTGGGCTTGTATTTTCTAAAGTATTTTCTAAAACAAAGAACTTTTACAAGTAAGTTTCCAGAAGTGGAATCAAATTTATGTGTGAAACAAGAGTAGCCTCAGTAATACTGTCTCTGCTAAGGTTTCCATCCAGTGTCAGTGATCACCAGGCTTCAGAAACAAAGGAGGCACCAGAAACATCTCTGTCTTAGAAGTAAACCCTTTAGCAGGTCTTTTAAGCAATTCTACATTGTTATAGTCTATGAAGTACTGCACAAGGTTAATACCGCAGAATTATTTCTGCTGGATAGAATCTTGGAGGTCATCTAGTCCAGCAACATGGCCTCTCCCTACCTGAGGATCCCTTCTCTTCTCTCTTCCCATCTTCATAGATTTAGAGACAAAAGGGAGCTGGGCTACTGCTGGGTCCTACCCCCTTGTTTTATAAATTTCCAAGTAGAAACTCAGAGATGGATCTCACCTATGATCACAGAGCCAGCTAGTGCCAGAAGGCAAGACTACATTGTTCATTCAGGATTTTGGAGTCTTCCTAGAAAAATCAGATATCTTGCTTAAGGAAGGAGGTATTTATCCTCTAACAGTGATGGGCAAACTTTTTAAAGAGGGGGCCAAAGGAAAGGAAATGCTCATCTGTCAGTCTGTTTCTAAGGCAACTCTTTCAAGATTTCATTGTATTGTATCCTACTCCTTATATTTGTCAGATTAGGAATAATGTCATGCAGCCAGATAGAACATTTCAGGGGGCCACATCTGGCCCATCACTGCAAGAGAAACTAAGAGCCAATTAATGTCAGAATTCAGAAAACCTGGATTGAAATCTCAGCTTTGACACATTTGTGGGCAATAGGGGCCAACATATCCAATTATTTATTCTGAGCCTCATCCTCCTCATCTATAAAATGGAAATGATAATGTTGTGCTCTATCTATAATAGACATAATAGATACAAGGAGATGCTTCGGATGCTATAGAAATGTGAATCATTGTTAGTACTAATTTTTCTTCCTGATGTATATGAAGATCTCATTTTCAAGCAAGGGAACAGAACATTTCTTCTCATTTCAGCAGAATAGTAATGGGGAAATTTCAGGGACCATAAAAAGAAGATGCTGCTAAGAATGTCAAGCCAATACTTTCTGCTCACTTCTTTTTATTTTTATTTTTTTACAAATTCATGTTTTTACTTTCCCCTTCACCCCCCCTTTAACTCCCTCTAGAGTCCATTCCACCTCCATTGAAGTGCCCAGCCATGAAGGAGGTGGGGAATGGGGTGCAAACATTTAAAAGGCAAACTATAAAGTAATCACAAAAAAATTTTGGAGAAGACAGCAATAAAAAATGGGTGCGAATGGGGATGAGGAAAAGTCTATGTCAAATCTGAAAAGGGAGCATGAAATTCTCAAAGGACTGAGATGTGAGGAGGAAGAGAATTCCAGGCTGGGTATCGGACTGTGACAAGTGCAAAAGGCCTGTCTGAGTTGTCACCCAGAGCTTGGTACTCTTTGGGTATAACAATAGGAAGATTTAGAAGTAGGAGAGACTGTCCTTTACTAAGATCCTCTTGTTACCTCTCAGATCTGGTTGTGGAGGCGAGCCAGCGATCCTCGGGATGTGTGCTGTGTTCTCCCTGAGAGAGCCTCATTAGCTTCCCAGATGGACCCGCTCGCCATTGTCAAACCCAGAACAGCCTTTCCCTTTACGATCTTTTTAATTAAGAGGCCTGCTCTCAGCCATGAAATGCTTTGGAATTAAAGAGTAAACGACAAGAGAACAAGTGCTACTTTCAGGGCGCATGTTCGGGGTATGAATACTGTATTGTGAAAGACGAGGATGGTTAGACTTTCTCCAGCTGCTCGGGGAAGGGCCCCTGTAACCTTGGGGAACACGCAAGTACAGATTTAAAGTGAACCTTTTCTGCTTGCCCGGAGAAAAGCCTCGCACACAACTGGGAACAAGCAAGCCTCTCAGTTCTCAGTGTGCAAAGACATGCTCCTCCCTGCAGAAGAGTTAGAAGTAAAGTCTCTAGGAGGGCTTATTTTTAGGCCAGCGGCACCACCCTTTCCTCTGGCGCCAAACCAATTTTGTTATTTTAGGTTCAAGACAGGCCTTTTTTCACCTCGAAGGCAACTGTCAGTTTACAGAAAGTTTTCTAGGGAAGCTTTAAACAGCCTCTCACTTGGCTTTTTTGGAAGGCGAGGATTTCAGGCTCAAAGCTCAGCCAGAAAGTGGATCCTAGCTCGATATTCATTCAGAAAGTGTTAACGGGTACAGATGTAGTAAAAAACAGGAACTTAGAAGCCACTTTAGGCTCTTTTCAGCCAAGGGCACACCCACAGACCTCAGAAATAGTCTCAGAAAGTGCAAGCAGGGGGTTGAGGATATATAGGGCATGCTAGGATGGGTGGAGGCTTTAGTTTTGTTATTATCAGGCACTGAACAACATTTTACTAAAGAATCCAAGTTGGTTTCATTTTTCTGGTCGTGTGATGAACAATACTGACTTCCACACATCTGTGATGGTCTGATGTGGCCATTTCTTCCAAAGGTCCCGCTGGGTGTTCTCGAGAACTTGGTCCTGTGTCTGTGCCCTCCCATGAATCTGCCCAAATCCTAGACGGATGAATCGAGAGCTTAATCATGCCTGGTAGTGAACCCACGTCAAGGGAGCCTAGAAAGGCTATTTATAAGCAATATCCAGAAACCTGGTTTTAACACTGTGGCTTCCTCAGGAATCTGGGGCTTAGGCCATTTAGAAGAGCTCTAGGGTTTGGTTGTGTACATAGTTTTAAAGTCAAATAGAGAACGTTGATTTTAATAAAAGGTCAAGATCAATTCAAAAACTAGAAAAGTTTGCCACCTGAAGTGTTCTTTTAAAAACAATTCCAAGTATTTTCTCTTTCCCACTCCCCACCTTGAACTATTAAAAGGAAACTCTTGTAAGAAATACATATTGTCCAGCAAAACTAATGTCTATGTTGATCATTTCCAAAAATGTATATTATATATATGTAAATATATATGTATATCATGTATTTATCTGTTATTTCTCTGGCAAGAGGTGGATAGCATGTTTCATCTTAAGTTCCCTGGAATTATTCTCTAATTTTTCTCTATTTGTTCTCTAACAGTAAACATATTGGGGCAACTAGGTAGTACAGTAGCTAGAGTACTAGATCTGGAGTCAGGAAGATCTGGGTTCAATTCTGGCTTCAGATCCTTCCTAGCTATGTGACCCTGGGCAAGTCACTTAATACTGATTTCCTAGCACTTTACCTCTCTTCTGCTTTAGAACCAATTCTAAAGCAGAAGGTAAGTGTTTAAAAAAAGAAGAAGAAACATAGTAGAAGAATATCTAAAATTTTCAAATAGACGACAGATTCATTAAGAGGTAATTTGCTCCAGGTCTGGATAGATAGATTGAAGGTCCTGGATTCACATCTGGCCTCAGATGCTTCCTAGCTGTGTGACCCTGGGTAGGTCACTTAACCCCAATTGCTAACCCTTCCTGCTCTTCTGCCTTGGAACCAATATTCGGTATAGATTCTAAGATAGAAGATAAGGATGTTTAAAAAGAAAAAAGATAATGACTTATGCCTTGCCTTCTCATTTAGAGGCAGTGTAGCAGAGTAGGTAGCATGTAGGACTTGGCATCAGGAAACATGGTTCAGTAGAGAATAATAATAATAATAATAATAATAATAATTAGCATTTATGAAGCACAAAATGCTTTACAAATTAAAATTTTCTTACACGTGTTTCTTCATTTGATTCTCACAACAAGCTTGCGAGGTGGGTACATTATTAGTCCCTTTTCACAAATGAAGAATCTGAGGTTGACAAGAAGTAGCCATTTGCCCAGGATCATGTAGCTAGTAAGAGTGTGAGGCACAGTTTGGAATTAGGTCTTCTTGGCTCCCAAGCTCATCACTCTGTCCTCCATTGAGCTTTCTGGCTTGCCTCCTATGTCAAAAGCATTTTCTCTGGCTTCAAATCCTAACTGTTCCATGTAACATCTCTGAGACTTAGTTTCCTTAGAGCCTCTGGGGATAGCTCTGGGTCTGTGATTCTATGACTAGAATTAGGGACTGGACCTGTGATTTCACTGGTGGAAGTAACACCCAAGGAAAGAAACTCGCTCAGCCTACGTGAGTTGGAACATTCATTTATAATATCGTCTAAAAAAAAACTATCATCTAATAGAGATCTCTAGAGCACTGAGGAATTAAGTGACTTGCCCAGGGTCACACAGCCAGTGTATCAAATGGCTTCGAGGCTGCTTCTATCCACCGTACCTCTCAATAATGCTTTCATGATATGGCTTCAAATTCAGCTTGATCATGGACAAGTTCTTAATCTTTCTGAGCTTCAGTAAAACTAAACCTTATCTACTAAGCCTCAGAAGGGTTCTGTCTGCCATGGTGCAGAGAGCTCCCATACCAGGAGTTTACTATGATGCTGAATTCATAGAAATGTCCCTATTTTGCCTGCTCTTGTCCCAAAAGATTTTCGCTTCAAGATGAGTCTTACCATAGGTTTCAGTGAAATAGGAGCGTCTCTCTGCCACCTCCTGCCAGTAACCTATAAGTGTTCCTTTACAGGCTATTAATTAATTAACAAAAAGACGTGAGGAGAGTGAGGGTCCTTCACAGAGAAATTAAAACTAAAGCCGTGACAGCCACTGCCATCTGGACAGTGATCACCAATTAAGATAAAGTATCCCTGAATTGTATGTCAATAGGAAAAAGATTACAGTTTCAGATATTTGATCAAAACACAAACTCTCAAAGCATCCCTGAAAATGGCCTTCCCTGTACTCAGTGTTTTCACCATCAATAAGCAAACTCACCCGTCCTTCCGTGTCAGTGCTTCCTGGTAAAGGGCACTGCCAGAAGGGGCTGGAAGTACTTTGGCTGCAGAAATTTCCCACAATATGAGTAACATAGCAGAGGAAAACCAGAAGAGTCCCCCATGCCCAGGGGTTCCCTGGTTCCAGCTTTATTTTGCTGATCTCCCTCTTGATCTCCAGCACAATGAACAAACAGGACATTTGGGTTGTAGCACATCATGAGAGGCTTCTCCCAGGAATCATTCTGGGCAGGCTACGCCTAAAGGCTAGAGCTGGTTTGAGTTTTACGATTGACACACAGTTTGTCACTTCCACAGCCAAAGGTTTCATTCGAGTCAGACTTTTTTCCAGGTCGGGGTGTTAGAGTCCGACCAAGAACATAAACACCAGCTGATTATTTTTGTCCTCAGTTGCAAGGGGCCGGCATCATATAGGAGAAAGAACACTCTTGATTTTGTGTGTGTGTGTGTGTGTGTGTGTGTGTGTGTGTGTGTGTGTCTTGGTATGAGAAATGGGGATAAGACCTGGGTTAGGCAATAATCAGGCAGTTCATTTTGTATGTGAAATAGTGTTTCTAGAAGAACTCCAAATTATTTCCCACTGGTAGACACACTTTGTGCTCTTAACCCAGGAACATGAGGGAACATTTGAAAAAGGAGGATCAATATTTATGGATGGGGGTGCAGCCAGTCAATAAACATCTATTAAGGTACCTACTATGTACCAGGAATTGTGCTAACCACTGAGCATACTAAGAAAAGGCAAGAAAAAAAATAATATCTGTTCTCAGGGAGCTCACAGAAGAAACAACATACATACTATGTACAAACAAGCTTTTTATAGAATAACCTGGAGAAGGAAGACACTAGAGCAGGGGTCGGCAACCTTTTTGGCCGTGAGAGCCATAAACGCCACATTTTTTTAAATGTAATTTCGTGAGAGCCGTGCAGTGCTCATAGTGCCGCTCCTGTAACAGCGCCTGAAAAAAAAAATGGACTTTATGGCTCCTGCAGAAAGAGCCATATCTGGCCCTCAAAAGAGCCATACGTTGCCGACCCCTGCACTAGATAGAGTAAGGGCAATTCACAAAAGCTTCCTGTAGAAGGTGAGATTTGAGTTGGAACTTGAAGGAAGCCAGGGGAGCCAAGAAGCAGAGATGATGGTGAGAGAACATTCCAAGCATGGAGTTGCAGCCAGTGAAAATTTGGCAGTAGCTAAAGAAGAGCTCAAAGCTAGGAATCACAAAATATACTAGGAAAAGGTTTTCTACAAAGCTCAGATTTGAGTTTCAGTGTGGGTTGATTGATGGAGGCTATTATTTTTTTTAATCAGTTTTAATAGAAGTTCTTGCATGGTAATTATTGATTGTGATAAATACAAAACGTTTACCTGCAATTTTCATGCATTCCTAAAAACTCATAATGCTGTTATTTTTTTTTAAACCCTTGTACTTCGGTGTATTGTCTCATAAGTGGAAGATTGGTAAGGGTGGGCAATGGGGGTCAAGTGACTTGCCCAGGGTCACACAGCTGGGAAGTGGCTAAGGCCGGGTTTGAACCTAGGACCTCCTGTCTCTAGGCCTGACTCTCACTCCACTGAGCTACCCAGCTGCCCCAGCTGTTATTTTTTTAAACCCTTACCTTCTGTCTTAGAATCAATACTTGGTATTGGTTCTAAGGCAGAAGAGTAGTAAAGGCTAGGTAATGGGGGTTAAGTGACTTACCCAGGGTCACACAGCTGGGAAGTGTCTGAGGCCAAATTTGAACCCAGGACCTCCCATCTCTGGGCCTGACTCTCAATCCACTGAGCCACCCAGATGCCCCCTCATAATGCTATTATATAATAAAGACAGCTAGGTATTAGAATGTAGGCCGTAGCTATGGAGTGGAAAGGACTCTTAGATATATTCTGGCCCAAATCCTTTATTTTACAAATGAGGAAACTGAGGGCCAGGGAAGGGAAATGATGACCATAGGCAGACCTGGGATTCAAGCCCATATGTTCCGATCATAAATGTAGTTAGAGCCTTCTGCTGTTGTTCAGGGAAGACTAGCACCTTTGGTGTGAAGGCTTTCAGAACCCTTTACAGGGCTGCTTTCCTTCTTTGGTCACCTGCCAACCAACTCTCACCTGTGATTCCAAGAAGCATTCACAGTGACTACACCTCAGGAATCCATCTTGGCAGGTGGGCTAAACCAGGCTGAGGATAACTAATGGGCCACAAACCTGTCACTGAATTAGGGGGGTATCTACTCCTGGCATGTGAAGTCTTCCTCTGGCTGCTGGCCACAGCAGTATAGATGGAATGACCCTTGGTGCCATTTTCAGGGAGGGAGAAACTTTCAAGAGACAAGACCTTATGGAGGACTGTGTTGATACCATCTGATAAAGACCTCACCACCATCACCCTTTGATACCTTCTGGACAGAAGGACAGGGGACCTTTTCATGCAAATTCCATCTGTCTGTCTCTTAATTGGGCACCACAGGACTCCTGTCATTCTGGACTGATTGTTTTGTGGCCGAGTGTAGCACCTGTACAATAAGAAAAATGGTGGATGAGAACAATTTGTTTTTTCAGCTACAAAGGCAGTTGGAGCAGGTGCTATGGAGCGCTTAAAGCTTGATCAGATATTGAGGACCCCAAGGTCATTCACTGCATCCTGGGCAATGCATCACCAGTCAGCTTGACTTTTGTCTTGCCATTGGACTTGGTTGACTCTAGAAAAGAAAGTGAGGCTGATGATGACTTTGTGCAACTCTGTCTCCTTTAAATCTAATTCAAGCCTGTCGAGACACCAATGTGTTATTGGTCTTTTTAGTGAAGTACAATCAAGGACTAGTTCATATCAATTAGGTGGGGCTGGTTTTGGGCCAACAAATGGCATCTCATAGCAGAACCAGGAGAACATTGTACACAGAGACCGATACACTGTGGCATAATCGAATGTAATGGACTTCTCTACTAGCAGCAATACAAGGATCCAGAAAGAATGCTATCCACATCCAGAGAAAGAACTGTGGGAGCAGACACAGAAGAAAAACAACTGCTTGATCACATGGGTGAATGGAGACATGACTGGGGATGTAGACTCTAAACCAGTGATTCTGAAAGTGGGTGCCACCGCCCCATGGTGGGTGCTGCAGCGATCCAGGGGGGGCGGTGATGGCTGCAAGTACATTTATCTTTCCTATTAATTGCTATTAAAATTTTAAAAAATTAATTTCCAGGGGGCTAAGTAATATTTTTTCTGGAAAGAGGGCGGTAGGCCAAAAGAGTTTGGGAACCACTGCTCTAAATGATCACCCTAGTGCAAATATTAATAATATGGAAATAGATCTTGATCAATGACACATGTAAAATTCAGTGGAATTACTCCTTGGCTATGGGTGGGGTGTAGGAGGAAGGGAAAGTACATGAATCATGTACCCATGGAAAAATATTCTAAATTAATTAATTAAATAAAAATTTTAAATTAAAAAACAAATGGCACCTTATGCAGGTATAAATTTTTTGCAAATACAGAAATTATATATGGAATGGAAATTAAAGTTATACATTGCGAGTCCCCACCAGTTCAAGAAGTCTTCTCCATCACTTCTAGATCCCAATGCTTTGCCTCTTCTATATATTCCCCTTATTGTTATACAGTCAGTTGTACTGCTTAGCACTTAGCTCTAACTGAGGGCTTCTTTACCTTGTTAGCTTCGTGAACCCCTTCTTTAAGTGCATAAAATGCATAGAATTACCAGGAAAAGCAATTATTATCAAAGTAAAGAAGTATTTGTTTCTCACCATGTTCACTGAGACCTGAAATCTATTCATGTACCTTACGTTAAAAAATCCTTGCTCTAATTTTTTTTTCCCATGGGTCTCACTTTGAGACCAGTTTCCTTGAGGGGGGTAAAAACAAACACTTGATTTCAATTGGCTTCCTACTGGAGGGGTTTTGAGGAGGATCAAGCAAGTATGAACTTTAAATTTGATTCATGCCAGGAGAAGAGAAGCACTTTATTGGGCTTCAAGAGGTGCCAAGTAGGAAGAATTGGTGGGCTAAGCATCCTTTATGGTGCTGTGAAGAATGTGGTTCTCAGCCAAAGATGAATGCCTGGTTGGACCCTGAGCTTATACATACAGCTGTCCGGCTGCCAGAAGTTCAAATAGCTGGCATTTGTATAGATTTTTTTTTTCATTTGTATAGATTTTTAAGGCTTACAAAGCACTGTATACATAGATCATCTCAGTTGATCCTCACAATAACTCTGTGAGGGCAAATGTTATTATCTCCATTTTATAGATGAGGAAACCGAGGCTTAAAGAAGCTAAGGGACTTTGCCAGGATCATATATAGCCAGTAATTGAGGCAGGATTAAAACTCAAATCTTCCTTACTTCAAAGTTAGCCCCCTCTATCCACTGTGCTACTTAGAGATAAGCTAAACAAATAAACTGAGGGGTCTGGGGTTTATAGGAAGCTAGTCTCTTGAGTTTCTATAGTGTCTGGACAGCATTTGAGACATCTCACTGTCACCAGGGCTCTGGAGATGTAAACATAGAGAAATCAGAAGAAAAAGACCTCATTCTAGGCCACATTGGCTATTGTCACCATTCTAGGAGTTGATGTCAATAAAGATTTAGTAAACAGTGAATAGAACAAGGAGCACTTGCTACCGGGCCTGGTAGAGCTCTCAGAAGTTATCTGGACATTCTTATCTGGTGACTTCCATCAGGGAATAAACGATGATTAAACACCTAGTGTACTAAGCTCTGAGTACACAAAGACAGACAAATGACAGCTATTGCTCTCAAGGAGCTCATCATCTAATGAGGGAGAAAACGAGCAAACAACTTGGGCAAACAAGCCAGCCACAGGATAAAATGGAGATCAGCAGAAAGAAGGTCCTAGAACAAAGAAAAGGTGAGAAAGGCTTCCTGTGGAAGGAACAATTTGAGCTGGCTCTTGATGGAAGCCAGGAGGCAGAGATGAGCAGAGACAGCATTTCAATGATGGGGGACAGCCAATACAAATACCTGCAGTTGGAAGGATGAAGGAGGAGGGCCAGCATCAATGGATGGAAGTGTATGAGAAGAGTTCATGGAGAGGAGAGGTAGGTATGTAAGGGGTAAAAACACTAGGAAAGTGCAAAGGGGTGAGGGGCAGTGGGGAGCCAAGCTGAAAGGACCTTAAATGCTAAAAGAGGATTGTACATTTGATCCTGGAAGTGAGAATCCCTGGAGTTTATTGACTTGAGGAGTGATCAGTGCTTAAGCAAGATCATTTGGATCTATATGGTTAACTGCTGAAGTCCAGTAAGTCAAAGTGAACTGTTTTCTGTCCTGAGGATTTCATTTTAGAAAAGGCAATTCTGGAACCTCCTATGAAGGAGTGTGATCCAAGATGGTGTGGAAGGACTAAAGACTGTGCCATATGAGAACCACTTGAAGTTACTAGGCATGTTTAACCTGAAGAAAAGAGTGAGACAAGTCAGAATAGTCGTCTTCAAGTGTTTTAAGGGACTGATAGGGAGAATCCAATGCAACAAGCATTTATTCATTTTTAGAATATATTTATTTGTCTTAAATGCCCACAAGGTGTCAAGTACTAATGTATGTGTACAAAGATAGGATTGAAGCAATCTCTGCCCTCCAAGAGTTTATATTCTACTCTGGAGAATCTGGCTGGCCCTGGAAGGCAGAAATGAAATGGCAGATTTAGGTTTGAATGACAAATGATACTGCTGTTATTGAATGTGTTTCAGTTAAGTTCCCTTATATGAGGTTTTCTTGGCAAAGATATTGAAATGGTTACGATTTCCTTCTTCAACTCATTTTACAGATGAGGAAACTGAGGCAAACAGGGATTAAGTGCTGTGTCCAGAGTCACAACCTTCAAAAAAAGACAAAAAGTAGAATGAGCTCCCCCAGGGGAGGTATAATGGGCTTTCTTTAAGGGCCAATCTTGGAGTATTGTGGAGTCTATATTGAAGAGCATATTCAGAGGGTATATATATTAAGCATAGATTGGACTCAGCGACTTTAAAAAAAATTTATTTTTATTAAACATTTCCCAGTTGTCAAGTCTTTGATCAGTCTTTTTCAGTAGTGTTGGACTGTTGGACTCTTTGTGACTCAGTTTTGGGGGGGCCATAAAGATACTGGGGTGCTTTGCCATTTCCTTCTCAGAGCTCATTTTACAGATGAGACAACCAAGGAAAATTGAGGTTAAGTGCTTTGCCTTGGGCCACACAGCTAAGAAGTGGTGTCTAAGGCTGGTTTTGAACTCCAGGCAATGAGGCTTCCTGACTCCTGCTACTACCTAGTTGTCCTTAATTTAACTTTTTTTTTTTAAACCCTTAACTTCTATATATTGGCTCATAAGTGGTAGAGTGATAAGGGTGGGCAATGGGGGTCAAGCGACTTGCCCAGGGTCACACAGCTGGGAAGTGTCTGAGGTTGGATTTGAACCCAGGACCTCCCATCTCTAGGCCTGGCTCTCAATCCACTGAGCTACCCAGCTGCCCCCTTAATTTAACTTTTAACAGACTTTTCCAACTCATTTATCATCTCTCACTTTTTTCCTACTAATAAAGTCCTATAGTGAGCCCTACCTACAGATGCTCCACTCTTTCATTTATTATCTTGAGAATTTGTCAAGTGCTGGGCAAAGGAGTTCCAGCCTTACGTGTCAGCACGGTTAATAAGGTGTAGGTTAGACTGGGCTTCACAGTCCTAATGGTAAGGGCAGGCTTCCTGGAAAGAAAAAGGAGTCATAAAGAAGGGGCTAAAGAATTTTAGCTTGCTGGTGCTTCAGCAAGGAAGCTGTAAAGGGCTCTTAACAACTCCTTGAATGAATAAATCTCACCTAGTTTGGGAGACCAAAGGCAGGGGTGGAAAAGGAGGCGTGGCCTATTTTTCTAGTGGTCTTTGTCAGATCTGGCCACCTTGCCTGAGGTTGCTAGCTTTCTCCTAACTGTCCTGGGTGATGGAATGGCTTGCCAGCTCCGGGAGGGGAGGAGGAAAGGGGGAGGGAGACAACTTTCCCACCCAAGGTGGTTATTACATGAAGTTGGTAAAATAAAATATCTTTATAAAAAAATAAATATTTGGTCATCCAAATCTATCCACCCCACCCCACCCCCAATTTGCCAGGTCAGAGCTGCGTGTTTATTTTTGCTCTCCTAGAATCCCTCTTTTACTGTTGACTCCTCAGAAAGAAGTGTCTCCCAATGACCTCAGCAGGTCTGCATTTGAGCCTGGGAAGGCAGGAAAGACTGTGCATGTAGCAAAGGGAAGAAAGGCTTCCCTAGCGCCTACTAGCTAACAGTGTCTCACTTTAAGGTGCGCCCTTCACTCCAATAGGCACTGTCACGTCGGCGCAAGGGCGTCGGATGGCAGGGAGGTTACATCTGCCAGTGAGGCTAGTAAAACAGTGAACTCTGACAGCAACTTTAGAAAACGTGGGGATCCCCGCAGGGAAGTGACTCGCCACCAGTTAGAGGTTCAGGAGCTCTCTGCCAAGGGCTACATGGGAACATGAGAATGAAGGGGTGTGGTGGGGCAGGCAGTTCAGGAACCGAGAATTCTCCCCATCCTCTCCTATCCTGCTCCAACATCCCGGCCCAGCTGGGCCCTGCCTTTCTTAACCCTTCCTTCTCTGGGGGCGGGGTGGGACCATTGGCTGGCCAGGATGTGAGAGGGGAGGCTGGATTATCACCATTCCCAACCTGGGATGTTTAAGACTTCTTTGATGACTATTTCTGCTTCTCCCTTCCTCGCTTGCGGGGGTGAGGGGGGCGGGTCGGCCGGCCAGAGAAGTCCCCAGCTTTTCCTAGCATTGTTTGGGGATGTGGGACTTTCACAGCCAGCAGCCGCCGCCTCCTTGCCATCACTTCTCCCCCTGCTCCCCTCCTCGCAATCGTGAGGAAAGAGGGAGAACTCCAGTCCGTGAAGCCCGTGGGGTTCGCTCCGTCTCGTCTGCGGACAAGCCATGCTGCAGACACCGCCTAGTTCGCTCCCAGCTCTGGAGTAGGGGTGCTCGGAAGAGCGGGAAGGAGCCTCCGGGAGCACCCGCTTGCGTCACGACGGCCACAGCCCCAGAGTAGGTCCCGCTGATTTCCGCGCCACCGCGGGTGGGCAAGGGGGCGGGAAGCGCGGCCGGTCCTCCCTGGGGCCGAGCGCTGGGCGGTGCTGGCAGCAGCAGCAGAAGCAACAGAGGCGGCACGGAGTTGGGCGCCGGGTGGCGCTGGAGGCAGCTTCATCAGCAGGGGCGGCAGCAGCAACAGCAGCAGCAGCAGCAGCAGCAGCAGCAGCAGCAGCAGCAGCAGCAGCAGCAGCAGCAGCCCCATCCCGAGAAGGAGGAGGAGAAGGAGGAGGGCTGAGAAGGGGCAGGGGCGTTAGCTGCGTCCAGTCTTGGAAGCGGGAGGAGGAAGCAGCCGCTGTCGCCGCCGCCGCATTGCTACCACCGAGCCAAGCCATGAACCGCGCTCCCCGGAGGCCTCCCGGTGGCCCCACCGACGATCCCCCCATCTCGGAGGACAGCCGCCGCCTGTGAGCCCAGCTCGGAGCTCTCTCACCTCGCCTAGCTTCATCTGCTTTTCCACCCAAGGACCCAAGGTAAAGCCGACAGGGGACAGTGAGTCAGTCAGGACCAGTGGGAGGCGGTAGGGTGGGGAGGTGGTGGTGGTGGTGGGGTGGTGGATGAGGATAGAGAAGGGTGGCTTCTCTGTAGAGCTAGAGAAGCCCCGGGGCCCCAACACCACCCGCCTGGCATAGGGACCGAGAGAGAAGAAGGAGGAGGAGGAAGAGGAGGAAGGTGACTGACTAATCGGGCTCCGTTATAATGTGTTACTACTACAAGAACTTGCCACCACCGCCTCTCTTCCTTTCCCTCCTCTTCCTCCTTCTCCTTCTCTTCCTCCTCCTCCTCCTCCTTCTCCTCCTCCTTCTCCTCCTCCTCCTCCTCCTCCTTCTCCTCCCTGGCTCACTCCTCAGGGTAGCAGCATGCCACCGCCTTCCTCCGCCCAGCCTCTCTCCGGCTGTGATGTGACGGTGCCGCAGCTGCAGCCAGCCAACCTACTGCTGTGGCTGCTCCAAAAACTGGCCCCAGCCTCTTGGGCCTCGCCCCTTCCCTCTGGCTGGGCTGGCGCCCCCGGCTCCTCAACCTGCTGTGCACCGTGCTTGTAGTGGGCTGCAGGTTCTGGGAACTGGAAGATGGAGGTGGAAAAAAAGAGATGATAAGGGAAAGAAGGGGAGGTTAGCATCGTTTGCTAACCTTGGGCACATCTCTCCCGGGGAATGGCAATTGCTGCTTCTCAACTGCCTCCTGTCTTTCCCTCATCTGTACACCCATGGAAGTCTCAAGTTGGGACTCATTAAGAGGAAGATAAGGAGTTGGGAATTACCAATAATGGCAAGGGAATGTCTAAGGAATGTCTGTTCACCTGCATCCCTAGCCAGTGGGAAGAAAGAAGTGATACCCGAACCCAGTGTTAGGAGGCAGGAGCCGTCCACCTCACTCTCCTGCTGCTAACTTGCTCTTTCAGTAGCTTCTAAAGAGTTGTTCTCTCTAAGGATCCCAATAAAAAAGGTGGATGCAGGAGTTAGAAGTCAGTCGCACCTTTTGTAACAGCTATCTCTTTTTTCCTTCCACAATCCACTTCCAGGGCATCTTCATGAAACCGTGCTTAATTTTAGAGCATCCCTATATCTTTATCCCACTTCCTCCCTTGCCTGGCTTTCAGAGTGCTGGTTCCAAAGGTTACTTGGGTGTTGAGGATTCCTTCGTGCTTTAAAATTCTTGTAAAGAAAGTCTGGGAGCCTGAGATAGGATTGGTAGCTCAAGTTTCTTAGCTTTTAAGTTCTTTTTTGGAGAGGGGAATAATTCAGATTTTGACAACTAGACGCCTGAATTACTTTATCAATGTCTCCTGTGGGTGTTTCCCTAAAAGACTTCTCATCTAAGTTGGTGATAGTCAGTGGTCCCTGGTAGCTAACAAATGATTTCCAAAGAAATAAGACACCAGCAAGCCTACTTCTTTTAATGTGTTAATGCGGAAACTGGGAGTACAATAGGGCATAGGATCTCTGCCCTCCAAATAACACTGATACCTGCCAAAGTTGTACTCTTGTTTTGTTGTATTGCAAAATAACCCAAAATAAACCAAGTTAAAGAACTCAAATTTTTATGGAACTTGGGAGGGCACAAAAGGAATGTAGGCTGTACTTTAGAAATTTTGTTGAGGTCAATATGGCCATATGCTGGAAACAGGAAAGCAACAGATCAGATTTGTACTGTAAGAAGTGTTTTAGGTGTCTTGCTTTAGGAGGTCAGAGGGTCCAAGAGGAGAAGCTTTCAGGGTCTCTTTGCTCAGTTGTTAACTTAAATACTCTGCCTTAAATCTAGTTTGGAGGAAAAAAAGAACAAGAGGGTAATTTTTCTAGAATTGTTGTCCAGGCCATTGCAAATAGTCTGTGATGTGACTTGTATAGCATGCAAGACAAACCAGTTCAATTGAAAATCTTTTTAATTGACACCAAGTAGACTGGACTAATACTTTACTAATAAAAAGTACAAAGTCTTTTTTTATGTGTAGGAACTTCCTTTTTCTCCAGACTAGCTAAGCCTTTTATTTGGTATAAAAAAATTTGACAAATAAAATTTTTCAGAGAAATGCATATAACCTATTAGTTAACCAATCAATTATTGATGTTTATGGGAGGCTCATTTGAAAAACAGCCCCCAAATTCCAAAGCTTTGAAAGAATCATCCACTGTGGTTCAGAGGAAAAGGCACTGAGGGATCTAGAGTTGTTATTCAATTGTTTTCAGACAGGTTCTGACTCTTCATGACCCCTTTGGGGGTTTTCTTGGCAAAGACAGAAGAGTGGTTTGCCATTTCCTTTTCCAGCTCATTTGACAGATGAGGAAACTGAGTCAACCAGGACTAAGTGACTTGCCCAGGATCATGTAGCTAGTAAGCATTTGAGGCAGGACTTGAACTCAGGCCTTCCTGACTCTAGGCCTGGCACTGTATCCATCGTGCCACCTAGCTGCCTGCCCCAGCCTGGAGACCTAGATTCAAATTCTGACTCTGTTCTTTATTTACCTGTGTGATATTAGTTGAGTCATATCACCTCTTGAAGTGACTTGCCTAAGGTACTTTTCTTGTCCCTCATACAGAACAGCATTTCATTGTTTATTTTACAAGCAATGGCATCATATATCTTAACAATTATTGACTAATTTTTAAATTTAAATTCCAAATGGGGACGTGGACTTTAGTTTTCATATTGTTTGGACCTTTGGAGTCCCTTCGAGCCTTAAAAGAATTATTTAAAAACGTTATTTTTTAAACTGACCTGCCATTTCTATTACATGTGTGATATGATCATATCACTACCTTGTAATAGGCAGACTGGTAGAGACAGGACAGTGGATTGAGTCTGGGCTTGAAATCAGAAAGACGTAGGAATCCCACCTCCATAGCAACTCCATAAGACATCTGCTACATCACTCAAGAGTGGCCATCTGTGCAGGGAGTCTCCCATATTGATGAAATCATAAATACTTCCTGTATTACTATGTGTTACACATGTATGAATATACACTGTATATGTTCACAGCCTGATGACTAACCAGAACAGTGATTCAGTTTTCTGACTAATGAATTAATAGGCCGTTATACAAAATCTAAGATGTTTCAAATATTTTTCTCTATTGATCTGAGTCTTAATTCCTATAAAAGTTTCCTTGATCTTATTTCATTCCAATTTTCGCCACCTTTTCAGCAAACCAAGGATTAAAAATCTATTATTGAACATGTAGTTTGGGGAACTTTGTACATATCTCTAAAACCTTAAAAGGAATCTCAGAATGGGAAATTTCTCAACTTCTACCCTTGATAATTCACTGCTTGAGATTAGACTTCTTCAGCTGTTTTTTTTTCCCCTTTTTTTCTGTCTTTTCAGGTGATATTGGCTCATTTAAACCCTATCTTAATTGTCTTATTTTGAGCCTGGTTAATTCTTGAATTCATGTTAATTCATTTTAGTTCACAATTGTTCACAAATTATATTTCAGGAAATTGAATGCTTCAGATTAGGAAATATTCTTACCGAAATTCAATCTTCAGTTGCTATGTACATTAAAAAGAAAGTCAGCAGTTGCTAAGATACATGATAGTGTCATTTATAAAAATAAGCTGCGAAAATGCTGCCTTTTGTGAGAGAGCAGAAAGATACTTCTGGCAAGTCATTTAAAAATTTAAAATTTACATAAAAATTAGCAGTTGCTAAGATACGTGATACTGTCATTTATAAAAAACGAACAAGCAATTACTGTCCTTCATTTACTTCATAAAGACAGAAAGGTGCTCATGTCAAGTCACTGTACCTCTCTCTGCCTCAGTTCCCTTATCTGTAAAATGGGGATAATAATAGTATGTCCCTTACTGGGTTATTGTGGGGATTAAGAGAGATAGAATAATTATTACTCTCTGTCATCACCAACCATTGGAACATCCTTTCCATTTGTGTATCTTCTCCAACACTTGGCATAGTGCCCTGCATTCAGATAATATATATTACTTGAATTGAATTGAATTGAATACCAGCACTCTACTTTAAAGCCCTATTACCTCTTCTCTGTACATGATTTGACTCTATACAATTGGTCCATGCCTCACCCTCCCCAACTGCTCTGAATACATTTATCAGTTTAATTAAAAAAAAAAAACAACTCTATCCAATACCTGGCTATAGGGAGAACCCTGTGCAAATTAGTGGGGGAAATAAAAAGCTTGGCAAAGGCACTACCTTGTCCTTGTAGTTTATAGTCTTTGAGAGGGATGTGATAATAGAATGTAAACTCCCTGAGGGCAGAGAATATTTTGTTTTTGTGTCTTCAGCTTTATCATAGTGCTAAATAGATATAGTAAACATGCTATATGTAGAGAGAGTATATTTTTACATGGCAAGCACACAATTTAAAAAAAAAATAATTTTTTAGCCAATTATATGTAATAGAAAATTTCCATATAAGTTTTCTGAAGTTATATATGATCCATATTGTTTCCCTTTCTCCTTCCCTCCTTCTCCTCCTGGAGCTGGCAAGCAATTAAATCTGAGTTATACACATATTATTATGTAAAACATTTCTGTATTGTTCATTTTTATGAATGAATAGTCTTATAAAACCAAAACTCCAAAACATATAAAACAATTGAAAAATCATATGCTTCCATTTGCCTTCTAGCTCCAACAGTTCTTACTCTGGGGGGTGAGTGGCAGTCTTTACGTCCCTGAGAATTGTCTTGGATCAGTGTACTGCCAAGAGTAGCTAAGTCTATCACAGTTGATCATTCCATAATATTGCTGTTCCTGTGTACAATGTTCTCTTAGTTCTGCTTATTTCACTCTGCATCAGTTCATGTAGGTCTTTCTAGCTGTTTCTGAAAACATTCTGTTCATCATTCCTTATAGCACAAATAGTATTCCATCACCATCATATACCATCATTTGTTCAGCCATTCCCCAATTGATGGATATTCCTTTAGTTTCCAATTCTTTGCCACCACAAAAAGCAGATATAAATATTTCACACAATGATTGTTTATTATTAATTGAATCACATTTGTTTATGTGCTTGAGTTACTATAATAAATGATAAAAGGTTAAGACAAAGTGCTTTGTGAGGTGAGATGGTGTGAATGGCTTAGGGGAAGGATCAGAGAAGGCTTCTTAGAGGAGGTGAAATTGAAGCTGGGCTGAAGCAGTTGGGACAGCATCTCCGGAGAGAAGAGATAAAACATTTTTGGACAGGACCTATATGGAAATTAATTTTTCTGGACTATGTGTATTGAGTATAACAAGTTTGGTTTTTCTTTTCTTTTGGTAGTAGTAGGGAGAAAGAAGGACTAGAATAGAGACAGGATAGTTAAGAAAAGGACGAAAAGTGCTTATTGAAGTATTTTTTAATGCTCAGAAGATAACAGGAGGAAGATGAGAAAGAATCACTGAAAAGCTGGAAGACTTTGAAATTTACAAAATTAATGTATTATAGGCTAAAAGGGAAAGCAATCTTTACATAAGAGAGAGTCATGGGTGGCAGTGGGAACAGAGAAGAAGAAATAAATGAGAAAGAAGCTGTCAGATACAGAACGCGAGAAAGAAGGGAAGAACCCAGAGGTTCCAAGAATTTCAACTAGGTGAATAGTGGTGGCACCCATAAAAATATTGATGTCAAAGAGGGAGTAGATATTAGAGAAAAGCTGATGAGCTAAGGGTTTCGACGCCTTTTGAGACAACAGTTTTAGAAGAATGGTGGGGATTGGAGTCGGAATTCAAATAATTGAGGGATAGCGGGCAATGATATAGTAGGAGGACGGAGCAGAAACTATTTTTTCTGCTAATTTTGTAAAAGATATGGGATGGTAGTTGGATGGAATATGAGGAGCAGAGGAAAATCTCTATATGCATATATGGCCAAGAAAGATCTAATGCAGTGGGTGAGGCTAAGAGAGAGAATAGAACAAAAGGCCAAAGGAATTTATAGATAATAGAACCCAGAGAGAAGGAGAGGAGGTAGGTGGAGAAGAGTGAGAGATAATACTAAGAATAAGAGGATTATTGGAGTATAGATTTTGAGCCAGAAAGGGGCCTTCCAGGTCATTAAGAAGCCAACTACATTATTTAGAGGTTAGCTAACTTTCCTAAGGTCACATAGGTAGTAAGTGACAGAGCTGAGATTTGGGCCCAATTGCTCTGTTTCTAGTAATGCATTCTTTCCACTATACAAAAGTTTAAGTATTGGAGGAATGTCTATGTGAGAGAGCCATTTTGGCCCCAGTTTTCTCTGTGATTTAGAATAGTAGATTAGCTGTTATAATTTGGGGAGTCAGGGATTCAGTTAGGGGTTTAAGGAGAAAAGTTCTGGAACAACTGATACAGAGACTTTATCTTTTTGAAATGTGCCTCTGATCATGTCACTCCCCAGCTTAAAAATATTCAATGGCTTCAATTTTTAGCCTGGAATTCAAAATACTACTATCTGGTACTAGTCTACTATTCTTGTTTGGTGTCTCACTTCCCCATATATGCTTAAGTATAAGCCAATTGGGTCTTTTCTCCTTTCCTTAAACCTACTTTTTGGTTTTTCTTTGGTATCTCTATGTATGCTTTTCCCTCTGTGAGAATCACCACCTCATCTACTTCCAGTTGAAATCTTCAGGCCCTCAGTTCCTCCCTCTTAGACAGCTGGGATAGAGAGCCTGATCTGGAGTTAGAACTACTTCTGCTGTTAACTTGGTGACTGGTCAAGTGACTTTTGGTCTAAGATCTCTGGGTCTGAGGTTCCTCTTTTTGTAAAATCAAGGTTTTATTTTTCGAGATGTTTTCATTTTATGATCCTTTTGTTCAGTTGTTTTTCAGTCATGTCTAACTCTTTATATCTCCACTTGGTGTTTTCTTGGCAAAGATACCATTTCCTTCTCCAGCTTGTTTTCCAGATGAGGAAACTGAGGTAAACAGGGTTAAGTGACTTGCCTAGGGTCATACAGCTAGGAAATGTCTGAGGCCAGATTCAAACTCAGGAAGATGAATCTTTCAGACTCCAGGCCTGGCACTCTATCCACTATACCACCTAGCTGCCTCCCAAAACTGAGAGGGAAAGGAAAAGCAGCGAACAGCACTCAAGGTTGGAGATGAAAGGAGGAAGGAGGGATCTTTCTTAATAGGATACTTTACAAAAACATATCTTTTGAAAACCAGAAAATTCTATTGTCCGTGACATCCGATACTAATTTTGTTATTAAGGTATATATGAAGGCATAGTGAAAGTCCTAAGTGTCCAATAAGCGATATATAGGGGATTCCTTTAAAACACTGGGTGGATAGACTTAATGGATAGAGAACCAGGCCTGGAGATGGGAGGTCCTGTATTCAAATCTGACTTTAGATACTTCCTAGCTATGTTACCTTGAGCTAGTCACTTAATCCCCATTGCCTAACCTTTATTGTAAGCTCTTGTGCCTTGGAACCAATACTTAATATTGATTCTAAAACAGAAGATAGAGATTTTTTTTCTTCACTTTGGGTGGCATGATTTTCAAACTTTGCCTGGGATGCACAGATGCTTTGTCCATTCTGGGTGAACCCAGGCTTTTCAAGGCTCTAAGGCTAACGTCACCTCTTCCCACAAAGGCTGCACCATGCCTCCTAGGAGGAGGCGATCGATCCTCTTTGATTCTCAAAGGAATTTGTTCCTTCCCTCCTTAGAGTTCTTTCCAGGGCTCCTTCGTCATACATTTATTTCTGCACCTGTCTGATTTTTCTTGAAAGGGAGGGCCTTGTTCTAGTCATCAGTTGACACTTATTTATTACTTAAATACCTACTCTCTGCCAGGCACTGGGCTAGGGCTACAAAGACAAAAGCAAGCCCAGCTTCAAGGAGTTTGCAATTTTGTGCCAACTCCTCCCTGCCAAGGGCACCTATTGGCACCTGAACTTTGCAATCCATAAAGTGAAAATAATACAAGAAGCATTTATGACAAATTCATCCGAGTAGAAGGGGAGACCCAGGATGCCTTCTGGGACAGTCAAGCAGAATTTAATTCACGCGAGAGCTCGCCTGCTATATGTATGTAGAGGGAAGATTAAGAGAAATTGGCTATACGGTAATTTCTTAGCTAATTAAATGATTCTTGCTAACTCGGTACTGATATCTGTCAGACAAAGACAAGCCCTTTCAAAATGTAACCGATTTTTCAAACTGGACAATCTCTTAAAATAATCATTTAACATTTTGGGGGGACAGCTAGGTGACTGGAGATGGGAGGTAGTGCTGGATTCAAATAGGACCGCAGATACATCCTAGCTGTGTGTCTCTGGGCAACTCATTTGACCCCAAATGCCCAGTCCTTACTACTCTTCTGCCTTGATTCTAAGATGGAAGATAAGGGTTTAAATATTTTTTTCACTCTGTTTTTTGGTACCCTGGGGCTTTGCCCCAGCTATCCTGTACCTAGTTATGGGTCACACACACACACACACACACACACACACACACACACACACACACACACACACACATATATATATATTATATATATATATAAAATCAATATAGTCGCCCAAATATATATTAAGTGACTGAATGACTCATGAAAGAAAAGTAGCTTCAGTTTCTTGCCCCTATTTAACCTTCTTCACAGGGGAAAAGAACTCAAGTTTATATAAACTGTTAGTATTGCTGGTTAAGTCTTGAGCTGATAAGCTTAGCTTTCTTTCCTCTGGACTTTGAGAAGTTTCCTCTATTTGTGCTCCTTCACCCATTAATGTGAATAGTGATAAGTTTGTTTGGAATCGAAATTCCCCAGTGAGTGCTTCACCTAATGGCTATAACTTTTATTTAAATATCCTAGATAACAAAAGGAAGTCTTTCTCTCTCAGGTATATTCCCGAAGATTAATATGTATTTTGTTATTGTTAAGATGTCTCATAGAGCTCTCCAGGCAATATCGTAGCCTCTGCAGGGGACAGTATAAATGTGCATTATTTATTTAACAAGTCAACAGCATTTGAATATTATAGCATCCTTGAAAAAGGGAGTGGTGCTTTGGGAGCTGTACCTGCTGTACATATTTACTTTATAGAGAAAGGCATAATCTTAGCTTCGAATTTGAATTACCAGACAAAGGAAGTTTTAAATTAGATTGCTTGAAACCAGAAAAGGACTTGGCCTGGTGGGAAGCTAAAGGGCATTATACAGAGGACTGGACTTGAAATCAGGGAGATTCGGCTTCAAAGGCTGACTCAGACACTTACTAGCTGTGTGACACCCTGGGCAAGTCACTCAATCTCTGTCTGCTTCAGTTTCCTTATCTATAATAGTGGGATAATAATAATATAACATATAAAATATAATACATAATAATTCTATGTGATAATGTTATATATTGTATAATATAATATTTATATGCTGTGTAATATACTATAATAATAATTGTATGTAATATAATAACAATCCAAATAGGATTGTTGTGAGAATCAACTGAGATGACATGTATAAAATGCTTTGTAAGTCTTTCAGTGCTATATGAATGCTAGCTCTTATTATTTTTAACTACCTTGAAATATCTCCACGAATCCCTTCCAATGCCTGGAATACACTCGCTCCTCACCTCTGCCTCTTTGAAAGTCCTAGCTTGTTTCAAAACCCAATTCAGGTTCCACCTCCTATGAGAAATCTTTCCTCATTCCCTTTGACATTAGGTTTTTCTGTGCCCCCAAATAGTCATCTCTGTACTTTCTAGCTAAGATAATGCAGACAGGATCAGAAGCTCCTTGAGGGAAGGGGCTAGTTTATCTTTTGTTTTTGTATGGTCAGAGGCTAGTACAGTGTCCTTTATCTAGATAATACTAAGTAAATGCATGTTGGGTTAGATTAGATTAGAATACCAAAATGGGGTCACCTCTTTCACCAGTGCACTGAAAAACCTCTCTTACAGCTTGTTAGCCTGTGAAATTCTTGACATTGTGTCAGCCATCCTCCAAAAGAGGAGGATGCATTATGCAACACAATGGGGGGTCTTCCTTCCTTGTTCTTTGAGTATTTGGGGGTGCCAATGCACCATTTGAGCTATTTATTGCTTCTCATTCTTGATATGTGGAGGGCCCACCTTTGACCATGAACACATTCTGTATCTGCGTTGATGCCAGGGACCAGTCTGTGTCTGTTGTGCCTCTTCCCATTGTCATCTGGGTTGTCACTTTCCATTCATCTTTAGCTCTTGGTTCAGCTTTTATGGCACTGAGGCATAGCACTGGGAGAGTTTTGGTGTGAAACAAAGAGACTTTCCTGGCTGTCAGCAGTTGTAAAAGAATTGAAAGCACTGCCTGATTCCCAAAATCTATGCCAGGTGCTTTTCTTCCTATTCCACCACCAATTTGCCTACAGTCTACTCAAGATGAATTTTTCATTTATTTTATTTTTTCACTGTTGAGACTTGAACCAATCTCTTGTGTTCTCTTGGACCTCTTGGAGTTATGGAGGCTTTCACAGACTACAACATCTGTGAGATGGAAGGGCCCTCATGGGCCATCATCCCAAACAAGACACAAAAAAAGAACTCTCCCTACCATCTACCATGTAAACAAGTGTTATGTAGCCTTAGCTTGAAGCTCCCAAATGTTAATAAACTCGCTATCTCCCCAAATTGTACATTATACCTTGGGGACAGCTCTAATTGTTAGGAGGGCTTTTCTTGCAGACAAGCAACTTCTGGTTTTCTGTAAAGTTCCACCCTCTGCACTTTGGGACCTATAAGAAAAAGTCTAATCTCTCTTCTGTGTAGTATTGTTCCCAGGCTTGATACAATTGGTATGACATCATCTGCAAATAAGAATGTTGGAGCATCTCTCCACAATAGGAAATCCTTCCTTTGTTTATATGTTGGGAAAGATCTCTTCTCTAACACAATATCTTTCTACTACCTTCTAATTTGGTCTAAATGTTCTTCAAGTCTAGGAAATGGAAGAGCTGGAAACACAATCAAACTTCTGGACAGAAGTAGGGGGACTTGAAAAAGGGAGAGAGAGAGGGGGGTGGGGGAAGAACAAAACCTTAAACAATCTGTTCCACTAAGAGAGGGGCAAATAAGAGGAAACAGGAAATCCTGCTTTATGACTAATATGATGTAATTGAGGCCAGCTAGATAATTCCCCCAGAACTAGTAGGTCTTTATAAGCACCTTCCTGATTTACATTTTATAATCCTAAACTGAGACTACAGGTAGGAAGTAGTGTGTGATGAAGAAAATCATTGGGCAGAAATGTTAAGGAAAGGTAGGAAGTATGTAGTCTCCACTTCAAGGATAAGGACAATCTGCTTTATCCTTGAGACACAACTAACTGAGTTAAAAGGAAGAAGGAGACCCTCAATAGAAATTGACCTTAGAGGAAAAGGCTGGCTGGGTTGTTTTTGAATGTAGCCAAGGGATGAGGCATGAGAGACATTTGTTTCTCAGGGAATGCTCTGTTCTAAAACACAAGGATGTCATACAGTCTCACAAGTACTAAGAGTGGACTAGGGATCTCTTTTAGGTCATGGTAATTTTTTCATTTATCGTGTATCATATATAATATATCCTAATTGAGTATTTTTAAGGTGACTTGATAAAAGATAACAATAAAAAGCTCACTATTCCCTTCTGTAAGAAGCTTTTCTTGGTCCCCTCAAGCTGCTAATGTCTTCTATTCTCATATTGCCTGCCATCTCCTTTGTATATTTCTTGCATGTACTTCATTATTTACATGTTGTCTCCCCCAATTAGAATATAAACTCTCTGAGGGCAGAGATCATGGTATTTTTTTTAAAATCTCCTTTGCTTAGTACAATGTATTTAATAAATGCTTGCTGACTTACTAGTTTCCTTCAAGTCTCAGTTTGTGGTCCATCTTCTACTTGGGACTGTTATTAATCCTCCAATCATTCCATCTTGTATCATTATTTTTATATAATTTATATCTCTATACATATATGTGTATCCCCTGGCAGAACATAAAATTCTTAGGAACAAAATCTGATTCATTTTTGTTTTCATATCCCCATTGCTTAGCACACACAGTAGGTGCTTAAAAAATAAATGCTTGTTGATTAAAAGTATACAAAGAAGTAGGAAGGAGTTAATTAAAAAGTTAATTTTAGCAAAGCATATTTCAAGAAGCTTAAGGAATTATCTAAAAAGCTCCACAGGGTAGAAGTATTTGGGGTCAGTAACATCCAAATGCACATTCCTTAAGGAACAACACACTAATGGTGCAAAGAGAAAAAGCTCCTTCCTATCCATGAGAAAATGAGGATGACAGAAGAAGGAAGCTGAGTTGGCCAAACCCATAATTGTACTAGGGCTTGAATCACCACAGCAATGTTTAGGAAGTGAGGGGATAGATAGGGTCAGGATAAGGGGAAAGTGAAAAAGAATCATGCAGTTAGCTCTGAAAATCTCAAAGTGAGAAATATGAGACATGATGAAAGAAAGAAAGAAGGGAAGGAAGGGAGGGAGCGGGAGAGAGAGAGAGGAGAGAGAGAGAGAGAGAGAGAGAGAGAGAGAGAGAGAGAGAGAGAGAGAGAGAGAGAGAGAAAAGAAAAGAAAATCTATATGTATAAAGGGGGAAAAGAAAGAGGGACCTTTGGAAATAAAAAATATCATAGACTGGTAAAAATTGTCAACAGAGCATCAGACCTCTAATGACCCTTCTAGCTCTGCAACTCTTGGAGTTCATTGTAGTGGTCATCACATAGCTAGTTGTGGCCATATTTCACAGAGCACCAGGCCCTGAGTCAGGAAGACTCATCTTCATTAGTTCAAATCAGGCCTCTGTTACTTAATAGCTGTGTGACCCTGGGAAAGTCACTTAACCCTGTTTGTCTCAGTTTACTCATCTGTCAAATGAGTTAGAGAAGGAAATGATAAGTTACTCTAGAATCTTTACCAAGAAAGCNGAGGGAGAGAAAAAAGAAAGAAAAGTAGATAGTCTCTGCTCTCACTGTAATGGAGATCACACATGTGAGAAGTATCAGTTACAAATCATATGGAAAGATCCTTAGGATGCAATGTCAAAGCAGATGGTCCTGTCTCTTCTTTAATGGTCCTGTCTCTTCTTTAATAGCATTTCCACTGATAAAATCATATTCATTTTGGATGCTGAACAATTTCACGGTGCTGAGGACTTCAGTGATAAGAACATCCATTTCTGGGTCTTGAGTAGCTGTGGCTACAGCCCCTGAAGAGATTACCTCCATAGGGGTTGCTTTGGAAGGATGATGGTTTTGGGGATTAGGCTGAAAAATGATCTGGGTGAGAGAAGGAGCAGGGGGCTGGGATTCTTATGTTCACCTTCCTTTTGGTGGCAGCTGGCCATAGGTCAGTGTTGATAGAAGCAAAACTAGAACTTCTGTGTCCTACTCAGTTTATTTTTACCAAAGTTGGTGTCTATCTTTAGCTACTCCAGAATTGGCTGACCTTAAAAAAAAAAAAAAAAAAAAGCTTCCGAAATCTATGTATTTTTCTGATTTTTGGCAGATACTTCTGAAATCCAAAAAGTTTTTCCTCTGTGTCCCCAGCTTTTCCTTTGTGGCATAAAAGAGGCCAAATTGTCTCTTGTGTACTTACATGCATCACATGCTATTTATTCCATTAATAAATTCTCTGAATGAAAATGGAAGAATTAATTATGATTGAATGAAAAAAAAAACATGAATTAAGTCCACACTATGTGTGAAACCTTGAGCTAAGTCCTGGGAATACAAATAGAAGAGCAGAGAAATACCTGATCTCAACATTTCAATAAGAGTTTTTTCATTCTAAAATCTCAGCGCAGTCTTGACTCACAAGTCCTACTATGCTTTAATAAAGAATGCCAAAATTTGATTTCCTGGAAAATGGCTTGATGAGATTTCCTATATGACTTCATTACTTTCTTGTTTCCTCCTCATTATGAGTTCCCTAACAGGGCTGTGGACCTTTCTGAAAGGTTCCTCCTCTCAGATCTGTTCTTCAGTAGAACAAGTTTAGTCATCAGGTACCTGGCACATCCTAGCTGCTTAATAAATGCTTGTTTATGTATTTATCAAGTATCAACAGGATGTCTTGAAACTACACTCTGCCAGGACCAAATTAGGGCAAGAAGGAGGAGGGTCATCACTACTAGACATAAACCTCAAAAGTGATGGTCAACACAAAGATCAGTCAAAGGAGACATAGACAGCAAATGCTGTTCCCTATCTTCTTTTCTTTCTCTAGGAGTTATTAACTTGAGGTCTGTGAACTCTTCATTATTATTATTTTAATATTCTGATAACTGTAAAGCTTATCCCCAAAGCCTTTTATTTAAAAAATCCTTACCTTTTGTCTTAGTATCAATTCAAAGACAAAAGAGGGGCAAGGACTAGGCATTTAGAGTTAGGTGACTTGCCCAGGGTCACACAGCTAGAAAGTATCTGAGGTCACATTTGAACACCCAGGTCCTTCCAACTCTAATTTCTGGTGTTCTGTCCACTGAGTTATCTAGCTGTCCTTCCAAAAAGTTTTAGTGCTCTTTTGAGTTTCAGTAACTTCAGAAGTAGAGTCAGATAGGTGGTGCAATGGGTAGAGCACCAAGCCTAGAGTCAGGAAGACCTGAGTTCAGATCTGGCCTCAGTTACTAGCTGTGTCTAGGCAAGTCACTTAACCCTGTTTACCTCAGTTTCCTCATCCTGAAAATTAGCTGGAGAAAAAAATGGCAAACACTTCTGTATCTTTGCCAAGAAAATCTCAAAGGAGAGCACAGAAAGTCAGACATGATTGAAACTACTAACAACAACCAACTTCGGAAGTAATAGAAGCTACAAACTACAACCTTACAAAACAAATCTAAAAGGTTAATGATTTTACATTTTAAACTGTTGAAATTCTTCTTATTAAAATTCAATATTGGGGGCAGCTGGGTAGCTCACTGGATTGAGAGCCAAGCCTAGAGATGGTAGGTCCTAGGTTCAAATCTGACCTCAGACACTTCCCAGCTGTGTGACCCTGGGCAAGTCACTTGACCCCCATTGCCTACCCTTACCACTCTTCTGCCTTGGAGCCAATATTGGCTCCAAGATGGAAGGTAAGGGTTTAAAAAAAATTCAATTTTACCACTACCTTAAGCTACATGAGAAATCTCTTGTTAGTTTTTGAACTTTGTAAAAAATTTCCTCATCTACTGTTCAGTGACTGAAAAGATTGCATTGGTAATCCTAGTCTTCAGACCACCCAATGAGTGAGGTTTTCATGTGTACGTGACAGTTTTTATGTGACATCACAAGAAAAAGTGTTAATGCAGATAGATCCAGTGACAGAAGGGGCCAAATAAAAGGAACCCCTTCTATCAATCCAACAGTCTGAGAAAGTATCATCTGGAAAATTAGATTAGTCAAAAATATATTTGATAAAATTCACAAAACTACCTAATCAAAAAAGAAATTAAAGTAATCCATATTTAAATGATTTTAGTAACTTTGTAGCATTTACTCTTCTGAAGTTTTTAAAGCTTAAAATTGCACCCAGACTTTTGGCACACTTCTGTATTTTCGACCTCATTGGTTTCCTTCATAATCCTACATTTTCATTTTAGGGCACTCGAAATGTTACTCTGAAGACTATTCACCAGGTTGCCAGTTAGGGGTACAAAGCACAAAAATGAGTTTGTGTCCTGCTCTACAGACAAGTTCCCTTCTAATAGTATTGCCCCACCTCCCACAGCTATAGCCTTCATGTTTCCCAGGTGGGCTCTGAAATGTTAGGCTGCCATCATGCCACTCTGATTGGTATTACTGCAGCTCAGCCAGCTTAATTCAACTTGTAATGGCTGGAATGGAAAGAAGGGTGGGAAGAATGTTAGAAGTATTGCTTAACTCCGGATGTCCTTTCCCTGCTAAACTGAGCTGTTTGATATCTAAGTGAATGGGACAGAACCGGAGAGAGTTTTAGGAAGAATCATGGGAACCAAATTGTCTTTGATCCAGACACTCCAGGAAAATAATGCCTGTATCTGAGTAACTGAGCTTGGTCACCCAGTGACTCACCTATGATTGTGTGTGTGTGTGTGTGTGTGTGTGTGTGTGTGTGTGTGTGTGTGTGTGTTTAATTCATGTCCCCAGTTGGATTCTGGTAGATATCACAAATAGTGTTGGAAACCAAAGAATGGTTTTTGTGGCAGGGTTGTGCTATGTCATGGTTCGGCTGATTGCGAGGAGTTCCTAAAAAACCAGAAATACACATATAAATGTTGAGAAGCCTCTCAATTTTGATGATGTTAAATTTTCTCAAAATAGAGATAAATACATCACACATACCAATGATTCCCAAAGTGGGCGCTACCACCCCCTGGTGGTTGCTGCAGTGATCTAGCAACGGTGATGGCCACAGGTGTATTTATCTTTCCTATTAATTGCTATTAAAATTTTAAAAAAATTTAATTTCCAGGGGGCTAAGTAATATTTTTTTCTGGAAAGAGGGGGAAGACCAAAAAGTTTGGGAACCACTGACATATACTATCAGCCTTGAGTTTTGGCCAATTTTCCTGAATCACTAAAAAAAAAAAAACCAAAACAATTATTCCTCATAACAGAGGTGTTCCACTGGGCAGGGATAGATAGATAGGAAGGATTTGCTTATTGGAATGGTGATGTAAAAACAAAAGATACCTCCTCCTAAATGATAAAAATAAATAGATTCAAATAATAGAAATGATGGAAAGCTACTCAATTTCTCTGATGCTAATTCTTCTTAAAGACTGTCTTCCATTCCTTATACTGTTTACCTCCATAAATCTAATTCCTGTTCCTTACTTTCTTGTTTCTATTGATGGCTCCATTATTCTCCAGGGTCAGATCTTACTTAGCTTTGACTTCTCTCTAATCCTACCCTCAAAGCACTCATCCAATCAATTACTGAAGGCTGCTCTTTCAAAATTTTCCATATTCCCACTATCACCACCCTCATTACTTCTTGCCTTTACCGTTATGCTGGTACTGTGAGCATTTCTACCCTCTGCTTTATCATTCTCTCCTTGACCTGGAACACACACACACACACACACACACACACACAAATCTCTTTACACTTCTGCAAGACCAGTTTTCTTCAAGTATAATATTAAAAGCTTCAGAAAGTCTCAGCTTTACTACTCTTTAGATATGTGACCTTGGATAAGTCACATGAGTTCTCTAAGCCTCAATTTCCTCATCTACAAAGTTGTGGTGGGGCATTAATACCTGCTCTACCACATTAGAGATTTTTTAAAATGACTAAGTCCTCTAGAATTGGCAAAGTGATATATAAGGTATCAGCATGTCAATTTCCCTGCTCTAAAATATCAGTCATTCTACAACAGTCACTAAATAAAGTGAGCGCCATCAAAATAATCTGCCATTTTTGGCCCTCCACAGCAAAGCTTACCCTTCTAGCATCAGTTCCCATGATCCTACAGAATTCCAGCCAAAGACAATTGCTTCCTGTGTGGCACAGAAGAAAAGAATGTTAACTTTGAGGCTCCAATCCAACTTCTGGTCCTTACTCTATGTGACACTAGGAAATGATTTAATATCTTGAAGCCTCATTTTCTCCTTCATGAGGATCTCAGACTAGATGGCCTCTAAGGACCCTTCCACCCTCCATTTATGATCTTGGGTACTGTTCCTTCTAAATGGTCTCTTGTTTCTTTGATCCAAGTGCTTTTGCTCATGCTGTTCCCTCAGGCATCTTTACCTTGGAAAAGCTTCAAAGTTTAGTTGATCTCACATCTCCATTGTGAAGCCCTCCAGGATTCTCTCAGCTGGACATGATTGCTCTCACCTCTGAAGTACCACATCTCTCTTATGGCATTTGTCATCTTCTGCATTAGTGACATTTAGCTACCACTCTCAACCCTTTAAACCAGATAATAAGCTCCCTGAGGGTAAAAACTGCAGTTCATTGTACCTCCTCTAGCACCCAACAAAATACATGGCAACAAAGCATGTGCTCCAAAAACGAATTCTCTAATCTATAGACATTATATTTCTCACTGAACTAAGTCTCAAGTTCTTGTTTAAATAGTGTTTAATGTTCACTAATAATAATAATGTCTAGCATTTATATAATCCTTTTAGGCTTGCAAATCTCTTTACAAATGTAATCTCATGTGATGTAACCACAACCCTTGTAGGAGGTACTCCTATTATCCTCACTTTACAGATAGGAAACTAAAGTTAAGAGAGATTAAACCTGAGAGACTTCCCCACAGTCACCTGATCTAGAGTCTGCTGATTGTTTCTAGTTTATCCAGAATATACTTTATTTGCATACAGTGATTTGCTTGTTGACTCCCTCATTAGACTACAAACACCTTGAGAGCAGGGATCATCTTGTACATTTTTTTTATATCCCCATTAGCACAATGCCTGGCACATAGTAGTAGGCATTTAGTAAATGTTCATTGGTTGACTGACTGAGGCAGGATTTGAATTTGGATCTTCCTAGCTTCAAATCCAACACTCAGTAGTCATGGTGTTGCCAGCTAGCTGCCCGAGGAAAAAAGCATGGGCTGCTGGCAGACTTTTGATTTTTCAAATGTAAAGGCAATTCTTTCATGGAGAAAGAGGGTTCCTTTAGGGCCAAAGTTGTGCTTTATTCATCTTTATGTCCAGAGCACAGAAAGCCTCTCATAGTTCAGGCATTCCATAATACTTAGGAATTTGTTTTGGCTCCAAATCCCTGAGGGGTTGCCCAGTAGGTAAGGGAATCCATCTTTAACCACAGCTAGTTGAGACAGCCTTAGGAGTAGACTGTTGTTCAAGTGAGTACCTTGCTGTTCCAGGAACCCTGCTAGTTTTCCTAGAATTTATTCCGGGGATTTCTTGGGAGGTGGGGGACTTTCCCGGTGGAGAGAGGGCTGGGCAGCTCTTAGTGGAGGGCATTGGCAGTGTGATAGCAACTTAAGGCTTGCAAAGCCTCTTATAGCCATCATCTCAGCTGATCCTCATAGAAACTCTGTGTTTATCAGGAGGTGAGGTGGGAGGGAACCATAGCTGTGATCTTTTTCACACCGGGGGCTCCCAGTGAAGAGACCCCCCTCAACTGGAAGATTAGTACTGCTTTACGATTTAGGATCTTAGTTGCCTGGGGCACTGAAAAGGTCTGTGACTTATCTAGGGTCTCCCAGATAATGTGTGTGTGTCAGAAGTGGATCTTAAATCCAATCAGTAGTACCCCATACTTGCCTTTCAAAGTAAATTCAAGTTACAGATTAAGAAACTGAGGCTCAGAATTTTGTGAGCTGCCCAAAGTAACAAAAAGCTAGTCAGTCATAGAGACTGGATTCAAATCCAGATCTCACCTAACCCAGATTTCAAATTCTGAATTCTTCCTGCCTTTCAACTATGGCACTTGGAAACCTCTGCTTGTGTTCCAGATAGGAGTTGGGAATGTGGCAATCTGTCCCAAAGTGCACATGGCATCATCTTCCTATGACCTCCAACACTACCCCAATGGGTATGATTAGCAGCAAGTCTGGGCAGCCTGTGGCAGTAGGAGGACTGCTGGCTTAGGGCCAGTGGGGAACAGAGGCTACAGTGTAATTCCAACGGTTCTTTGGTGGGAAAAGCCCTACTTCAAGATAAATATGAGTTTTATGCTGTACCGCAGGCCAAGTGGAACAGAATACGGGGACTAGAAATAAGAATCGTGGGAAGAATCGAATGATGCTGAGGGAAATAAACAGAACTGAAAGGTCTCAATACAGACAATGACTACAGCAGTGAAAACAGGGAACCCCCCCCCCCCCAACCATCTTGGGGGGGGGAAACATGGCTAGATTTGTTTTAAGAATAAATGAAGAAATGGAGATGTTTTATTTGCAAGTTGCAATGATTCCTTTTCTCTCAAATGCATGCAGAAAATACTCATGAAATTGCTGTGCCCCAGAATGACACGGGGTTAATCCTTTAATACCAGTTAAGGATTCTATGTGACAACTAGATGAGATAATCTCGGGGATAGATTGTTGTTCAGCCAAGTGCCTTGCTGTTCTAGGTACCCTTGCTAGTTGTCCTGGAATTCACTGTGGGGATTTCTTGGGAAATCCCCCTAACAGATAAAATGTCAGCTGGGGGGACGGTTTGGAGGTAGGTAACTGGTAAAGTGGATAAGAATGCTAGACTTGGAGTCAGAAAGACATGAATTCAAAACTCGCCTCTGTCACTTACTGTGTGACCCTGTGCAAGTCATTTAACCTTTCTTGGTCTCAGTTTCCGCATCTATAAAATGAATGTAGTCCTTTATCAGCAGCAGAGGTTGCTGAAAGGTGTAGTTTTCCCAACTGGAAGAAGACTCTGAAGGATTATTGGAGGTGGGAGACATCCTAGAGAAGGGGCAGGGGGGTAAAAATACCCATCAGTAGTGAGAGACGACTGCAAGGGAAGGGTGCTAATAACTCAATACACTGTGGGACCAATTATAATTAGTAGAAATCAGAGCCTGGTTCAGCTCTTTGATCTGCTTAAGAAGTGGTTTGCCTAGAACAGACTTGGCTGCTTATCTGATGATGCCAACTCAGTTCTTCTCTGTTCTGTGATCTTTTGACTCTGTTCCTCTGCCTTCCCAGTAACCCTGCCCCTTCCTGTCCCCCCACCCCATCTGCCCCGCCTTTTTGTTCCAGAAGTCTTATTCTGAAAAACTCTCTAACAGGGGAAACAAAACTTCTCAGGAAGGAAATTAGGGACACAAATAGGGGGAAGAAACTTCCTGACCAACAGCTGTATATGATGCTGCTTCCCTTCCAGTCATCATCTTCACCTCCTCCATACATCCTTCTCAATGAAATCTTACTTCATCACTGCAACTACTCTGCAACTAATAACAACAGCAATGACAACAATAGCAGCTGTAATTTTTATAGCACCTCATATGTTATCTCATTTGATCCTTGCAATGACCCTATGGTGATAATAGATGCCAATACTGGCCCCGTTTGGGGGAAGAAGAGGATTCTCTAAGGATTCTTCCTTATACGAAGAAACCAAAGCAGAGAAGAGATTAAATGGCTTACCCAGGAATACACAGCTGGTCAATCTTCAAAGCAGGATGTGAGCCTAGATCTTCTCGAGTTCTTTATTCACTGTACTACCACCTTGTTGCTGTCACCTTATCTTGCCCAGAAGCAAGGATCACGTCTCCATCTCATTTCCTGGCCACCACTGGGCCTCTTGCACAATAACCATCCACCACCCCTCCCATAATTCTCCTTTTATTCTTTCATATTTTCCAACTAGAATGTAAATGTCTTGAGGGGCAGAAATTGTTGTGCTTGCTCCTATTTCTATCTCCAGTGCTGAGTGCTGTGTCAGGAACACAGTGGCCAATAAATGCCATATCTATCTTTTATCTGTCTATCTAGTATCTGTGTCGGTCATTTAACTAGCTGTAATTTATTTCTGTCTATCTATATATCTATCATCTATTGCTATCTGCCTATATCATTTCTCTATCTATCATCTATTTCTGTATATCAATTTTCTATCTAGATATCTATTTCTAGCTATATTATTTATCTATATCATCTATTTCTGTCTATATCATTTTTCTATCTAGATATAATCCATGTCTATCTATAGCATTTAGTTATATCTATCTATTTCTGTCTATATTATTTTTCTATCCAGATATCATCCATGTATGTCTATCTATATCATTTAGTTATATCTATCATCTATTTCTGTCTATATCATTTTTCTATCCAGATATATCATCCATGTCTATCTATATCATTTATCTATATCTATCATCTGTTTCTATATATATCATTTTTCTATATATAATCTCTTTTTATCTATCTCATATAAATGTATATATCAGTCTATATGCATGCATAAATATATGTATATATACATATATATATATATATAAATGAATATGTCTATCATCTATTTCTATCTATTTGTCTATCTATCATAGGGAAAAGAGCCCTGGATTTGCACTCATAGAACCTGGGTTTGAATACAAGTCCTTACTACTTAAATGGCCTCAGGCAAGTCCCTGAATTTCTTGGGACCTCAACTTCCCCATCTACAAAATAAGAGGGTTAGACTTAAACATCTCTTAATCCTATAAATCTGATCATCAAAAAACATGAAACTTTTTAATGAAGATTTTTTAGGTTTGTTTTTAGTTTTTTATTATAAATATTTAACAAGAGACACATAGAAACACTCTCTGGACTGCTAACTTCCTAGCCGAGCCTCTATATTTACTCAGCTGTATTTAAACTAATGTTTTATAAGACTAGAACAAACTTTCCCAAGTCCCCTTGTGCGACAGATAAATAAGACCAGACTAGTCCTCTTATAGGAAGCAGCCACAAATCACACAAGCAGCGGCTCTCCATGTTTGTTGTCCGTGGGCCCTAACACTGGTTGGCTTAATGAGAGTTTCAGGCGATAGAACTGATGGAGTCCCAGAATGAATTTGCCTCAAGCCTGTGTATTGGTGCCAGTTTTGTTTTATTTGAACCGGATCACCATCATTTGTTTTGGGGACTTCAGAATTCTGTACAACAGATGCTTCCAATAGGACAGGTAGGTGGTTTATTAACTAGTGTATGATTTTTCTGGGGTCTCATAGAATCCCGAGATCTCATAGTTGATGGGGAGCATAGAAGTCAATTTATCCAACCAGAACCCCCTCGACAATAGCTAAGTGGTTATCCAGGCCATGCTGAATGACCCTCCAGTGAGGGAGCATTCCCTTCCCAGCATTCTCTACCAGGTGACCCATTCCACTATTGAATCGTTTTAAGTGCTAAGAAGTTTTCCTTTCGGTGAATCAAACATTTATCAATTTATAATTCCTGCTCATTGCTCTGTTAATAATAATAACAATAGTCAACATGTATATAGCACCTACTATGTGCCAAACACTGCTAAGTGCTTTACAACTGTCATTTCATTTGATCTTTGATCTTCACACCAACTCTGGGAGACGGGTACCATTATTATCTCTATTTTACAGATGAGGAAACTGAGGCAAATAGTGATTAAATGATTTGTCAGAGGATTAGTAAGTATCTTGAGGTTGGATTTGAACTTAGGTTTTCCTTACTCCAGACCCAACACTCTATCCACTGTGGCACCCAGCTGCCTCTTGGTTCAACCCTCTGGGGACTAGCAAAACACATTCAGTTCCTCTTTCTCTGAAGAGAGCATGATTGCCTGCCACTTGCAACACATACACACTCCTCAAGTCTTCAGTTCTCAAGGTGAAACAACCCTGATTCCCTCAACCAGTTCTTTTTTGACATCAATGCAAGACCCTTCACTGTCCTCCTTGCCTTCTTCTGCATGCTTCAGCAGTATCTCCCTACTCAAATATTCTGGTCATTCTCTGATCTCCTCAACATGGAATTTTTTTTGCCTTATCTCAGGACTCAATTCATCCATTCCTGCTTAATTTAGGAAACCTTTATCTGAGTCCTTCCATGAAGTCATCAAGAGAATCCATCCACTGTCCTGAGGACCTTCACCCCCTTTCCTTGACTTATGGGGGTACCAGTGGAACACACTGGTGGCTGCCCATTAGTTAGTCTTCATTCTTACCATGTGGCCATTCCAATGGCCTTTTCTTTTATCACATCTCTTCTTCCTGTTCTTATTCTGCTCCCAACTGGTTATATGTTGCTTTTTTAAAAAAAAAGAATCTCTAAATAATTGGGCATCTTCAGAGAGTGGAAATTCATTTAAAGATATTCCTTAAGTCATTTGGGGTATGTAATCCAGCAATTTAAAGTAAAAAAACAAACAAACAAACAAAAAAAAACAACCAACTCCTCAGACAGTAGGGATTGTAACCTGAAACCATGCATTGCTAACTTTATGACCTTAAGCAAGTCACTTGAATTGGATTCAACTAATATTTGTTAAGTTCACAGTTGTGTGCTGGGAGATAAAAGATAGTGGAGGGACAGACTCTGTCTGCTCTTAAGACACTTAAACCTTTGGGGAAAAAAAGACAAGCACACACATAACTGTGATAAAAATGAAAGTGGTGGGTATAAAAGAGAGGTTCAAGTAAAATCAAACTGAGAAATTTTTGAAGAGGGAAATGCCACTCTCACCTAGTGAGATGGGAAGGATGGCATAGTAAAGGAAGACTTCCTGGAGGGGGCATTGGGTGGGTTGGGCCTTGAAAATCCAGTTCTTTGTTCAGATGGCTTTGTTTAACTGTTTTCTTTTGTTCGGTGGCTGGAGAAATGTATATTGGGAAATTGCTATGGTAAACAAGACAAGATGAACTTGAGGAAAGTAGGGAGAAGTTGCATTTAGGTAGGAGATGACAAAGAGAGAAGAATCACAGAAGTCAAGGAAGGGGAAAGTATCAAGGAGAACAGGGTGGAGAAGTAATTATTGTTGTTCAGTTATTTCAGTTGTGTCTGACTCTGTGACTCCATATGGGGTTTTCTTGGTAAAGATACTGAAGTGGTTTGCCATTTCCTTCTCCATCCCATTTTATCAGATGATAATACTGAGGCAAGTAGGGTTAAGTGATTTGTCCACACAAGTAAGAAGTATCTGAGAATCCAGTCTTCCTAACTCCAGGCAGGGCACTCTATCCACTGTACCATCTAGCTGCCTTTTATGCGTCCTGCTTGGAGGATGTAGTCCTAAGGGGGAGAGTGGTATGGAGAAAGGTCAAGGAGGTTGAGGACTGAGAAAAAGGCCTGGGAATCTTGTTCTGGCAATGCAGTCTGCTGGTGACCTTGGAGAGAGAATTCTCAGTAGACTAGTAGTAGGGATGGAGCCAGATAGCAACGATTTGAGGAGTGAGTGTTCAAGAATATTTTATGATTTGGTTTGGTTTGATTTTGGCTCAGCCTAGAAAGGATCTAAGCCAGTGATGGGCACCCTTTTGAGCTTGGTGTGTCAAAATTTGCCAAAAAAAAGAGCATAACTCAGGTGGTGTGTCACCTCGAGAAAAAAAACCATAATTTCTTGATATTTATAGTTTAAATTACAAAAGTGTATAATTGTAATATATAACTGTATTTAATAAACCAAAACAGGTTAATTAATATAGGTAGAATTGTCATCTATAGTGCACAGAGTGTCTACACTACACTACAGCAAATGTTTCATCCTTGGCATGTGGCCCCATACTTCTCTGTATGTGGCTGCGTGTCATTGAAAACGGCTACATGTGTCTGTGCTGACACGCATGTCATAGATCTGCCATCACCGATCTAAACATAATTGAATAACAGAGAGAATGGATGATGACTGACAAATCCAGGGAAGGACAGAAGTAGATGGCTTCAAGAGGAGAAGTTAACCTTGGGAAGGGTGAAGGCTATCTCTTCTAGTCAGTCAAGAAGCATTTATTAAGGACCTACTATGTACCAGGCACCCAAGTTCTGTGGATACAAAGAAAGGCAAAAAGATAGTCCTTACCTTTAATGAACTCATTGTCTAAGAGGGGAGAGACATCATGAAAACAACCATACTAATAAGCTCTCCAGATATGATAAATTAACAAATGGAAGGCACTAGAATGAAAGGAAATCAGAAAGCCTTCCCTAGGAGGTGGGATTTTAGCTGGTCTTGAAGATGAGATGAGGAAGAATATTCTAGGCATGAAGGATAACCAGTGAAAATGCCCAGAGGTGGGAGATGGAGAACCGGCGGTGAGGAGAAGCAGATGTGTAAGAGGGTGGAGAGGAGATGGAGAAGGAGGCTAGGGGAGTTCGCACATGACCTCTGGCTTCTCAATAAAGTAGAAAAGGAAGGTCATCATTTATTGAGAAGGGAACTTTCCGAGAGGATGAGAGTTGGAACAGCTGTTGTGGGAGATGTTTTGGGGAATCACTAAGAGATGATTAAATAAAAAAATTGACACAGAAACATAACAGCAAGGGCACAGTTGGAGTTACGTAACATTTCTTTGTGGTCAGCATAGTTCCTTGACTTCCTCCAATAGTATTTGATTGGGTGGAGAAGGTAAAGCCTGAAGAAGTTCATAAATTCCTCAGAGTTGGAGATTTGCACTGTAAGAATAGTATATAGTCAGTTACTGCAAGGAAGTCAAGGGTGGAGGAATATCCCCTCTTTCCTTCCTCCTCCACACAGCTGCCATATGCACAGTGCTAGGTCACTCCATCATAGTCCCCTCTCTTCTCCTCCTTGGTTTCTTTTTGTTTTTTAAACCCTTGCCTTCTGTCTTAAAATTTATTTACTAAGTATCATTTCCAAGGAAGAAGAGCAGTAAGGGCTAGCCAATTGGGATTAAGTGACTTGCCCAAGATCACACAGCTAAGAGGTGTCTGAGGACCACCTGTCTCCAGCCCTGGCTCTCTATCCACTGAACTGTCTCACTGCCTCTTACTCTTCCCCCTGTTTCTTAGATAAAATACAAAATCTTCAGCCTGGTATTTGAAGTCCTCCCCAAGCCCAATTCCCAGCCTTATTTGATGTCATTCCCCCTCCCACACTCTCTGTTCTATTCATACTGGCCCCATAGCCATGCCATGCATGGCATTCTACCACCAGTACTCCATGCCTACATTGTACGCCTTCCTCACCTTAGCCCTGGACAGTTCCCAGTTCCCTTTAGGTGGCAATGTGCTAGTAGAGGCCAAGCCCCGGCAGAACCTATACAGCAGGAAAGGCTGAGCAAGGGGCCCCGTGTCCGGTGCCCAAGGACCATCCCAGCCAAATGTAGAATACACTCAGCAACTGCTTGGCCCCATAGCCATCAATCTAGTAGCCACCACGGCTCTGGAAGTCTCTTAGGAATTCGGAATGAAGTCAGAGGCTGTGTCTGTGGATTGAGCAAATGCCCACACTGACAGTCAGTCTAAAGTGAAGGGAAAATACTTGATGCTAGTAAAAGAGCCAGTTATTAATGATGACTTCATTTCAGGCCTCCACTAACTAAATACCTCATCTCTGATCTTATGAAGTGTTAAGAGCAATTCTGAGAGCGTATTTATGTTTACTCAGCTGTATTGAAGCAAATTCCTTAGGAAAATATCATCAGGGTGGTATAGCAAAACAAGCATTGGATAAAGCCTTGGGTTCAAATTCTGGCTCTACTTTTTAATTATTTCATGAACTTGAATGGGCAGCTAGATGGTACAGTGGATAGAGCACTGGGCTTAGAAGCAGGAAGATTCATCTTCCTGAGTTCAAATCTGGACTCTGAAACTTCCTAGCTGTGTGACCCATGGCAAGTCACTAAACCCTGTTTGCCTCAGTTTCCTCATCTGTCAAAAGAGCAATGGCAAACCATTCCAGTATCTTTACCAAGAAAACTCTAAATGGAATCAGGAAGAGCTGGATATGACTGAACATCATGAGCATGACCTTGAGCAAGAAACATTCCCCACTGGCACCTCATTTTCTGCAACTGCAAAATGAGGGAGTTTGGAATCAATGCTTGCTAAAGTCCAAAGCAGTAAAAATCTGTGATTAACCTTGGAGAGAAGTAGTTTTATCTTGATCTCTTTCTAGCGCTATCTATCATCTTACTGGGCCTATGATTCTATCAAGAAACTTCCTCTCCTAAGGCAGATCTCACTTCCTTGCACCTAACTGCCTTAGAGAATTGCCTCTGTGGCACTAGCAAGTTAATCTACTTAGTTACACTATCAGGAGTAATAATAAAAATAGCTGATATCGAGTGAGAACCTTAAAATTTACGAAGCACTTTGTATACATGATCTCACTGGATCCTATGAGGTAGGCACACCTTAGCTACCATTTTCCCCATTTTACAGATTAAAAAACTGAGTTTCAGAGAAGCTAAATGATTTACCTAAGATCATGCAGCTAGTAAGTGTCAAAGGTAGGATTAGAACTCCAGTGGAAGGAACACTGGCTTTGGAGTCAGAGGATGTGAGTTCAAATCATACCTCCTATATTTACTACCTAGGTGAAGTCAAGTCATTTAATTCCCCCCCCCCCTCAATCTTAAAATGAGGGCTTTCAACTAGTTGGCTTCTGAGGTCCCTTCCAGCTCTAGTCCCTAATCCTGTGAGGAACTTAGATCTTTTGTCTCCCAAGGGCAACACTCCTAGCTAATTAACACCCTTCTATACAGGCACTTTCTAAGGTTAAGAACATCTGAATTGAACATGAATCCTAATAAAGATCATTTTGTGGAAAGGGATTCCCCAAAACCCTAGAAAAAGGACTCAGTCATGGACTCCTTTGGCAGCCTTTTCTCATCATGTTTTTAAACAATTGAAGGAAATGCTAAATTTCAGTTAGAAGTTAATGAGAATAAAGATCATCCCCCCCCATCCAAGTTCAAGAACACTGCAGTTAGCCATGGACTCCTTGGCCAGAGGTTTGGGGACCCCAATCTGAGAACCCCTGTTCACCCTTGAGAATGAGAAGTATTTCAGGAGCCCAGGATTTCTCTTCTCATTCCTGGTACTGAGATACTCAGAATATTGTAGGAGATAAAAGGGGAATAGGGAAAAGGTAGTGTTCTTTTAAACCTGATGCCCTTATTTTTAACCATGAAAATATGGGAACAAGATGTGCTATATCATGAATATATCATGGGTATCAGTGGAAAAATTCACTGGGTGTTTTCATATCAACATATATCAACATATAACATGACTGATTTTAACTTAAGGTCCGCCCAACTTTGTTCCATTCTCTCTTGATGTTCCTGATCAAAACCAAATCTAATAGGAACTTGAAACAAAGCCCTAGCTCATTGCATGATGTAAGTTGGCTTGGTATTACATGACGGCTTTTGGTTACAGTGACTTAGCACAATCCAGAAGCCGAGATTGATTTTCTCTAGTATTTGCTTCAATGTGTGTGCAGAATTTGTCTCATGATTAAATGAATGTTTAAAGTTTTGCAAATAACTCAACCTGAATTCATGATCTAGTTTGGGTCTGTCCATTTTAACTCATTAATTAATATATAATTTTAATTCATTCATTGATGTGGTAAGAATCTGTTGGCTCATTTATTTTCTCACATCAAAATATCAAGGATACGGATGATATGTAAAGACTTAGAGTTGAATTTGAAAAATCAACTTCCTCAGCATCATATTGGGTTGGTATGAGTAGACAGCCATGTATCTGCAGAGGACCCAGGGGTGGGTATTATTGGTTGTCAAGCTCAACATGAAGCAGTGGTGTGATTCATCACTGTCGAGAAAGCCAAGGTAGGCTTAGGCATCGTTTCCAAGACCAAGGAAGGACTAGTCTTGCTTTTCTTTGCATTGTTTAGTCTGTAATCTATTATATTCTATTGGTTCAGGGTGTCTCATTTTAGAACCAGATGAGGGCAAACTGGTTGGCGAAAGCCTATAAGATGATGCCATATGATCAATTGAAGGATTAGAGAAGATTGGGGGAGGGAAGGCATAATAGGTGATTGTTGCTGAATCATTTCAGTTGTGCCTGACTTGATGATTCCATTTGGGGTTTTCTTGGCAAAGATACTGGAATGATTTGCTATTTCTTTCTCTAGTTCATTTTATAGATGAAGAATTGACACAAATAGGGTTAGGTGACTTGCCCAGGATCACATAGTTATAAGTGTCTGAGGCCAGTTTTGAACTCTTGCCCTCCTGACTTCAGGACCAGAAATCTGTTCACTGTGCCACCTAACTGCTTATAATATACAATAGATATCTTTTAAGTATTTTAAAAGCTATCATATGGAAGAAGGTTTAGATTTAGACTGTTATGCTTGGCGTTAGACTAGTGAATTTGGACCAGATTGCAATTCAATGATCAAAGCACATTTATTAAGCAGTTACAGTATACCAGGCAATATTCTAAACCTTGAGGATACATAGAAAAAGGAAAAACACTCTATCCTCAAAGTGAGCCCATTCCAATGGAGGAGATGGCATGTAAATAATTAGGTACATTCAAGATATATCAGAAGGTGGAAAGTGCTGCCTCAAGAAGTAATAAGCTGGGGGCAGCTGAGTAGCTCAGTGGATTGAGAGCCAAGCTAGAGATGGGAGGTCCTAGGTTCAAATCTGGCCTCAGACACTTCCTAGCTGTGTGACCCTAGGCAAGTCACTTAACCCCCATTGCCTAGCCCTCACTGTTCTTCGGTCTTAGAGCAAATACATAGTATTGATTCTAAGGAGAAAGGTAACAGTATATTAAAAAAAAAAAGAAGTAGTAAGCTTCCTATTACTGACTGTTTTTATTTTATTTTATTTTATTTTATTTTTTAAAACCCTTACCTTCCATCTTGGAGTCAATACTGTGTATTGGCTCCAAGGCAGAAGAGTGGTAAGGGTAGGCAATGGGGGTCAAATGACTTGCCCAGGGTCACACAGCTGGGAAGTGTCTGAGGTCAGATTTGAACCTAGGACCTCCTGTCTCTAGGCCTGGTTCTCAATCCACTGAGCTACCCAGCTGCCCCCCACTGACTGTTTTTAACAAAAGTTGAATAATCACTTTTAGGTATGCTATAGAAGGGATTCTTTGGTTGGTTAGATACTACTTGGATTAGATGACTTCTAGGGTCCCTTTCTACTCATCTCTGCACTGGTTACATTCTCCTATCTTCCTCATCATCTTAACCCCTTGGTGAACAACTAGTTCAATTTTATGCTATCTTCTTCTCAAATCCCTTGCTCCCCTATCTTGTCCCTAATCTTACTCTACCAAGTCAGACCTGATTATTCCCACCATCCATTGCTTTTGCTGCTGTGTGTATATAATGCTGAATAAAACCTGAATTAATCGCAAAATCATGCTGACTAGGTCCACTACAAATTTATGCTTCAGAACCACAACTGGGCACTGTTATAGCAAGTCAATCCTTTTACACCTTTTACACTTTCCTAATTGGTTCATTATACTATTCACCATGACTCTTCGAAACCTTTTAATCCCTCCTCAAATCTCCCTTGGCACACCCTTTCCCACCCTCTTAGCTGAGAATCTTGCTTCATATTTCACTGAAAAAGTTGAGGTCATCCATTGAGAGCTCTCCCTTCTCCCCTTTTCCTAATCTCCCAGCACTTGGAGGGGCATGCTATAACCTTCACCCCATTTCATGTGAAGATGCAATCGTACTCTTTGCCAACGCATGCCTCTCCAAATGTACTTTTGATCCATTCCATCCCATCTTCTCCAACCATTTGCCCTGCCTGTCATCCCTACTCTCTTACATACTTGGGTCCTGAGGGTATGCCTACGTCCCCCCCCATCCTTAAGAAATTATCACTTTATTCTTATATCCCTACTAGCTTTCCTTTTAAATCTTTTCTCCATTTCGTAGTTAAACTCCTTGAAAGAGCCATCTACAATCAGTACTTCTTTTCTTCTCTATCTGGCTGACTTGCTATTTTTTACAGAAGATGCATCTCTGCTCTGAAACTTTCATTGGTTGTCTTTCATGCCTGGCCTGATCTCCCTCCTCATATCTGCTCCCTGGTTTCCCCAACATTCTTTAAATCTCAGTGCTCCCTTTTGCAAGAATCCTTTCCTACTACTTTTTAATGCACATTGTGCATTCCCTCTGAGATTATCTTCGACCTACCAGGTATATATCATATATATATAGTTATTTGGCTATTGCCTCCCCCACTGGAATGTGAGCTACTTGAAGGAAAAGACCACGATTTTTTCTTTCTTTATATCCCCAGCACTTAGCACAGTGCTTGAAAACATAGTAGTAAGTATTTAATAAATGTTATTTTTTTTTGACTGACTGAACATGAATTCCAGTAATCAGAAGCACCAAAACACTAAAAACAACTGACAAATGAAAATTAGAGAAAAATTAAAAGAAAATCTCCAAAATTTAAATGGCATTCTAATGGCCAGTTTTAATTACATTGAAATTCATCTTTTCAGGAATGCATCTATTAGGAATTGCTTATTTTTATTGTGACCACCATTTTAAGTTGTTGAATTGAGAAACAACCCAGTAGAATTCAGTGCCTAATGATAATTTAGGAAAGACATTGATAACTTGGAGGCTCCTAGAGAAGGGCCATTAGAGGCTCACTCTAGTCACTGCTATATGAGGATTGGTGAAAGGAGCTAGGGGTGTTTAGCCTAGAGAAGAGGAAACTTTGGTCAGAAGAGCTTAACTAATCATAGTCTTCAAGAATTTGAAGGGCAGGACCCTCTTGGGCTCATTCTGTTTGACCCTAGGGGGCAGAACCTCTAGAGGGCAGAGAGAGAGAGATTTAGCTAATTATGTCCTAACAATTAAAGTTGTTCCAAATGCCTTGGTATATCTCAGGAGGGTGCAGGTTGTTCCTCATTAGAGATTATCAAGCAAAATCTGGATGGTAGTTTGATAGGTTTGTTGGAGAGAGAATGTCTATGGATGAATGGCTTTGACTTCAATGGCTGCTGCAATTCTCTCATTCTAAACATAAGAGTATCTTTAGGATGTTAGCAAAGGCAGAGAGCTCTTAAGGACATTCACTAAGGAAAGTCAGCAGTTATATTCAGCTCCAAATCAAGCACATTTCACATAAATCTATGTCTTATTGTCAGTACAGTTCTATGTACAAATGTATAATTGCTGTCTGCATTTAAAGAAAAGCAGAAACACTTTTTTCTCCAAAGTAACAGGTTTTTCCTCCAAAGCTAACTAATGTGCCTTCTAGTGGATATTTCTTTGTTCTTTGGGAAGAAGAAAAGACAGTTTAGGGTTTCTTGAGAGATCATTCAAAGGTGTAGTTTCGATCCTTTACAGAAGGATTAACAGTCCATCTCTAAGCCCGTCTACCCTAAATTTTGGCTCCTCTTAGATGTTCTTTTTACTTTCACAGGCCTGCCTTGGCTCAGCTTTTATCAGTAGCTGTTTTCCCAGAAGGCATTTTGTTCCAATTTATTTCTCTAGGAAACACCATATCTTTTCTCCTGTTACAGAATGCTATACGGGGAAAAATGAGTGTACTAATATTCCCTAAATTTTCCTTACCTCATTTTGGTTTATACATGCTAACTATCTCTTCCTCTTCGCAACAACTGAATCAGGCAGCCTGATTACCCATTTTATAGACAGGGAAAGTGAGGTGTAGGTATTGGAGAGATTTTTTAAATTTATTCTACCCTCCTAGCTCTCCAAACAGAGAGGGCAGCAGCAACCAAGGATGTATAAGTATACTCCTGATAATGTGTGAGTACCAAGGAGGAAGCGACCTCCATGATGATGAGTTCCCTGGTGATGACCTCATCCTGGGCAGGGCATGATGAAGATGATGATGGAGCAATTTGCAAACCTTAAGCACTATGCTTTTTTATTATTGTTACTATCATCATTATTATTAACGAATGTACTTCAAAAATGCTTCAGAGAGAATGCAGAATATAAGCTTCCAGCTGACCTCTCAATAGTTCCAGTCAATTCCAGGAAACAGTCATTCAATTCCCCCTATATAGTAATCTACAGAACAGAGAGATGTAGGAAGATATAGCCAGAGAGCAATTTATCCTGAGGCTATTTCTATCAACTGATGAAAAAAGATGAGAACAAGGAGAATGGAGATGATAAGAATAGTTGACATTTTATGATGCTTTAAGTAAGATTTGTAACATTCTTTCCATGTATTGTACCACCAGCTCCTCTATTATTAGTCACATTTATCCTTCTATTACATTATTTAATTTGATCGTTATAAAATGCAGGGTGACCCTCCAAAAATGTCTTAGTGCCATTTTAAGATGTTAAAGCTAAACTATGCACTAAAACTTTTGGAAGACCCTATCTATATTTTTACTTTCATCATTTTATAGATAAGATTTGAGTCCTGCCTCTGACATACACAATGTCCCAGAGACAGGAATCCCAGATGATTGTTTCCATACCGAGATCCTCTTACAAGGAGATAGCATCACCAGTCTGGACCAAAAACAAACAAACAAAACAACAAAAACTAAATAAAAAACAGTCTCGAAGAAGTGAAATGTGGCAAACTATGCATTTTACTATGTATGTTACTATTTATCTCTCCTACTATAAGATACATTGAGAAAGGTCTAAGTAATAACAGTGGCTGGTAAATATAGTGCTAGAAAGTTTTCCCTGTGCTTTACGTGTACTTTCTTATTGGATTCTCACAATAACCCTACAAATAGTAGGAGTTCTTTTTATGTCCATGTACAGATGAGAAAAAAGGTGCAGAGAGAGAGGTTATTGCCCAGGGTCACTTAGCTAGGAAGTGTCTAAGAACAGATTAGAATTTGAATATTCATAACTCTAAGTCCCCATAATCTATCCATTATGTCATCTCTTGGGGTAGGAAACTTTGCTAACATAAATTTCATGTATATATACTTGTATGTGTGTATGAACATGTATGTATGTATATGTATATGTGTGTATGTTCCTTTATTTCATATTATATCACAATGGAAGCATTTTTGCATTTGTAATCTATAGAATGTAAGAATTCCTTCTCTGATCTCATCTATTTATTTCTTCTTATTATTATATTATATGCATGTGCATGTCTTCATTGAAAAGTCCTCCTATGATTTATTCTCCATACAGATGACAAGCTAGAAACTGTTGATAGCATAACATCATATTTCTTGGTCAGTTTGGAGGAGACAAATAACCAATCAGATTCTGATAAACCCAGAAAAGAGACATCTTCTTTGGATTCCAAATCCAAAGCCATTTCTATACCACTGAGATCCTTAAGAGTAGACTGAAATCCCAGGGCACGAGTCCCTGGAAGAAGGGAGAAAGAAAGGCTCCTTGTTTGCTTATACTAATTAAATCAAACCAAAACAAGACCTGGGACTTGTATCTTTAAAATCAGTCCATAAACTTTCCCACATCTGACCATCACCCAGGTCACAAAGTCTGATCTGTGCTCTTCTCTAACTTCCTTTTTCACCATCTGTTATCAGTTATCACCTAACCACGTGTTAAGAGCCTCTGTGATAAAGGGAGCACTATCAATCAATCCAATTAATGAACAAATATTTATAGTTAATAAGATCCTAGAATCATGGCTTTAGATGTGGAAGGAATTTAGAAGTCATCTAGTTTCCAAAGTTATCAGTGATCTCTTAATTGCCAAATTCAATAGCCTTTTCTCAATCTTTTTTTTCCTCTTTGACCTCTGAGGATTTTGACACCATTGATCACTCTCTCCACCCTGATACTCTCTTCTGTCTGGGTCTTTGAGACATCACTCTCTCCTGGATCTCCTCCTTCTCTGACTGTTCCTGCTAAAATTTCCTTTGCTAGATCCTCATCTAAAATCATACCCTCTAATTTTAGGTGGCCCACAAGGTTTTTCCGTGGGTCCTGCTCTCCGTCTATACCACTTCATTGGAGATCTCATCCGATCCCATGGATTTAATTACCATCTTTCTGCTGATGATTCTCAAATCTACCTTTCCTCTCTCACACTCTCCTTTTGATGTCCAATCTTGAATCTCAGAAATCTTCATTAATGCCTTTCAGACATCTCAAATTCAATGTCTAGTAGACATCTTAAATTCAACATGTCCAAAACAGAATTCATTATCTTTCCCTCTGAGTCCTCCCCCTACCTTCTCTTTTATTTTAAGAACATCATCTTCCCAGTCCCTCAGACTTTTGACCTACATCTTAACCTTGAGTCCTCGCAATCTCTTACTCCTGTACCCAATTTGTTGCTAAGGCCTATCTTTTTCACTTTTGCAACATCTCCAGAATAGATTTCCTTCTCTCCTTTCCTACTGCCACATTTCCTGATGCAGGCCCTCTTCACTCACACCTGGAGTATTTCAGTACCCAGCTGGTGAGTGTGTCTGCCTTAATTCTCTCCCCAGTACAATCCATTCTCCATTCAGCCACTAAGGTGATTTTCCTACAATGCAGGTCTGATCATGTCACTCTCTCACTCAGTAATCTCCAGTAACTCCTAATTGCTTCCCAGATTAAATTCCAAATCCTCTTTTTAGCATTTAACCAGCCCCCTTTATCTACCTTTCCAGTCTTCTTACCCCTTCCTCTTCCTTTCAATGACACTGACCTCCTGTGTAGTCCATAAACAAGATTTTCCACCTCCCAGCTATGAGCATTTTCTCTGGATAATGTCCAAGTCTAGAATGCTCTCCCTCCTCATCTCCACCTATTGCCTTCCCTGGCTTCCTTTGAATTCCAACTAAAATCTTGTCTTCTATAGAAAGTCTTCCCCAACCTCCTTAATTCTGGTGCCTTCCCTCTGTTAACTATTTTATATTTATGCTGTACATATTTATTTGTGTGCTGTCCTTCCCTCCTCTCCATTTAATTTTAAGTTCTTGAGGGCAGGGATCATCTTTTCCCTCTTTTTTTGTATCCCCAGCACTTAGCACAGTGCTTGGCATACAATAGGTGCTTAATAACTGCTCATTGGTGGACTAGTCTGATATTCTTCATTTTACAAACAGGGAAGCTAAGGGTCTTGCCCAAGGTCACACATGTGTAAGTGAGTAGAGGTAGGAGTCAAACTCGGAATCTGAATGCAGCACTTCTATGTCCCCAGGCTGCTGCTCCACACCTTATTGGAGCCAGAAAGGGAGGAGATAGTGAAATAAAATGAATACAAGACACAGTTCCCTGCCTTCAAGGAGTTTACAGTTTAATTCAGGAAGGGAACATAGAATAGTTAAATCCAGTCTTGCATTTGGAAAGGATGGTTAGTTCCAAATCCCTGACCTCCAGGAGGCAGAACTCTAGAATAAAGCCTGGAAGATACAAAGAAGAAGATTTATATATGGGGGTGGGAAGAAGGAAAAGAAGCAAAAACAAACTTCCTAGGGATTCTAACTCTCTAGGAGATTTCTTCCTGAGTCCTCACCTCCTTCTAGACTACTTCATTGAATCTCAATCAGTTCTCTTAATTGCTATCTGGTTCAGTGGTTAGAGTACTGATCCTTGAGTCAGGAAAACCTAAGTTCAAATCCAGCCTTAGACAGTTACTAACTGGGCAATAACCGTGGGCAAGTCACTTATCCTCTGACTGCCTCAGTTTTCTCACCTGTATTAGGGGAATAAAAATAGTATTTGCCTTGCAGGGTTGTTGTAAAAATCAAATGAGATAATAATTAGAAAGCACTTAGCAAAGTGTCTGGCACATAGTGGACATTATGTAAATGTTAATTATTACCACCTATTCTTACTAGAAGAATGAGCTGCCTGGGGGCAGTGATGAGCTTCTCTTCTCTGAGAGTCTCCAGAGAAAGGATGGGTGACCACTTACTAGAGATGTCTGAGAGAGACATCTTATTCACATATGGGTTGGACTGGAGACCATTGGCAGTCCTTCCAGGTCTGAATTTCCATGGTTCAGTGAAATCATGAACATTCATTTTCTGAATGAAGGAAATTGGCATACCTGTGAAGTAAGAGCTAGTGAAGCCAATCCCCATTGGGTGTGGCCAAAGAAGTCTTATTTCTGGGTCACATTGGCATTAATATATTCTATAATCCAAGGAGATACACTTGAAATGGGTGATAAAACCCTAAATTTGAGTCTGGTCTTCAGGACTCAGTGGGCAATGTGACTGTGGACAAGTCACATTACTAGTACTTGTCACATTAACCTTTCTGAAACATGGTTTTCATATAATAATAATGATCCTTGCACTCTACCACATGGGGGGTTATAAAGCAAATACTAAGTAAATATTTAAGCAGAAATTCTCAACCAGAGTCTGCAAACTTTTAAAAATGTAACTTGTGATTATTGTATTTCAGAATAATGATTTCCTTGGTCATTGTATTGTTTTATTTTCCATAATTAAAAGCATGATTCTGAGAAGAGAGTCCATAAGCTTCAATAGACTGCCAAGGAGTCCATGAGACAAAAAATGTGTGAGGTTCAAATCTGGTCTCAGCTACTTCCTAGCTATGTGACTGAGTAAATCACTTAACTCCATTTGCCAAGCCCTTGCTTTTCTATCTTAAAGTTGTTACTTAGGCAGAAAGTAAGGATTAAAAAAGTTTTTTTAATGTGAGAAGGAAGGAAACATGCATTTATTAAGCACCTACTACATGCCAGGCACTGTGCTAAGTGCCTTCCTAATATCGACTTATTTTATCTTTACAACAACAATGGGAGGTAGGTGTGATTTGTTATTATATATATTACTATATTAACTATATATATTAATATAATATAAATTACATAATATACATAACATATATAACATATATTACATTATATGTTATATTATTGCACATTTTATATAATATTAACATAATATATAAGTATGACTATATTAGTATATTATTATCCATATTTTATAGATGAGGAAACTGAGGCAAACATAAATTAAGTGACTTGTCCAAGGTCACCAGTTCATATGTGTTCAAAGTCTGACTTTCTTTTTTTTTAACCCTTAAATTCTGTTTTATAATCATTATTAAGCATCAGTTACACAACTGAAGAGTAGTAAGGTCTTAACAATTGGGGTTAAGTGACTTACCCAGGGTCCCCAAGCTAGGATGTATCTGAGGCCAGATTTCAACTAAGGACCTTCTGTCTCCAACCCTGGCTCTCTATCCACTGACCCACCTCTCTGTAGGGCTTATTTTCAACTGGAGAAGACTCCAGGCCAAGAATTCTACCCACTGTACCACCTACCTGCCTAAGTGACTTTGACCACAGTTATACATGCCAGCTAATAAATGTCAAGGGCACAAGAATGTCAAACACACTTCTGCCCACTTCCAAGCTAAGTAGTCTATTCATCTCAGTATGGAGTTGATCTGTAATATGCCTTTGCAGCCCCAAAGCTATATGGTTCTTTGAGGGACTGCATTCAGGAAATGACAAGGTGGGAGGGTCCTAGTATTTGGCTTTGCCATTAACTAGCTGAGTGACTGTGGGTCAGCTGCTTAAAGACCTCATTAAGTCTCTATTTATTTATCCATAAGATGAGGGCAACTTGTAAGGCTATTCCTAAGTCTCCAATTCTTTTTTTTTTTTAACCTTTACCTTCCATCTTAGAATCAATATTGATTCCAAGGCAGAAGACTGTAAGGATTAGGTAATGGGGCTTAGGTGATTTGTCCAGGGTCCCACAGCTAGGAAGTATTTGAGGTCATATTTGAATCCAGGATATCCCATCTCTAGGTCTGGCTCCCTAACCACTGTACCAACTGTCTGTCCACTACATCTCTAATTCTGTAACTTTGTTGTCTTATCTCTCATTCTCTTCAAAGCCCTATGTGTAGTTCAAGGAAATGAAGCTAAATGTTTCACATAAGGGAGAGGGGCATTCTGTCCTCTCTGTGCTCCATATAAAAGCCATGCTCTCTCCACCAGTCTAGCCTCCTCCCTGGAGCAAAGGACAGTCTGTCCTTTTGGTATGGTGCAGTATGATTTGATGCAGACCCAAAGCTTTCAGATCTTCTTCCTACCTTGGCAAAATAAAGAAAGTCAAATGATGTTTATGTTCCAACAGATTTGCTGAATAGACAAGATATAGTGTTACAAGAGTGAAATGCCAATATTGTCTTTGTTTGCCTTGGCTCTGTTTTTACCCAATTCCAGAATTTCACCATCTTCAGACACAATGCTGGCAGCTTGTATCTGCTCTCTCTGGCCTTTAAAGCTATGTACTTGGGGTATGATGTTTAAACTGTGATCTCATCAATGTGTGACAAGGCAGATAGCCACCCATCTGGCAGTGACACATCCTGTGGGGCCAGTCAGCCTGTCAACTAGTATTTAGTAGACACTTTGAGTTGACCAGGCATTGCTAATCTCTGAGAATCCAAAGGAAGGCAAAAACAGGTCCTTGTCCTTCAGAATAGTATATTCTAATGAGAGAAGATGAGTGGTCTGCTTGGAATGATCTTGTTTAATGGAATGTTCTGGCCTGGGCTTGTTTGATATTGGAATCAAATGAGACACATTTATTCAACAGTTAGGGAGATTTACATGGCCACAGTAGAAGAAATTCAAGAAGGATATACACTGAGGGCACTTTTGTTGATTCAGCTGAGTGATATTATACTTTACCTGAGTTTGTCATCACAAAATATGAGAAAGCTGGAGCCTCTTCATGGCTGTTTTGTATTCAGGTGATGAGGAAAACTGTGACAGTAGCCTGAGCCTTTAGTAGCCCTAAGCCAACCAAGTATTAATAACACCTTTTTAGGAAAAAGTAGCCTAACTTGCATGGGGGGAGGAGTTAGGATTTTTCTACCACAGATGACATTGTTCATTCAATTCAGTAAACATTGATAGACACTAGGGACCAAAGGCAGAAACAAAAGTCTGTGTCTTCAAGAAAACACAGACTTATATCCTAGAGGTGGCAGGGAATATAACACATACACAGATAAATAAATATGAGGTAATTTTTTCTAAAGTGAGAAAGGTAGGAATTGGGAAAATCCTTCTGGAAAATGTAGGTAGTACTTGAGCTGACCTTGGAAGGTCTCTAGATAGCCTTCTCACCTGGCCTCTAGTATAATGTTTTGCAAACTACAGTTTCATTAGTCTCTCTGCTTACTACCAAAACCACTGCTGTAACTGGAGCTGCCAGGAAGATCAACTGAAAGGCACTATATACAATTCTTAAAGTACTCTAAGAAACTAGATTTGCTATTATTGTTGTTGCTGAGGCTAGAAATCACTATTGTAAGGGGTCTAATGCCTTCTTAGGTCTCCTAACCCCAGGCCTCTTTGTTATCATGGACATTTCCAATCTCTTGAGCACTCTTCTACTTCTCATCTCAAAGTTGAAACAGAAAGTTAGAGGCAGTCCTTCCCCCGAACCCAGAGACACAGATTCACATTATGACTACCATCTTTCTGTCTCTCCAAAAGACTAGGTTATGGATTCATGGAGCTAAGGAATTCCAAGAGATCATCTTATCTACACTTTAACCACTTCCACTCTCTGCCTTCCTCACTATGAAGATGATAAAATAAAGGCCAGAGAAGGGAACTGTCTTGTCTCAGCATAAATAACACTCTTCTGAATCTTATCCACAATCTGGGTCACTGCTTTGCTTTGAAAAGAATCTCAGTTCAAAGAAATTGTGAACATTATTGCCCTCCTTTGTGCTGATTCTTAAATCATAATTTTAAGGCAGCAACTTCCCTTTTCTGCTCTGGCCCACAGATAACCAATGCCCTCAGAGATGTGTCTATAGCTAGTAAGTAAGGGTCTTGTCACAATTATCATGGGAACCTCAAAACTTATTTCCTTTTCCCAAGCTAATAGAAACATTCCTGCATAGGAGTACTTCATTGCTCAGTCATTTATTTGGCCAAGTGTCCAAAGCCACCTCCCAGAATATCAGTACCTCCCCATCCCAGCACTAACAAGTTCATATGCTAAGTATGGAAATTCCCCCATACCATTTAAGTGTGATCATCTTCCTTGGACCTTCTTTTGCTATAGATAGGCTTATCTATTCCTTCAGGTAGGGAATGAGTCTAAGAAAACAATACAAAAATGGTTTCTGTTTCTTCTCTCTGATGGCCTTTGTCCTCTTGCTTTTTCCTGTAAAATAACCAGCCCTAAGAAATGGGTAGAGATCCTCTTCCAAAAAGGGTAGTAACAATTCCCTAGCTAAGTCAATGATCTTCTATCCTTTGTTGAGGCAGCATTCTTTTCTTCTTCCTCCCCCACCCACTTATTTCTGTAAGTTATAGAAAAGAAAGACACGAAGAACCTTTATTAAGACCTTAGGATTTTACTATTATGGTCCCCCCCAGAATATTTTATTCAATGCTTCATTTGCTCTGTATTTTTAAATAAAGCTTGTTAAGTGATCATGGGAGGGAGAGCAAGCTATGCAAGTATAATTTTTTTTAATTTTAAGAAGAGTTTTCCTGGTGTTCATTCTGCATTATCATTTTCTTATTTTGTCCAAACAACAGTGTGAGTGGCTCTAAATAAGTTCATTTCCTGAACTTGAGCATCTTCATGCTGACTCATTATCATTTTTTAAATCCCACAAATTTCTCTTTGAAATTTAATTTTTTCAGCCACTTGTTTTCATCTTGATTCTTTGATTTTCTTTTGGCATTTCCCTGGTATATCAGGGCAAGAGTGTTGAATTATGTAGTAGATTTCATGTAGAAGACCTTGGAAGAAAAAGGAAATTCTTTCTACCTTTGTATACACATTCTGTCTAGCCCTAAAAGGGGCCAGACTAGGGAGGGCTGGGCAGGATCTGTGGTGCTCCTTCCCCAAGAAGGAAGGAAAAGGGAGGAAGACAGGAGAGGGAAGTGTGCAAGCGCCTACTATGTACCAGGATCTTGTCTGGGCAATGTCTGTGGTGCTCCTTCCCCAGAAGGAAGGAAAGGGAGGAAGTGGGTGCGGGGGAAGCATGCAAGCACATACTATGTACCAGGTAAAATGCTCATCCCTTTACATATTTCTCATTTGGTCTTCACAGCATCCCCAGGAAGTAGGTGCTGTTATTATCCCCATTTTTCAGTGAAGGAAACGAAGAAGGCAGATAGAGATTATGTGAATTGTTTAAAATCGCATAACTACTCTTTCTGTGGCTGAATTTGAATTCAGTTCTTCATGACTCTAGACTCAGTGCTCTTTATCTTTTGCCCCACTAACCTGCCTCCAAGTGGGTAAAGGATTGGGGTGAGTATCAGAGGCAGAAATAAGATGGGAAACCCACAGCAAAGGTCAGGATGGAAGCTAACAGGAAGAAAATTCAGGTGCACGTGTGCTGTTCTGGAATATAGAGAAGAGCTTGGACTTCATGATCTGGATTTTTCACATAAAGAGCCTCATGGACCTCTGCCAGCCAAACTCTTCCTCCTCTTCTCACCCACCCTCCATGAGTCATTTTTAAACCCCTTTCCAGCTAGAGAATTCCCCATGCCAAGGACTTCATTAAAACTCCATAGGATAGTGGCTGGACTAGGGTATAACTGCAAATTTATAATTTATTTTACAAACAGCACAAAGTATAATTGGATCCTTGAAAAGGGAAGCTCATGTCCAGGAGGAGAGAGAGAATGAAGACTTCAACAAAGAAGGCATCTGAGTTGGTCCTCCCTCAGGGACTGGCAGGGCTTTAAGGGACAGAGATATGGGGGAAGCACATAGATATCAGTTGGAGGAAGCATGATAATCAAAGGCACAGGGTGAAAAAATGCAGGCACGATTGGGGGAAAGCTAGAAATCTCATTTGGCTAGAGAAGAGAAGACTACGGGGAGATAAGTGTGGAGGAAGATAAGAGTTGGACCATTATCTGGAAAACCAGACTGAGAAGCTGGAATTGAAAAGAAAATGAATAAGATTAAAGACTTAGAGCCAGAAAGTACCTTAAATTGCCTGTTTGAGCTTCCTAGTTTGGATTCTGAGACCCAGAGGGGCTGCTTGCCTAGGTATCATAAGTGGCAGGATTGGAATTTGAACTCTGATCCTTGACTCCAAATCCAGGGCCCCTTCCTCTGTACCTTGGTGCTCAATAGTAAGTTGTTGAAAATTTCTAAGCAGGGGAATGGCAGCTAGGTGGAACAGTGGATAGAGCTTTGCACCTGCAGGCAGGAAGAACTGAATTCAAATCCAGCCTCAGATACTTACTAGCTGTGCCTCAGTTTTTTCATCTGTAAAATGAACTGGAGAAGAAAATTAAAATGGGAAATCATTCCAGTATTTCTACCAAGAAAACCTTGAATGGGGCCAATGAAGTATTGAACATGACTGAAATGAATGAACATTTAAATAAACAAATAAATGAACAACAAAACAGGGGAATGACATGAATGGAACAATGTTATACAGTAAAAAAATTTGAAACAACAGTAATAAATTAACAAGCATTATTTGAATTATTATTGTTTTAGCTTTTTTTTAATTTTCATTAGTCTAGGCAGCTCCCAATAATTAACTTCCTTTATCACTGAATCTACCCTTTTATTGTCACCCAGCAGTTTTAGAGAGTAGTAGTCTACAGCAGACCCAATAGTCTTATATTAATCTGTATACTAATACTAATAGTCTTATACTAAAGTGTCAAAAATGGAACCTCAGGCTAAACCATATTAAAATGTAATTGGGAAGTATTTAATAAAATTTAAAATATAGTAAAACATAAAAAATGTGAATGTGTGGTTTTCCAAGTCAATATGTGGCCCTCATGGATCCTTATGTACATTTTCATTCAGTTATGTCTGACTATGACTCCATTTCAAGTTTTCTGGGCAAAAGATACTAGAGTGGTTTGCTGTTTCTTTCTCCAGCTTATTTTACAGATGAGAAAACTGAGGCAAATGGGATTAAGTGACTTACCTAGGGTCATACAGATAAAAGTTTCTGAGTTCAAATTTGAATTTAGGAAGATGAGTCTTGCAAAACCAAAGCCAAGTACTCTATCCACTGCCCCATCTATCTGTCCTTGTGTATAGTTTAATTCCTCCTTTTTTTATTTGACAAATGACTTGCCCCAGGGTCATACAAACCACTGTGTGTCAGAAGTGAGATATGAACCCAGGAACCCCTTGGCTCTATCCAATACCCTATCCCTATATCTTAGCTTATTAGATATTTAGGAATTATGCCTGGATTTGAACCACTGGATTTTGTGAATTTTCAGGATCAAACATAGCTGTGGGTTTGTTTTTTCACTTTTTCAAACCAAAGTTTTCAAAGCTTTGATTCTGTGGAGCAAGACAAGCTATGAAGGATTAAAGGATGAACAATCCTGGGCAAGTAGAGATTGGTTCAATCATTTCAAAAGCTTTGTGCAACAACCGAGTACATAGTGAAATGCTTAGCAGCTGCACAAGCAAAGTCTTCCTTCATCAGTTATCTTGAGTTGACTTTGACAGCCATCTACAAAGAAACTTTTATAGGGAAGCTTCAGATAATATGATGGGTTTTTGAGAAACAGTTCAGTTGATATCCCCTTTGTTATCTTCTTTTTTATTTTTTCCTGCCTGTCTCATTGTAAATTTCCATGTAACAAGCCTAAGCATTAGAACTTGGTTTGTTGGTCTTTCTGCATTTGATAAAAGGAAGTGTGTGTGTGTGTGTGTGTGTGTGTGTGTGTGTGTGTGTGTTTTGCCAGCTGCAGTTATATAAAATATATAAAGATCAGTTTCTTATGGAGCCATTGATTATTCTTACATCTCCATGGGCCCAGTGAAATGCTTCCTTCACTTTGTTTTGCCATAATAAAATACATCATGAAAGGAAAAACCCTTAGACTTCTTCCCCAGACCATGCAAAGAGTTTTTTGTCTACTATTCAAAAGATTTTCTTTAATTTCTAATTTTCCTTTCCCTGTCTGACTTTCCAAAGGTCTTCCTCTTTTTAAATTTTATAGAGTTCTGCGTACCTTCCAATCTTTTTAGGTGACTTGTACACTTTTAAGAAATTGATATTTGGTGTATCTGATAGCTCCCAATATAACACACTTCACTTATCCATTTTCTTCTCAGTTCCCTCTGCCCTACCTGTTCTCCTGCCAGCTTATTGATAAAGTTGTTAAAGTAAAATAAAATCAAAATTAAATAAAGTCATAATACTAATCTTTAAACATCTGGATACTATCTTCAATTCTACATCAGTATTATAGAGCATGTTACATAAAATTACTGCTTCCTTCATTTTCTTTAGTACATTTGAATCAGAAAGCCTACAGGAAGTACCTGGCATTCCCAGGCAATCTTCTGAGTACTAACCAGCCCCCATTTGGGAAAATAATTTATAAAGCTTAATGGCATAGATCGATGTGAAATGTTACAGATGGGTTTGGTAGATAGAGAAGAAAGCCTGGGTTCTATTCCTGCCTTGGACACTTCTTAGCTACATGATCTTGGGCAAGTCATTTAACATCTCAGTGACTCAGTTTCCTCATCTGTAAAATGGGGAGTAGGGGGCAGCTGGGTAGCTCAGTGGATTGAGAGTCAGGCCTAGAGACAGGAGGTCCTAGGTTCAAATCCAGCCTCAGCCACTTCCCAGCTGTGTGACCCTGGGCAAGACACTTGACCCCCATTGCCTACCCTTACCACTCTTCCACCTATGAGACAATACACTGAAGTTAAGGGTTTAAAAAAAAATGGGGAGTTGAATAAGATGGCTATTAAGTCATCTTATGCCTTCATCTCTTCTAAATCTCTCAGTTTATATACACTATTTCAAGTAGTTTCTTTTAGGAAGTGAATCCACTTTATTACTGACATGTTCCAATTTGCGTTATAATTTTCTGATGGTCATTGAACTTTTCTTTTTTGTTTTTTTATCTGGTTGTGTATTCAAGTTGGACCACTAATTCTCATCCATACATTTTCTCGTTAGAGATTGTTACTAATAATTGGCACCTTGGCCTTTCCCACTCACATAGTTCTTTCCCTTCTCTTTCCTTGGTGACTTTTTAGATTCCAAAACAACTCATTTTTTGCCATGCCTTTAATATTTTGCAATTTAAGAAAGCTGTTTCCTGGTCTTGAGGTGCTGAAGAACTCTCTTCTAAGGCACCAAACGAGCTGGGAACAAAACCAGCAGACAGGCAAAGATGACAAATTATGTGAATTGTCAGTGTTGGAAGGGTGCTGGAAAGTGCTGGATTGTTGGAAATCAATACAACCACTTGGATGAGCAATTTGGAATTATTCAAATAAAATGACTAGAGTACTCATACCCTTTAACCCAGAAATTCCACTTGCCTTAGTCACTGAAAAAAAAGTGACTAAACATATCAAAATATTTATAGAAATGCTTTGTGCAGTAGCACTGATTTAGTTGATGCCCACAGTCTGGAGAAAGGCAAATAGATTGTGGTTCATGAGTGTAACTAGAATACTAGTGTGCTGCATGAAATGACAAATACAATGAATACAGAAAATCCTGGAAAGGTTTACATGAAATAGAGCAACCTGAAGTTAGCAAAACCAAGAAAAGGAAGTGAGTACAACAGTGTAGATGAAAAGAACAACCACAAAATAATTGAAAGTGAACGTTGCAATTGTAAAAAATAGCTGGCCCCCCAAAAAAATAGATGAAAAAAATGCCTCTCTCCACTTTTTTTGCAGAGTAGAAGACCTGCAAGGGTGTAAAACAAAATGTATTTTCAGACTTTTTCATTATATTAATTAATTGATTATTTCTTCTTCCTCTTTTTTTAACTTAATAATGTTCTTTGCTAATTGTGATGGCTTCCAGGAGAAAGAAGAATATTGGGAGAAATTTAGGTAAAATAAAAGATAGCAATAAAATATACACTAAAATTTTTAAATAAGAAAGACTTAAAAAAAAGTCTCAATAGGTGTGGTAGACTGCTAAACCACTGTCAGTGGTATTTAAAGGATCACTGAGGTTGCTAGTTGATACACTGGGCAGGGAGTCAGAAAGACCAGAATTCAAATTCAGTTTCTGACATTTATTAGGTATTTGACCTTGGGCCAGGCATTTAATTAACCGCAATTTCCTTAACTATAAAATGGGGGAAATAAGAGTGCTGTCGTCTTTTGCTATCTCATGGTTCACTTATCATGGCTTCACTGAATGGTGGATTTAAAAAAAAAAAATCTAATTCTGTATTGTGGAGTTACACTTATCAGGGCACACTATTGGCTGATGGAATGAAAGATGACCAAACACAATGCTGTGTTCTGTATCCTGAAGCTGATAGGCTCAGTGACTACTGAAGGTTAATAAGAGTGTGGAAAAGGAGAATTATAGGAGAATGGGAAGGGTTTTTCTAAAAGCCTTAAATATATATATATATGTATATATAAATATACATATATATATGTAAATGATAAAATAAATATAACTATACTTTAAATCACATTAGATTAGCCTTTCAATCCCGTGGCAAACAGGATGATTACTCTTGTATATTCTAATCACGTTAGGTTTCTCTCCCCCTACCTCTCCCAAATCACCGTTTCTTATTTGAATCAGGCACATTTTTTATTTCCCCAATTACTTCTGCTTAGGGTGGCAATTTTTTTCTCTACTTGCTTTTTATGTTTTCTTAATATAGAAGAAATGTGTTTCTTTTAAGAGAAGGTATAAAAGCAGAAAACATTTCATTTGAGTTTCAGATTCTTAAGAAATACAATCCCATTCTCAGATTTTGGATGAGTCACATGCAAAACAAATCAGATTTCCTTGATGAAGCTTTTCACCTTGAAATCAGCAAATAGTTTCATTGTGCTCTTTTTTTTTAGCCTTTCCTGAGAATTCTAAAGCTGTGCACAATTTCAGCTGTTAGTTTCTTGGAGGCAGGCAGCTTGTCCTTTCTACCCTTTTTTCTTCCCCTCCACTGGTGCTAGGAGCACTCTGGTGGACTTGTCATCTCAGTGATGTGGTTATTACCTGTGCCAGAGAAATAACAACCCACCCATGACTGCTCAGACTTCATGATCTCCTCCATGGCTTCCTATGAGTTGCCATGGGGAATTCATCCAATATACTATGCCTTCCTTGCATTCTCTAGAATTTTGTGGATTCAAATAAACATAGAGATTGACTATCCCTTAATCCTTTACTTTCACTACGGGACAGGCTTATCTTTTGCTTTTCAATTAGAAATGTTTTTTGTAAACCCTTACCTTTTGTCTTGGAGTCAATACTGTGTATTAGCTCCAAGGCAGAAGAGTGGTAAGGGTAGGCAATGGGGGTCAAGTGACTTGCCCAGGGTCACACAGCTGGGAAGTGGCTGAGGTCAGGTTTGAACCCAGGACCTCCTGTCTCTAGGCCTGGCTCTCAATCCACTGAACTACCCAGCTGCCCCCTCAATTAGATATTTTTTGAGTATATTTTACACTGTTTCTCCTATCTAATTGTTATGGTGGGGATAATATTGACTCTGGAGACAGAGGACCCAGGTTTCAATCCCAGATTTTATGATAGATAAGAGTGCTGGACCATCTAGCTTTATACACTTAGTTGTGTGAATCTGGGCAAGTCATTTAATCTATCTGCCTCAGTTTTCTCAACTTTAAAATGGAGATAATAATAGTACCTACCTCCTGTTATTATCCCCATTTTGTTGTGAGGGTTATTGTGAGGATCAAAGAAAATAACAATTGTAAAGTGCTTGGTTGAGTGCCTAGCATATAACAGGTGCTATATATAAATGTTAACTATTATAATTATTATTATTAGTTTCTCTGTTACTGCTATTACTATTGTGGAGATAATATTGACTTGAGTCAAATGACCCAAGTTTCAATCCCACCTTTTATGATAGAGTGCTGGTCCTTTTGGATGAAAACATAAACCCATTTACTTCTCTACAAAATAGAATAATTCTCCTGGAATAGGAAGACTTTGGATTTTTTAAAAATTTTAAATTAAATTTTAATTTTATTAAAGTTTTTGAGCCATAAAAAGGATGAAGAGGGAGGGGGAAAAAGAAGAACAACATCCAACACATTCCTATAGTTCCTAAACTATTCTCCTGAATTGCCTGGTTTCTCTTTATGTTATCTTCCAAGCTCTTTCTCTTGCCTATCCCATACCATATAATTTATCATTGAGCCAAATTGCACAAGTTCCACCATTTTTTCAAAAGGTCTCCCTTTCTCTTGTGTTTCCTTTCTTCATGCCATACTCTCTAAATGTAGGTACCTGTCAATATATGGTCACATCTGACTCCTTTCATGAACTCTTCAATTTAAGAAACATCTATTTAGGCCTCCCCATGTGCAAGATTCAGTGCTGAGGTTCTAGAGAAACAAAGACGGAAAGTGGGATAGTCCCCCAGATTGACATGGAGATTAGTTTATGCTCTGCTGGGATGAATTTGATTTACCCACAAATACATTTTTAAAACATTTTATATATTTTATTCAAAGATCTTTTATTTTCCCAACAAGTAACAATAATTTTCTACATACATTTTCTGGAAATATAAGATCCAAATTGTTTCCTTCACTTCCTTTCCTCTCTGCTCTCTGAGAAGGTAAGCAATTTGATCTGGATTATACATGTATAAACATGCAAAACATACTTCCTTACTGGTCATTGTTGTAAGAGAATACTTATATGAAACCAAAACCCTAATATAAAACCATAAATAAATAAGTGTGGAAGGTGATATGCTTTGCATAGATACATTTTATTTTATTTTTTATTTTTTTAAATTTTAAACATTTATTAATATTCATTTTTAACATGGGTAAATGATTCATGCTCCTACTTTCCCCTCCACCCCCCCACATTCCCCCCATCCTTGGCCAACACACATTTCCACTGGTTTTATCATGTGTCCTTGATCAAGACCTATTTCCAAATTGTTGGTAGTTGCATTGGCATAGATACATTTTAAAAGGAAAGATTTAGAGAGGAAAGATTTAGAGGAGGAAGAACAGTATGTTGAAACACCTTGGGGTCATGCCATATGGTAATTAGTTGAAGAAAATGGGAATAAAGAACGGACTGGAGGACAATAGACTTAGGAAGGAATAATTATCTGTTTTCCAAGTTTGTGAAGGGTTTCCATCCAAAGAGAGGTTAGGGTTTTTTGGTTTTTTGGGGTTTTTTTTTTGTTTTGTTTGTTTGTTTTTTTCTCCTTGACCTCAGCAGGCAGAACCAGGGACAGCAGGTGGAAGTCCTCAGTCCCAGACCACTTGTTGTGCTATTATGAAACTTCAAGATTTTCCTAGAAAAAAAAAAGAAAGAAAGAAAAACATCCATAAGATCTAAAAGCAATAGTGCTTTTATTCTGGGTTCATTTACCTACTCAAAGGGTAGACACTTAGACATGAGACAGCTGTGGAGGAGTGAGAGGCAAGTCATAAGGCAAAGGACAAGGAAAGGAAAGGGCAAGGATCCGTGGAGATCACTGGTACTGGAAAAATCAGTCATAACCAGCTTTCTGCTGAGGACAAGATATATAGGGCGCCCTGACCTTGAATGGAATGATTTTTTCAGGTCCAGAAGGAGGAAGAAGGTAGGAAGATATGATCCAGGGAAGAGGGACTCTCCTTCCTTAGAACCCAAATTTTCCAGACTATTAGCTACTCCTTCAGTTCTTGGGCAGTCTCAAACCTGAGCAATCTCAAACAATAGGACCATGCTTGATACAAAAAGAGGGTTGGTTTTGAGTGGAGATGTAAGGAATGATTTATTTTGGAGCATCCATTTGGTTTCACTCTTTTGAGGTGACAAGCAGGATGATAACAGTCAGAGGAGATTGCATGAGATGTAGAAGTGTCCAGTCTGGAATGTATCGGGGATAGATGATCCTAGATATGTAGATTCCAGAGAAGGAGAGAGAGAGAGAAAGATGAGAAGGAAGGAAGAAGAGCAAGTTGTCTCTGGAGCAGAGTAATCCTTTCAGAGAACAATTAAGGCTAGATTCATACCACCACCAAGAGTGCATTAGTGTCCCAATTTTTCCACATACCCTCCAGTCTGACATTTTCCATTTCTGTCATGTTAGCCAATCTAATAAATATGAAATGGTAGCTCAGAGTTGTTTTAATTTGCATTTCTCTAATCATGAATGATTTAGAGCATTTTTATATGACTATTTATACCTTCAATCTCTTCTGAAAACTGCCTGTTCATATCCTTTGACCAATTGTTAGTTGAGGAATGGCTCTTATATAAATTTGACTCAGTTCCCTATATTTTTGAGAAATTATGCCTTTAACAGAAATATTTGCTATAATTTTCTTCATAGCTTCTTGCTTTTCTTTGTGAAAAAACTTTTGAATTTCATATAATCAAAATTATCCATTTTATATCCCATGATCCTCTTTGTCTCTTATTTCATATAAATCTATCTCCTGACCATAAATCCAATAGGTAATATATTCCCTAGTCTTCTAATTTGCTTAGGATATCACCCTTTATGAATATACCCATTTTGATCTTATCTTAGTGTGAGATGTTAGTCTATACCTAGTTTCTGCCAGACTGCTTTCCAGTTTCCCCAGCAATATTTAGAAAAATAGTGAGTTCTTGTCTCAAAAACTTGAATATTTGGGCTTGTTAAACACTATATTACCATAATTATTTTCTTCTGTGTATTGTGTTCCTAATCTATTCCACCGATCAACCACTCTTATTTCTTAACCATATCAGATTGATGTTTCATAATGTACTTTGAAATCTGGGACTTCTAAGCCACCTTCATTTACGTCCCCCTTCCCTTTATTCCCTTGATATTCTTGGCTTTTTGTTCTTCTAGATGAATTTTGTTAAAAATTTTCTAGCGCTGTGAAATAATTCTCTGGTAGTTTCATTGGTATGAATTAACTTGGTATGAATGGCAATAAATTAACTTAGGAAGAATTATCATTTTTATTATATTGACTTAGCCTGCCAAAGAGCAATTAATGTTTTTCCAGTTGTTTAGATCTGTGATTATTTGTGGGAAAAGTGCTTTGTAATTGTGTTCATAGAGTTCCCAGGTGTGTCTTGGCAGTTAGATTCCCAAGTATTTTATACTGCCTACAATCATTTTAAATGGAATTTCTCTTTCTATCTATTCTATCTATTCCTGCTAGGTTTTGCTGTTCAATATCTAGAAATGCTGATGATTTCTGTGGGTTTATTTTATTACTGAAACTTTACCAAAGTTGTTAATTGTTTCAACTAGTTTTTTAGTTGATTCTCCAGGATTCTTACGTATACCATTATGTCATCTGCAAAGAGATTATTTTGTTTCCTCATTGCCTATCCTCATGTTTTTAAGTTCTTTCCCTTATCTTATTGCTATAGCTAACATTTCTAATACAGTATTGAATAATGGTGGTGATCATGAATATCTTTGCTTTACCTCTGATCTTATTGTGAAGGCTTCTAGTTTATCCCCATTATAGATAAGGGTCAATCTTGGTCTTAGATAGATACTATTTATTTTAGTAAAGGCTTCATTTATTGCTATGGTTTCTAATGTTTTTAATAGGAGTGAGTGTTGTATTTTGTCAAAAGCTTTTTCTGCATCTCTTGAGATAATCCTATGATTTCTGTTGACTTTGTTATTGACATGGTCAATTATGCTGATAGTTTTCCTAATACTGAACCAGCCCAGCATTCTTGGCATAAATTCCACTTTATTGTAGTGTATATAATCTTTGTGATATGTTGCTATTGTTTCCTTGCTTGTATTTTATTTAAAATTTTTGCAACAATATTCATTAGGGAAATTGATCTATAGTTTTCTTTCTCTATTTTCACTCTTTTTGGTTTAGTTATCAAAACTGTATTTGTGTGGTAAAAGGATTTGGATAGGATTCCTTCTTTACATTTTTCCATATAGTTTATATAATATTAGAGTCAATTGGTCTTTAAATGTTTAACCAAATTCATTTGTAAATCTATCTAGTCCTGGGGATTTTTTCTTAGGGAACTCATGTATGTCTTGTTCAATTTCTTTTTCTATGACAGGGTTATTTAGGTATTCTATTTTCTCTTCTGTTAATCTAGGCAATTTATATTTTTGCAAATATTCATCCATTTTACTTAGAGTATTATTTTTTGATGCATAGTTGGATTAAATAGCTCTTAATAATTTTTTAAATTTTATCTTCATTAATAGTGCATTCATTCTTTTCATTCTTTTTATTTTTATTTTTAATTTTTGATATTGATAATTAAGTTTCCCTTTTAATATCAAGTTAACCTATGGTTTATCTATTTTATTGATGTTTAAAATAAAACCAGTTCTTAGTTTTATTCATTCAAATTTGGGAGGTTTGCTTTTAATTTTCTTAATCTCTCCTTTGATTTTCACAATTTCTAATTTAATGTTAATTGAAAATTTTTAATTCATACATTTTCCAGTTTTTTTGATTGCTTGCCCATTTCGTTGATCTATTCTTTCTCCTTTTTAAATTGATGCAGGCATTTAGAGATATAAATTTTTCCCTAATGGCTGCTTTGGCTGCATCCCACAAATTTTAGTTTTTGACTCATTGTTATTATCTTTAATGAAATTATTGATTGCTTCTATGATTTGTTCTTTTCCCTACTCATTCTTTAGGATTAGGTTATTTAGTTTCTAACGAATTTTTAAAAAAAAACTTTTACCTTCTACCATAAGTCAAATCTAAGACAAAAGAGGGGCCAAGGCTAGCCAAATAGGATTAAGTGACTTGCCCAGGGTGATACACCCAGGAAGTGTCTGAAGCTAGATTTAAGTACAAGTTTTCTTGACTCCAGGCCTGGTACTCTTTCCATTGTGCTATATGTAGGTGTCTAATTAAATTTTAATCTCTGCTTCCAAAACCCATTATTGAATGCAATTTTTATTGCATTACAGTCTGAAAGTGGAAGGGGGGATGTCTTTAATATTTCTACTTTTTTGGCACTTGGTTATGAGGTTTTCATGCCCCAAAACATGGTCAGTTTTTGTGAAGATTACATGTACAACTAAGAAAAAGGAATATCCCTTTCTATTCCCATTCATTTTTCTCTAGAGGTCTATTATATCTAACTTTCCTAAAATTTTATTCATTTCTTTAATGTCTTATTTATTTATTATAAGATTTATCTTGTTCTGAGAAGGGAAAGTTGAGGTCCCCCATTAATATGTTTTTATGTTCTATTTCCTCCTATTTCCTGTTACTCATTTAATTTCTCATTTTAAGGAATTTGAATGTTCTGCCATTTGGTCCTTATATATTTAGATTGATATTACTTCATTGTCTATGGTACCTTTTTGCAAAATATAGCTTCCTTGATTATTTCTTTTAAATAGATTTTTTTTCTATTTTGCTTTGTTTGAGATGAAGATTACTATCCTTGTCTTTTTTTTAAGTAAAAACCTTTTCTTTCCATCTTGGGGCCAATCAAGGCAGAAGAGTGGTGTAAGGGCTAGGCAATGGGGGTCAAGTGACTTGCCCAGGGTCACACAGCTAGGAAGTGTCTGAGGCCAGATTTGAAACTAGGACCTCCCATTTCTAGGTCTGGCTCTCAATCTACTGAATCACCCAGATGCCCCATATCCTTGACTTTTTTACCTCAGTTTATAGCATAATAAATTCTGTTCTGGTCCCTTATTGTGTCTGTTTCAAATGTATTTCTTGTAAAAAAATGTCAGATTTTGGTTTCTAACCCATCCTGTTTGAACTCTTCTGTTTTATGGATGAGTTCACCTCACTCAACTTAAGAGTTATAATTACTAACTCTGTATTTCCCTCCATCCTATATTTTCCATTTATCTTTCTCTTTCTATCTTTTTAAGCCTGTCTATCCTCAAAAATTACCCTCTCCCCTCTCAAAGAGACATATCTTTTCATAGACAGTAAACACATGTGCATAGGGATCATTCATTACTTATTCGTTTAAACATTTTTTACCCTTAAAAATCTTTACCAGGCACTGAATTTGGACACCATTTCATAAAAGGAAATCTTGGAACAAGTAGAATATGGACATGAGAGAAAAACAAATAACATGATGTCATAATCCTTTTCATCTGGAAAAAAAAAGTTTATTTCAGATTAGACTAATAGGAAGTAACGATCTCATTTCACCCAATTTTTTCAGGATCTAAATAGTAAAGCTGTCATCTTACACAAAATACCTGAGATGAAGGTACAGCATTTGAAGGAGGGGAGCCATACATTATATTGAAGCTCTTTTATACAAAGAAAAAGACAGGAAAAACATTTCCTGGGCTCTCACCAACATTCAAGAAGAGAAATATCCCTACCCATTATATTTCCCATAATACTTTTATTTTGGATTCTGTTTTCTGTCCATTGCTTCCTACGAGGTTATTACTGCCAACCTAGGAAGCTGTACAATGCATCTTTCTCCTTAGTTCCTGAGCTAAGACATAAAACATGACACTGATCGGCAGAGTCTATTTCATGACTGGCAAAATGCTCATTGTCAAAATATCAGTGAACCTTAAAATTGAAATGATAAATTATTCTTGATCTTCTTCCTTCTATCCTTCAACCATTTTTGGGGGGATATCATATGTATAATCATAATGGACCATTGTAGAACTATAACAGAATGGTTTCTTTCTTTTATTTGTCAATGTCAAGAAATGGAGAATTACTGCTAGTAAGAAAAGTTTTGGGTTTTGTCTACCTGTATCTTTTGTATTTTGTGTCTTCAATCTTATATTTTGTACCTTATACATCTGAAAAAGCAAACCATTATTCATCCATAAGTCCAGCAACTGTTTTTTCAAGCTAATGTTGGTGATGGCAATAATAAAATATCATTTTGTCCTAAGAGACATGCTTTGAAGGTTTTTAATAATAAGTGCTATGATAAATATTCTTCCAACATGCTCACTATTTTTTGGATAAAAACTTTTGAAGGGGATAGGGAAGAAATGAGATGAAGAATACCAACATATGACAAATTGGAAGATGAATTAACTAGAAGATGAACCAGAATGGTAAGGGATATGAAAGCCTTGTCTTACCAGACTCAGCTGATGGAGCTGAAGAGAGTCAAGAACAAGTCAGCCAGTCAATCAAGCATTCATTAAGATTTAGAAGAGACTTCCAGTGTTGGAAGGGAGAAAGAAAAGGGAATCTATGTTGATCCAGTGGACAGAATAAGGATCCAAGAGTAACAACGTAGGATCACTCAGCTAGAAAGAGTTGAGATGTGAACCTAGATCCCTCTTACTACCAGCCTGAAGCTCTTTGCACTGCACATTCAACCCCCTCCTTAAGGGACTGAGTGAGATTTAAGTGATTTTTCCAGGGTCAAATAGGCAGAGCTGAAATTTGAACCCAGAACCAAGGACACTTCCACTGTCACACTATCCCTTTGTTCCTGATCTTGTGTTCTTTGAGGTTTTCTTCTCTTTAACCTTTCACATCCAATCAGATTCCACTGATCCAGGCACAGCCTCACTCCTTTGCCTTTGTCTTTCTTCTCACTGCTAGCTTCTAAACTCTATCAAGTCTCATTACACCTAGACTTTAGCAATTGCTTCTTTAAAAGGCCTCCAATTCCCTGCCTCCTCTGATCTGTCCTTTTTACCGCTGCCAGAAGAATTTGTCTGATTTTAGAAATCAAATCATGTCCCTCCTCTGCTTCAGAATCTTCAGTGCATTCTTATTGGCTCCTGATTAAATTGCATTCTCTTTCCCTAGCATTCACAGACTTCCCCAACCTGACACTCCTCCACACATTTCAAACATTCTCACATTATCCACATCCTTTGTGCTCTGACAAAACTGTATTACACACTGCTCTGGCAAATGCATTGTACTCTCCTACCTGAAGACATTCAATAGAGTTCAATGTAAATTCACACGTTTGAGCTCCCAATCTCAGCTGCCCTCCCTGTCCCTAAATAGAGAGGGATGACCTGCATCATCTACTCTAGGATAATTCATTGTATGTTTGGGCATATTGCCCTATGGAAGTCCTATCGCATAAGCCCATTAGCTATTCCTCCAAATTCTGTTTTGTTTTCTATAATTGTCCACTTAAACTATTGATAACTTTCATTAAGAAATGTAGACTCGAAACCACCACCCTAGTGCAACTATCAATAATATGCAAGTAGGTCTTGATCGGTGACACATGTTAAAACTAGTGGAAATGTGCATTGGCTATGGCAGGGGAGTTGGGGGGGGGGGTGAAGAGGAAAGTAAGAACATGAATCATGTAACCATGGACAATTTTTCTAAAAAAAGAAAGAAAGGAAGGAAGGAAGGAAGGAAGGAAGGAAGGAAGGAAGAAAGAAAGAAAGAAAGAAAGAAAGAAAGAAAGAAAGAAAGAAAGGAAGGAAGGAAGGAAGGAAGAAAGGAAGAAAGGAAGAAAGGAAGAAAGGAAGAAAGAAAGAAAGAGAAATGTATCATTTCAAAAAATACTTTCCACCTCTAGAGAAAGAACTGATGGAATCTGAAGGAAGATAGGAAGGAGCATAAAATTTTTCACTTTTTTTTTTGGCATGGTTCTTTTTTACTTTTGTTTTATATGAGGCTTCTTCTACAACATAATCAAAATGGAAATTTGTGTTGTGTGATCACACATGTATAATCTAGATCAAGTTTCTTGGCATCTCAGGGAGTGGGGAGGGAAGGGAAGGAGGGAGCAAATTTGGATCTCAAAGTTTTGGAGACTATATGTTAAAAATTGTTAGTATATATAAATGGTAAAAAAATAAATATTTTAAAACAAAACATATTGTTTGCTTATTCCTTCACATATATATAATATATGTGATTGAACTATGAAAACAATAGTAATAGTATTTACATAGTGCTTTAAGATTTGCAAAACCCTGCATATGTTTTCTCATTTTATGTTCATAACAACCCTGTGATGTAGGTATTATTATTATTTTTTAAACCCTTACCTTCCATCTTGGAATCAATATTGTGTATTGGCTCCAAGGCAGAAGAGTGGTAAGGGTAGGCAATGGGGGTCAAGTGACTTGCCCAGGGTCACACAGCTGGGAAGTGTCTGAGACCAGATTTGAACCTAGGACCTCTCCCATCTCTAGGCCTGGCTCTCAATCCACTGAGCTACCCAGCTGCCCCTGATAGGTATTATTATTAAACCCACGTTACAGATGTAGATACTGAGAGTGAAAGTGGTGATGTGATTTTTCCAGGGCGCATAGAGTTGATAAGAGTTTGAGGCAGAATTCAAACTCGGGTCTTTCCAATTCTAAGAATACCACTATTCCTTCTGCTCTACCTAGCTGTATGATGTCACAGTAAAATATGGAAAACTTTTAAAAAATGGATATTGAAAATCATTCGTAGATGAGTTAGGAGTTTAGTGCTATAAGAAATTGGGCCCAGGTCAATTGGAAGCCATATGGTCTATTTAGCATTAGTATTAGTGATGGAAAGTTGTGTGTAGAAAGTCTAGACAAAAAGGGGAAAAGGTCTTAATGGCACTGGCTAGTAGAAAATCTATATGGAAGAACTATATGGGGAAAATGCAAAAAAAAAAAAAACTCAAGTTTCTATAACAACACACTATTACTTGTTTACCTCTTAAAGGCTGAGATTTGTGATGTGTAACAAATGAATTGTAAATACATATCAATATTTTGTAGTGACTAACATTTTAAATTGCAAAAGGAAATGCATTTCCTTTCCTTTCTGGGAAAGCTTAATGGGGGCAGAGCTAGAGAGTAGACTGAAGACTTAAATGTCCCTGAGCTTAAATAAGCATCGACTTGGATTCCTTTTGTTGTCATTTGAGGGATCCCATTTCTAAGAGCCCCCACAGAAGTCCTACATGATGCCTTGTCATGTCTTGCCCTGGTAATCCATGAATTGTTGAAGATTCTGCCAGAAAGAGGGTAAATTCTTGCAAGATCTACGAAGCTGCAAGGCAAGAATGGCCCTAATATGCAGATCCGTGAGGACCAGGCTGGGTAAATTAGGAAAAACTGATCACAGCATGATTATATCCACAGCAATTCTCAAAGAGAAATCAATCAACAAGCTATTATTAAATGCTTTCTGTGTACACGACACGGTGCTAGACAGTGGACAAAAATTAAACAGTCTGCCCTCAAAGAACTTACATTCTATTAGGAAGGACAGGTCTATAAGTAAGTAGATACAGACAAGAAACAAAATAAATAAAAGGTATTTAAATGGACCCTATCAAACTCTCAAAGACCATCCATCAAAAAGCATGAATTGAGGGGCAGCTGGGAAGGGGAAGCTCAGTGGATTGAGAGTCAGGCCTAGAGACAGGAGGTCCTAGGTTCAAACCCGGCCTCAGCCACTTCCCAGCTGTGTGACCCTGGGCAAGTCACTTGACCCCCGTTGCCCACCCTTACCACTCTTCCACCTAGGAGCCAATATACAGAAGTTAAGGGTTAAAAAAAAAGCATGAATTGAGCACTTACTTTGTCATAAGCATTGTGATTATAAAAACAAAGATGAACCTGTCCTTTCCTCAAGGAGCTTAGTGTCCATCTGGAGAAACAACATGCATATGATAAGTAAATATTAGCTATATTCCAAGAGATTAAAGACTCATCCTATAGGATCATAGATTGGAAATTCCTTAGAGAGAGACCCCACAGTCCACACTTTGCAGATGAGGAAAGTTAAGGGGATCAGAAGGAAGATTAGCATTTGGGGGAATCAGAAAAGGCTTATTTAACCTCTTTTTTACAGTCTGTTGAAGCCTATGGACCCCTTCTAAGAATAATGTTTTTATGTGCTTAAAACAAAATACCAAAAAATTACAATAGAAAACAATTATGTTGTAATACATTTATCAAAATATTTTTTAATTGAGTTTACAGTCTGAAGGTTAAGAACCCTTGATGTAGAAGGTGATGTTGGAGCTGATTCTTGAATTCCAAGCTGAGCTGAGTCAGAAATTCTTAAGAGGTGGAGGGTGAGGATGAAAAGCATTCTACACCCATGGGAGGTGGCTATCCACTATCTAATTAGCTGTGTAGGGAGGATGCTATCTGTGTCTGGGAAAGAAATTTCCAGGCCTGTAAAATTATAAGATCATAAAGTATTTAATATTTCTCAGTTAGCATTTGGTAAACAAGACTGAGATAAAGGAAAAAGGAAAAAAAATAATCATTTATTCTTGTGAAGAAAGGGACTTTTCAAGAAGATGTAGAAGCTGTTCTAGGTGAAAAGACTTTAAATCATAGCTCTCAACATTGGGTAAACAAGACCAGGATAAAAAAAAAGTTAGGGGAAAAACCCAATCACTTCCACTTGTGATGAAAGAGAATTTTCAAGAAGATAGAAGAAGCTGACATGGAGGGGGGAGACTATTTAGATCATCCAATTGGTTCAAAAATAGTTATTTCCATTTGAAATGATGACTTGAAGTTGTGCTAAATCATTTGCTTCCTACTGAGTAGTGACTAAAGAGCAATCAAGTGTAGCTATATTTTTCCAGAATTTTGTGAATATGAAGAAAACTGCTCAGGGGAGAGTACAAATAGTTCAATTCCCCAAGCAAACACTGGCTCCATCTTCCAAGGTTTCTGGGTTGGCTGACTTTTGGTGTTTTAGGTTAGTTTTTTGTTGTTGTTTGGGGTTTTCGTCTTTCTACTTCCTAGTCCACTTGAAGCCTAGTCGATGATCGTAGTCCATACAGGTTGTTGTGAAGGGCTATAAATATCAGAGGAGTTTTTATTTTCTCAGTGTCGTCAAGGAGCCACTGCATTTTCTTGGGCAGGAAGGGACATAATTGAATCTGCCATCTTTTCTTCCTGAAGAGTTTGCTGTAAACACTTAAGAGAAGCACAGTGTTACAGAACTTTAGAAGGACTTTGACTCATTTCTACCAACTGGGTTGTAGGGTCTAAATAGAAACGTCTCAGACAGTCCCAGACAAGTAAGAATTTAGCACCTTAGTGGCTGGTTTCAATACTCAGAAGTTGTAATTATTTCCTATTTTCAGAGGGGAGCCCTTGAGAGTATAACTCAATGGCTATAAAATTTCCATGAGTCCCTTGTGGATGAGAGCTGTAGGCCTCAGTAATGGATTCCTTGAAGAAGAGTTGAAGGAAGACAGTTCTGATTTTATCCTTTGAATCTCTAGCTACTTTGTACCTGAAACTATGCCAAACTAAAAGAATAGGTTAGGGGTACTCTGCTTTCTATCATACTAGATACACTCAGGAAGAAGAGATAACCAACCCTTAATCTATAGGACACAGAAGAGTGACAGTGCCTAGTTACACGGCTTCCAATATAAGAACACTAATGGGACAAGCAATCTATTTTAACTATTATTTATCATAGCGAAATTGGAGGAAGACCTAGGTGTGAATCCTGCTCTGAATATACTTAGTCATTCTTCAATAATCACATATTACTTTCTTCTAACTTCTCTTATCTTTGATTATTTTATCTATGAATACAATATGGAAAACATTTATTAATTGTCGGCTATGAGTCCTCAGGCACTGTGCTAAGCACTAGAGATTCAAATAAGGAAAAGACAGTCCCTGATCTTAAGGAGCTTATGATCTAAAGGGAGAAGATAATACATAGAAGCTTGAAAAGGGGGTCCATTTGGGAAGGAGGGGTGCCAGAGGGCTGTGGATGGTAATGGCGGTGAGGATGAAGATGGTGATGGAGTCAAAACTGAGCAGGGCAAATGAAGATGATGGGTATTTTGGACCCTTCTCTAAGGGAAGTTTATGGGAAGAGTTTTTTGCTCCACCTTGTGGCCCTCCACTTAAAGAAGATGCTGAGGCATGAGTAGCTCCACTGAAGCAATGTCCAGGATATATGATGAGTTTTATCCTGGGCTGGGGATGATGGCTTGAAACCAAGCAGAGTAGCTCTTGGCAAATGGAGAATGTAAAATGGGAATAATGAGTACTTACCTTCTGACCTTCTTGTGAAGATCAAATGAAATGTGTGTAAAGGGCTGTGTTTAAACACATCATCTTTACATTTGATTTAAGGTTTGCAAACTTTAAAGTCCTAAATATATGTTGGCAGCAGCTTCTAGTGCTGCTGTTGCTATTTAGTCATTTCAGTCGAGTCCAATTCTTCATGACTCCCATTTCGGGTTTTTCATGGAAAAGATATTGGACTGTTTCCCATTTCCTTCTCCATCTCATTTTACAGATGAGGAAATGGAAGCAAACAAGGTTAAGTGATTTGCTCACAGCTAATAAATGTCTGAGGGTGGATTTGAACTCAGGGAGATGAGTTTTCCTGACTCCCGCTTCAGCGTTCTATGCACTATCAAGTCACCTAGCATTCTCACTACTGCTACTAGTTTTCCTATTACTTTCCACCCTCCACCCCTTTTAAGCCCTTACCTTCTTTCTTAGAAGTAATACTAAATATGAGTTCCAAAGCAGAAGAGCAGTAAGGGATAGGCAATTGTGGTGAAGTGACTTGTCCAAGGTCACACAGCTAGGAAGTGTCTAAGACCAGATTTGAACCTAGTATCTCCCAGCTTGGCTCTCTATCCACTAAGCCTCCTAGCTATGCCTCTCCCTAATACTTTAAAAGGCTAACTTCCCTCCTTCTCCTCTTCCTACCTGCTACTACCAATGATTTGCTAACATTAACTCCTCCTCCTCACAACATTTCCTCCCCTGGTTGAGCAGCAATGTTAGTTGTGAGGACTAACTGGAATAAGTCATTTTAATGGAACTTGACTTAATTCCCTTTGGTGATTGCCTCTGGGCCGCCTCTAACTTATTGAGGACAGACAAAGATAAATTTATAACTCCTTGTGGAGATGATAAGAAGGCAGTAACAGGCTCCAGGGGGAAATTGAGTGGAAATGAAGCCAGTCTGAACTTTTGGTGATATTGGGAACAGGGAAGGTCCTTGGAGATCATTAACAAGATATAAGAGCATTATAAAACCTACCATGTCACATAATTTAGGATAAAATAAAAACCCCAAAACAAAACAAAACCCTTATCTTCTGTCTTAGTGCCAGTTCCAAAGCAGAAGATCGGTAAGGGCTAGACAATTAGGGCTAAGTGACTTTCCCAGGGATTACACAGCTAAGAAATATCTGAGTTCAAATCTGAACCCAGGACCTCCTTTTTCCAGACGTGGCTCTCTTTCTACTGAGCCACCCAGCTGCCCTTCTCTCCAAACTTCTTTTATGCTTTTTTATCTTCATATTTCACTTCCCTCCTCCTGGTTGGAGAGGCTAGGAGGTGAACATCTGGAATCTGATCCTCTACCATTGAAGGAGATTATTCATAGAATTCTCCTTATCTTTTCCCATCTGGTTGCTTCCAGAAAACATTCTACATAATGAAAACAACTCAAAAACTCTCACTTCCTTAGATCATTTCCCATTATGACTTCACCACGTCCTGCCCCCAACCAGAAGAACCTTCCCTCTCCTCCCCTTTTTAGCTTCTTTTTATGTACTGTCTTCCCCATTTGATTGTGAGCTCCTTGAGGGAAAGGACTGTCTTTTGACTTCCTTTGTATTGCCAGCCCTTAGCACAGTGCCTGGCACAGGGGTGGGCACTTGATAAATGCTTATTAATTCTGATTCTGTCTCTGAGTGTCTAGTGAAGTGTGCATTGAATTCAGTACAGCAGAGATATCCAACTTGCTGCCTGTGTAAAACTCCCAAGTAGGGCTTTGAACCAGAATAAAATGTAATTGGGAAGGGCAGCTAAGTGGCTCAGTGGATGGAGAGCCAGGCCTGGAGTCAGGAAGACCTGGATTCAAATCTGACCTCAAATACTTCCTAGCTGTGTGAGCCTGGACAAGTTACTTAACTCCAATTGCCTAGCCCTTGCTGCTGCTTCTGCCTTAGAACCAATTCTTGGTATGAGTTTTTAAAGCAAAAGAAAGGTTGTTGTTGTTTTTTAATGTAACTGGGAAATGTATAACAAAATTAAAAATACAAAGCAACGTGTTCATTTGTAGTTTGCTAAATCAGTTTCAATTTTGAGCTTGACTCAAATAGCATCAGTGATGTCCAACTGATTCATTCATTTATTCAAAAAAGTGACATTTTCTTCTAAAGCTCTGAGTGCTGATTGTGCCAGGCACTGGGGGGGGGGGGAGGGTAGGCACCTTATCTATATCTATATCTATATCTATATCTATATCTATATATCTATCTATCTCTATCTCTCTATCTATATCTACATATTTACATCTCTCTATATATCTATATCTATATCTACCTATATCTATCTCTATCTCTATATCTATATCTATATATAAAATAGACACAGTCTCTTCCTTCAAGGAACTTGTATTCTATTGAAGGGAAACAAGGTTTATTTACATAGATAAGTTATTATGCCATGTATTTTGTTGTTTTCAATCATGGAAGTCTCTTCATGACCCCATTTGAGGTTTTCTTGGCAAAGATACTAGAGTGGTTTGCCTTTTCCTTCTCCAGCTCATTGTACAGATGAGGAAACTGAGGCAGAGTTAAGTTTGTAGACAAGATAAATATGAGTATTTTAGAAGTAAGGAAGTTCCTTCTGGTGGCACTGAAACTACTGAGCCTTGATAAGGATTCTAAGAGGTAGAAAGAGAGAGCACCTTCTAGGTATGAGACAAGCCTGGGCAAAGACTAGAGCCTGAAGTTAGAATCATAAGAAATAGTATGGCATTCAGTTTGGCAGCACAACGGTGCAGGAAGGAGACTGACGTGAAGAATTCCTGGTAAGGTAGGCTGGAGTCAGACTGTGAAAGGCTTTATTTCAATGTTGAAAAAAAAAGTCATTTTTATAGGAAAATGTTAAATAGGTTGTAGGGAAGCCTAAGTACTTCTTGAGGCCATTGAGGTAATGATTGGTTAGAATTCTAAGTTTGTGAATGACAAATTATTGGCGATCGAAAGGAGAGGAAATTGGTTTTTGTTTATAGAAAAATATTTTAATTAAAAAACCAGAGATAAGTCCTCATAGATCAAAGTGGAGTGATGTGGAAAGAGCAGAGTTCTGGGAAGTTAAAAGAGACCTGAGTTCACATCTTGACCCTGAAACCTCAAAACAGTGCGATCATCGGCATTAAGTTCATTTCCTCATCTGTAAAATGAGGATAATAAGACACATAGTTCTTACATTGTAAAGGCCAGATAAACTAATGTTTATACGGCATTTTGTCAAGCAAAAGGGACTACATAAATGTTAACAATTATAAGCTGATGTCTTTACTTATATAACATTATTGAATATATCTGAACATTAGTTATCTGAACCTGTGAGGAGGCGACCTTAGGCAAATCACTGCTTCTCAATTTCCCAGACGGTTCTCTAAAACTATAGATAGATTGTAGGACTGCAATGGTAAAAGTTTTATTTCCAGGAATCCTCTACTAATGAAATCAGAGGACCTACTTCCCACCCCCACTTTTGAGCGATAGATCTATGTGGCCAAGTTTGCTAGAAAATTAAAGTTTAGTTGCTTATTTTGCACAAAGTTAAGTATGTCAGATACTTAATAAGTTTATGTTTAAAATATTTCTACATAACTCTAAATGATCACCCTAGTGCAGATATCAATAATATGGAAAATAGGTCTTAATCAATGACATATGTAAAACCCAGTGGAATTGGGCATTGGCTACAGGAGGGAGTTGGGAGGAGGGGAGGGAAAGAACATGAATTATGTAACCAAGGAAAAATAGTCTAAACTGATTAAATAAACTAAAAAAATATTTCTACAGATTATGCAAATATGACCTTTTAAAAATGTTGTTGCTTATGTATGAAAAGCATGAGATTTTTCTTTGTGAAAATGGATTTACTGGTTAAACTCATACACTGTATTTCTCTTTCTTTTTCAGAATCATGATTCCGGTAACGGAATTCAGGCAATTTTCTGAGCAGCAGCCTGCATTCCGAGTACTCAAGCCCTGGTGGGATGTATTTATGGAATATCTCTCTGTAGTCATGCTAATGATTGGTGTGTTTGGCTGTACTTTACAAGTAAGTGAATAAAACTTAAGCATAAATGTAGATGTGAAAGACATAGAGCAAAGGAAACCTTTTTTTCTTTGAAATAAGTTTTTTGATGCCTTATATTTTTATATGTCATTTCTAGAAATGTTTCCTTTCTACCACTCTCCTTCCTTCAAAACTGAACCCTTCCTTATAACAAATAAATGCAGTTAAGCAAAAACTCAATACAGCGACGACCACAAACAATGATGAAGTAACAACATTACACCCTATAATTCTTCTTCTTCTCTGCTTACTCCCCTCCAAGAACTCTTTCTAGTGGCATGGGCCTTCCCATGCCATCCTCTACCTCTTAGCTGAGCATTTTCATTGGTTGTCTCCCATGCCTGGAATTCTCCTTCCTCATCTCCTGCTCTTGACTTCCCTGGCTTCCTTTAAGTCTCAGGTAAGTGCCTACCTTCTGTAAAAAGTCTTTTCCAGTTTTCCTTAATGATAGTGCTAACCCCTCTCAGACTACACCCTAATAAATCTTGTACATATTTTGTTTGTGCATAGTTGTTGGCATTGTGACAAGTAAAAATTCAGAGAGACTCAGTTGTGAATAAGAAAAAAATAGTTTGTTAATTAGTCTAGCAATAACCAGTAAATGAATTGGTCCATGATTTCTCTCAGTGATCAAAGACAACTCATTCAGAGTCTTGAGTTATTTAAATACAGTTTTGAAAGTTCATTATTCAGGCTTCCCCTCGACAACCCATGGTATCTCCAACTGGGTCGGTACTTAATGAGGAGGTGGGCTAATATCATTTAGTCCCTCTTTGATCTCCCTTGATCTGATGGCAAGATTCCAATATCCTTTCTGATCTAGATGGAGAAATCAAGTTAGATCTGGTTAAGTTTGACTTCTGTTATTCTTCCTAATGGAAATAAACAAAGAGATGGCCATGTCACCCCAGACATGGAGCCAAATATTTTTACCAGAAAGATAAACCTTAGATTTTCTCAATTTTAGAAGATCCTCTGAGGCAAGGAATGTAAGGTACATTCCTGGGTCTAATAGGAGAAAGGAATGAGAAAGACTTGAAAAATACAATGTTACAGCAATAGAAATCAAAATGATACAGTATTAAGACTAAATCCTCTCAGTCTGTTGTCTCTCTCCTTAGACTGTGAGCTCCTTGAGAGCAGGGGCAACTCTATTTGCCTTTCTCTGTATGTCCAATGCTTAACACAAAGCTGGCACAGAGTAGGCACTTAATAAATGCTAAGTGATTGATTAAAAGGAGGGGAACTATGATTTGTGATCTATTTTTCAGAATCATCTTTAGTTTTTCATTTACTCTTATTGAGGTTTCACTTATTTGTGAATATTTTTTGGGTTCTGTTTACTTCACTTTGCATCAGTTCATAAATATCTCATGTTTCTCTGAAATGAAAAGAAACCATTTTGAAGAATTACTTGAGTCATATTTTCCATTTATCTTCCTTTAGCTCTTAATCCTTACACAATTCCTATTTGGTGCATGTTGGGGAGCTGAGCCTTTTTTGATGAACTTCCCTGATGCCCTCTTGATGAGATTTAATAAGTGTTCTTATGAGGATGCAGCAATAAATGCAATGTTGAGAAGCTTGAATGAATTTAAAAGGCTGCATGGCTAAGCAGATTGTCATTGTTGTTGGGTTGTTTTGTTTTATTTTTAGGAGAAATATAAAAAAAACATCCCTGATTCTAAGAATTGTTAAATGATAAAATTAAAATAATTCAGTTCTGGAATCTAGGCCATAGGAAAATGTGGTCATAAATTTAGAGTTAGGAAACAACCTTGGATGCCATCCCAACTTACATTCTGTTGGTGAAGGGGTTAAGTGACTTGATTTCTCCAATGTCTCACAGGTAGTAACAGAGCAAGTATTTAAATCCAGGTCCTTTGACTTCAAATTTAGTCACTTCTTCCTTGCCACACTACCTCCTACAAATGGGATATTTTTATTTTTATGCTTTTCTGATGAATACTTTTCTGCTTAATATTAATTCTAAGTTCTAAGTTTAAAATTAGCCTTCTATGTTATGCTGTCACAGTACTAACTTAAATGCCTCCACACTCAAGTGATGCTGTGACTTCAGCATGTAGATCCTCTGACAAGGCAGACTGACTCCTATCCATTCCTTTATAACTACAGGCTTTGTGTCCTTGTTCTCTCACGAATCCTACCTCAGAGGGGCCTCAGAGAGCATATAGTTCAAATTCCCCATTTTACAAATGAGGAAATATCAAAGAGGTTAAGTCACTTGCTGAGGGTTACCCAGCAAGTCAGCATCAGAGGCATGAATGGAAAGCCAGTCTTCCTATCTCTACTCTCTCCCCTATATCACACCTCCATAAAGTAATGGGAATAGGAGAAAGGCATTCCTCTGCATTTCTAAATAGTCTTTGGGTGTCATTGTAGCACTGGGTCTGACTTTATTGACACCTGCATTATTATCCTCAGCTAGCACTTTTTCCGTGCCTTGCGAGGTGCATGTGAATACAGAGCAAAAATGAAGCTGTCCCTGCCCTCAGAAAGCTTCCATAACACATGTATGTTTAACAAACCCACCTGTAAATATCTCTATCACTGGGTGACTCCACCAGGAGGTATCTAACACCTCACAGAAATTGCTTAAGATGAGATAGAGTCATGTCTTGAGACTTAAAAAGAGTCTTAGCAGTCATCTCATCCAGTCATCATCTAGTGTCTCCTTTTTCAGATGAGCATACTGAGGCCCATGGATGGTCCCCTGATTTGTTCAAGGTCAAGTGGTCAGTGAGAGAGCTGAGTTTAGGAAGTAACTCATCTATCAAAGCCCAAGGTTCTTTCCAAATCAGCCCTATTGTTTGCATTTTCTATGACAGGATGAAATAGAGCCTAGAGAGACTGTAGAAACCCTATAAATAAGAAAGAACTAGTTTATTTGGAAAAATACTGTGAAATTCAAGGCGATTACCTAGGAGAAGAGTGTTACTGAATATCCTTTAGAGTAGAAGTATCAAACATGAGGTAGCCACTCCCCTCAACACTTCTTCTTGTAGCAGAACCAGACTAAAATGCAATTGGAAAATATTTGACAAAATAAATAAAAATACAGTAAGACACAGATAATAGCACATTTAAAAAGTAAATCTGTACATGCCCTCAGGGATCCTGATGCATGACATTTGTCATACATAAGTCAAAGCTATTTGACAGCTTTGGCAGGTGAAAGATGAAATGATTGAGCAAACAAGAGATGTATCTTCTGAGCCTTTCCATTTATTAGGCAATGCATGCCAATTGCCTAACAAATCGGGACCAGGACTCTTCCTTGGCTTAAGGCTGGACCCTTAATTCAGAGAGAGACAGACTTTTATACAGTGAAACAATCACAGAAAGCCAATTAATTAAATGACACTATATCGGGTGAGCTGATTTCTAACTGTATGAAGGGGTAAGGACTTCCCAGGTTGGGAGGGAGAGAGTTAACAGGCACCATTCCCTGGATTCAGGAATATTTCCCCCCCAGGTATCTGCAAACCTTAAAGAAATATGAAAACAATAACTGATTGATCAATATGGGATCAGTTTTCAGATAAGATATATAGGTTCTTAAGATGGACAATTGTAAGAAAATTCTTTACATCAATTAGGTTCTGATTGCATTTCAGGTCCACTTAACTTGGGTCCTTGGTTAAGGGTCTTTAAAATAGCAAGCAGGGGTGGTCCTGCTTCTCTGTCACACAGGGCTTGGTTCAAATAATGAAGTTTTCTCCCAGTTCCCACAATTGAATAAGCTTTTTTCATAAGACCGAATTTGGACTAGTCCCATAATTGAATAAAAAGGGAACTGAGCAGGCTCCAGAATTGTCCCAAGATAGAGTCCGTGTGATTCACTCAGTTCCCACAATTAACTACTTTCTGCCTTAATCCCTTCAATCCCCACAGTTTTCTTCACAATATTTAGGGGAGAGATTTCCCTTAAGCCTAGGAGTACTTCTAAATGTCTCCTACAAATCTGACCTCATCTGAACATACTCTGATTATCCACATTGCCATAGGATAGAGGGGATGGATACTCTATAGGCTACATTAAGTCCCTTAGCTATTATGGGGGCTCTTCTAGTGTGCTGTGGACTTAAGTTTAAGACTCTGGGGTTCTAATGATGGGCTTGGGAATCAGACAGTCTCCATATATTTGTTGAGTTGAAGGCATTGTGCTAGACACAATTGATAGAAGGAGAAGAATTATGGAAATAGTAACAGACAACAGCAGTTAAAAATGGGAAGAGGTCTTTGTGGGTGTTTGGAGTATTGAAGGAAGCTCTTGAAAGCATAGTAGGATTTGAGCTTTGAGCTGCTCCATGAAGAATGTATAAACTACATTCAAATGGGAAATTATGTTAACATGTATGGGAGATCAGTATGATCAAAAAACTATGGCAGTGGGCTTCTGGAGTCCTTGTGTGCGAGCAGAGTGCGTATTAGAATGGAGGTTTTCTTTGGGTTCCTAGCGGGAAAAAATGTTGGAAAGCTGAATTAAAGCCATATTGTGGAGGACTTGGAGAGGCCAAGAGTTAGGACTTTATCCTGTAGACAACAGGGAACCACTGAGAAGACCTTTGATTGAAAAAAAAAATGTGATGTTTGGATGTGTGGGAGTCTAGTTAGAGATGAGAGAAGTGAGAAGTGGCAAAGCACATTCTCAAAAGCTAAATTCAGGGTCCTCCTAGGTATAAAACATTGGGACTGACAATGAGAGTGGGACTTGGGCCAGAGAGAGAACCTTTAAGACATTGGGATAGTGAACTCCCAAATGAGGAAATACTCTCCAGCAATCCAGGCTAGTGTCTTTTCTGAAACTGACTCTTAGAGAGTTTCCCAGAGCCCTTAGGAAGATCAGTGACTTGCCCAAGGTCCAACAGTCAGTATGTGGGAGAAGCAGGTCTTAAGTCCAGATTGACCTGATTCTTAGAGCAGTTCACTATTCACTATGCAGTGTTGCCTTAAACCACAACTATGACAATCCTTACCACTGAGGAGTCTTCCTTCTTCTACTGCTGTTACTTCTACCACTATTACTACTACCAGCTGACATTTACATGCCATTCTAAAGTTTGCAAAGGGTTTATTATATTATATTATTTATTATTATATTATTTTCATTGTTTGCATATATTATAGCATTATGGTATTTGATCCTCAAAATAACTTTGCAAGCAAAGTACTACACAGATCATTATTAAAAATGGAGAATTGGACCAGCAGCAAGAATTCCAAATAAGGGTAATCATCAACTTACTCATCGGCTCAGTTCATACCTTTCCTGAGCCCCCCACTAAGCAGTTAATTGTTTTCTCTTTCTTCAAATTGTCAACTACTTATCTGATTTTTTTACAAGTTGTATCTAATCTACAGGTTGGATTCCTGAGAGTAGGAATTCTTATTTTATAGTTGGCTTTTTATTTCCAGCACTTAGTAAAAAGTGCCTGGTACATAGTAGGTGCTTAATAATTGCTTATATTAGAGAGGCAGGAGCAAGATTCCTTACTTTTCCTTAAAGAGTAACTTTTGCTAATTGGTTTCATGGGTTGAGGTATTGGGACATGGAAGTGAGAATTCTAATTCTGCTTGCTTGTCTTTTATTCCCTTTTTTCAGATAGCTGGGAGGAAGTAGGTAGGTGTTCACAAAAGGCACTCATTCATTGATGATAGCAAAAATCAACTATACGTATGCACAATTTCCATGGGTTCCTTTTGATTTTACCCTAAGGTGATGTCAGTGTTGTCCTGTCCAATCCTTTATTCACATTGTCTTCTCCTCTGGGGTCTGTTTCAGCTCAGCAGATTAGCTCCTGTCATATAGGTTAGGAGCTTGTTTATGTAAACCAACCAATGCTGGCAATGATGTGGGGATTGGGGCCAATGTGTGGCCATATAAGAATGAAGCTGCAGAGGAAATAACAAATAATGGCCTTTTTAAGGGTAGTCCCATCGATATATTAGGGCACACACCTAATTCTGTATTCATAAGATGAAGGCAAGAATATTTAATGGTGGCAATGACCTTTAGCCAATTCATAATGCATTATATTTAGTGTCAACGCTATACATGGGAAACTGATAGGACCAGGGGGGAGACAGCTTCCTAGGAAGAGCTGCATAAAGGAACAAAGTCAAAAAATAAATGTAAAATTACCAAGGAAAGTAAAACTATGCAAAACACTTTTGGAAGGAAGCAGTATCACTTGGAAGGATAAACAATAAAAGCTTTTAATTCTAGTTCTGCACAAATCATCTAATAAAATTGGTCTTAATGAATGATGACTTCCTATTTAACAAAGAGTCCTTTCAAAGGCAGAACTTGGACTGCTAGACTTCTTTCTGTTCCCATTTCTGGGTTGGCATTTATTGAATAAGTCAAGGCTAATCCCTGGTCCTTGTTTTCCATCTTTAAAGATAGAAATACTGCAATACTTTTAGGACTTATTTGTAAAGTGGGTAAAAGTGGTATATATATATATACATATCACTTTATATATATGTATTTATATATTTATATATTATATATTATAATATTCAATATACATATAAAAGTTTTATAGTGAATAGAATGCTGAGTGTGGTGGGGAAGACTCTGGTTCAAATCAGAACCTTGAACTTAGCTATGTGACCGTGGTCAAACAACTTAGTCTCTGTAAGACTCCATTTCCTCTTTGTAGAGTTGGAATAATAATACAGGTTGTTTTGGGGGTTTTTTAAGTTAGCAATGAGGGGGCAGCTGGGTGGCTCAGTGGATTGAGAGCCATATCTAGCAATGGGAGATCCTAGGTTCAAATCTGGCCTCAGACATTTCCTAGATGTATGACCCTGGTCAAGTCATTTAACCCCCATTACCTAGTCCTTACTGCTCTTCTGTTTTGAAACCAATACATAGTATTGATTCCAAGAAGGAAGGTAAAGGTCTTTATTTTTTTTAAAAAGTCAATGATGTGTTTTGTTCTTTAATAATACTTCTTGAACCTATGTCACAGGATTGTTGTGAATACCAGTGAGGAAATACATGTGAAGTGATTTCCAAACACTAAAATACTATGTAAATGTCAATTATTATTATTAAGTTTATTAAATAGAAGCTTGGCGAAGTCATTTAATTAGTGAATGGCAAAATATTTATTTTTCAGTAATGGCATACTCGCCTGCTAAATCACATGAGGGCACCATTCAATAAATTACACTTTCCAGGGCTGTATTGGTAAATCGATGACAAGAACGAGTGCTAATGACAATAACAATACTAAAAACAATAATAGCCCATGATTATAAGGAGCTTTGCAATTTGCAATGGACCTTACTTTTGTGATCTCATCATGTGATCATGAAGCCTCAAAATATCCTGCAAGTATTATCCTCTTTTTATGAATGCTTAAATTTGCTTTGTTTATACTTATATATGTGTGTATTTCTTCCATCCAGAGAATGTAAGCTTCTTAAGAGCAGGTCTTGTTTCCTTGATTTTTGTTCTTAATGCCTAGCATAGTGCTTAATAAATGTTCTATAATAATATTCTGAGGATAGATATTTTTATAATAACAATAAATCATTTATAATAATATTCTGGCAATAAATGTTCTTACAATAATATAATGTTATTATAATCATAAATGTTTTATAATAATATTCAAATAATGATCACTGTTTTAGATATTATAATAATGATACATTTCATAATATCAGAATGTCATAATAATGATACATGTTTTTATTATAATGGGGTATTACAATAATGATCAATGTTTTATAATATTATTTGTTATTGTTGGGGTTTTTTTCCATTCATTCATTTTTCAGTTGGGTCTGACTCTCCATGATCCTATCTGGGATTTTCTTGGCAAAGACACTGGAGTAGTTTGCCATTTCCTTCTCCAACATAATAATATTAGAATATTTGAATAATTATACATGTTTTATAATAATTTTAGAATGTGATAATAAATTAAATGTTGTTGATTGATGAGGTAGTAAACTCCAAGAGATGGTCATGATCATACCTTGTAAGTGCCAGGGGTAGGCTTTGAACCCAAGTTCTTTCTGACCCCAAATCCAGCTACAATGACTGCCAGCATTTTGCACAGTGACTGACACAGGGTAGGTACTTAGTCATTACTTATTACCTTGACTTTTACTCCTCTTTTCTGGAAGAACAGATTTACTTCTACTATACTATACTTATATAGCATAGATGGAGCTTTTCTAATTCATCCAGGTTTACTGTTGGAGTATTTACTTAGCAATAAATGGTGAAAAGGTCTGTCAAGTCAGCCCACTAAAAATTATCCCCTTCTCTCTTGCTTACTTGTTTTATGTTGGAAGTAAGTGAATGAGAATCATCAAATGTTTTTATTCAGGTAAAGTGAATTGTAGAATCTTAGTATTTTAAAGCTGGAAAGGAACTCAAAAGAACCCGAGTCTACCCTGATTACTTTGTAGATGAAGAAACTGAAGCCCAAGAGTAGTTAGGTGACTTGGTTATAGTCATGCAGATAGTGTTATATGCAGAGAAGAGACTCAAATCATTGAACCCTTAAGGGTCCCCTTCCCATTCTCCTCTCTGTGTCATGCCAATCTACTTTGGATTCTGTTCACAAATACCTACCTAG